>NC_092771.1:65125746-65425746 GCF_047496795.1 Chiloscyllium punctatum
GATGGCGACCACAATTCTGTGACTTTCACCTTGGTTATGGAGAGAGATAGGTGCGCACAACAAGGAAGTTTTTACAATTGGGGGAAGGGAAATTACGATGCTGTAAGACAGGATTTGAGGAGCATACGTTGGGAGCATAGGCTGTCAGGGAAGGATGTGGTGGAAATGTGGGACTTTTTCAAGGAGCAGATACGACGTGTCCTTGATATATATGTACCGATCAGGCAGGAAGGAAATGGTCGTGTGAGGGAGCCTTGGTTGACGAGGGAGGTTGAATGTCTAGTAAAGAGGAAGAAGGAGGCTTACATAAGGTTGAGGAAACAAGGTTCAGACAGAGCAGTGGAGGGATACAGGATAGCCAGAAGGGACCTGAAGAAAGGGATTAGGAGAGCTAAGAGAGGGCATGAAAAATCCCTGGCGGATAGGATCAAGGATAACCCCAAGGCATTCTATGCGTATGTGAGAAACCTGAGAATGACGAGAACGAGGGTAGGTCCGATCAAGGACAGTGGTGGGAGACTGTGTATTGAGTCGGAAGAGATAGGAGAGGTCTTGAACAAGTACTTCTCTTCAGTATTTACGAACGAGAGGGACCGTATTGTTGAAGAGGAGAGTGTGAAACGGACTGATAAGCTAGAAGAGATACCTGTTAGGAAGGAAGATGTGTTGGACATTTTGAACAACTTGAGGATAGACAAGTCCCCCGGGCCTGACGGGATATATCCTAGGATTATGTGGGAAGCAAGAGAGGAAATTGCAGTACCGTTGGCAATGATCTTCTCGTCTTCACTGGCAACTGGGGTGGTACCAGGGGACTGGAGAGTAGCGAATGTTGTGCCCCTGTTCAAAAAAGGGAATAGGGATAACCCCGGGAATTACAGGCCAGTTAGTCTTACTTCTGTGGTAGGCAAAGTAATGGAAAGGGTACTGAGGGATAGGATTTACGAGTATCTGGAAAGTCACTGCTTGATTAGGGACAGCCAGCACGGATTTGTGAAGGGTAGGTCTTGCCTTACAAGTCTTATTGAATTCTTCGAGGAGGTGACCAAGCATGTGGATGAGGGTAGAGCAGTGGATGTAGTGTACATGGATTTTAGTAAGGCATTTGATAAGGTTCCCCATGGTAGGCTTATGTGGAAAGTCAGGAGGCATGGGATAGAGGGAAATTTGGCCAATTGGATAGAAAACTGGCTAACCGGTCGAAGTCAGAGAGTGGTGGTAGATGGTAAATATTCAGCATGGAGTCCAGTTACAAGTGGAGTTCCGCAGGGATCAGTTCTGGGTCCTCTGCTGTTTGTAATTTTTATTAATGACTTAGAGGAGGGAGTCGAAGGGTGGGTCAGTAAATTTGCAGATGATACAAAGATAGGTGGAGTTGTGGACAGTGAGGAGGGCTGTTGTCGGCTGCAGAGGGACTTAGATATGATGCAGAGCTGGGCTGAGGAGTGGCAGATGGAGTTCAACCGTGCCAAGTGTGAGGTTGTCCATTTTGGAAGAACAAATATGAATGCGGAATACAGGGTTAATGGTAGGGTTCTTGGTCAGGTGGAGGAACAGAGGGATCTTGGGGTCTATGTGCATAGATCTTTGAAGGTTGCCACTCAGGTGGATAGAGTTTGTAAGAAGGCCTATGGAGTATTATCGTTCATTAGCAGAGGGATTGAATTCAAGAGTCGTGAGGTGATGTTGCAGCTGTTCAGGACTTTGGTTAGGCCACATTTGGAGTACTGTGTGCAGTTCTGGTCGCCTCACTTTAGGAAAGATGTGGAAGCTTTGGAGAGGGTGCAGAGAAGATTTACCAGGATGTTGCCTGGAATGGAGAGTAGGTCGTACGAGGATAGGTTGAGAGTTCTCGGCGTTTTCTCGTTGGAACGGCGAAGGATGAGGGGTGACTTGATAGAGGTTTATAAGATGATCAGAGGAATAGATAGAGCAGACAGTCAGAAACTTTTTCCCCCGGTACAACAGAGTGTTACAAGGGGACATAAATTTAAGGTGAAGGGTGGAAGGTATAGGGGAGATGTCAGGGGTGGGTTCTTTACCCAGAGAGTGGTGGGGGCATGGAATGCGCTGCCCGAGGGAGTGGTAGAGTCAGATTCATTGGCGACCTTTAAGCGGCATTTGGATAGGTACATGGATGGGTACTTAATCTAGGATAGAAGTTCGGCACAACATCGTGGGCCGAAGGGCCTGTTCTGTGCTGTATTGTTCTATGTTCTATGTTCTATGTTCTATGTTCTATGTTCTATGTTCTATGCATTTCATCTGACACTGGATATTAAGCTCGACACATTACTCAATACTTCCTCTCTCTCTTTTCTAAATTCTTCACATTGTATCAAACACCTCCTCCATGATTCATCTTCTCACTCGTGAGCACTAACTAAAGTAATCATTTGAAAGCCGTTCTAAATCCTTAAGTTTCACACATAATTTCCCGTGTGTTCACTAATGGTTTTTCTTCATTCGCCATTATCTTTTAACTTTTGAGGTACCTGTAAAGAAACAGAACATTTTGCTTTATTTTATCTGACAGTATGAATTGTTGGTCCCCGTCACAGTTCGTGTTCGGGTTCATGGAAGTCCCAGCTATCGCAACACTGGTACATTTACACTTCCCTAAAATTGACATCACGACCTGCTCTTCTAGTTTCAACCACGCGGCTGTATTTAATGGGTTTTCTGATTGAGCATAAATTATTTCAGAGTATTTCACACCTCCTACTCTGCCTTCTTCGCTTTTTCATACACTGACTCTGATCTTGGAATATTCAACCTCCAGTCCTACCTCTGTGTCAACCATGTCTCGGTGATAGCGATCCCCTCGTACTCCCACGCTCCAATTTCTATACTCAAATCATCATCCTTGTTCGTCAAACGCACAGCATTAAAATTAATGACATTGAACCATCATAGTGCCTTGCTCAGAAACCGTACTGGAATGACAATGACGTACTCTTTTCTACTCCTTTCTTCTTACCTTTCTGGGGGTTGTGTCTGGATCCCATCCCCTTTCCAAATTAGATGACATGCAGCCCAATAGCACTTGGAAATAAATTGCCAGCAGTTCTGGACACACCTGACTCTGGATGTGCTTTCTCCCAACCACTCATATGATGGGTTCACGTGATTATCCTATCTCTAATGTAGGATGTGTCAGGGTTGATACAGCAGACATTGTAGTGAAAAGCTGATTACTATCATTTCTAACCAAAATAAGTCACCGCAGTTGCGGAATTTTCAGCAGTTCAGAAAATTGCGATTTGGATACAGACAACAATGGCATCAAACTCCAACACTGACAGTTATGAGTGAATTCATGGCTGTTAAAAAAAATCACACAACACCAGGTTATTGTCCAACACGTTTAATTGGAAGCACTAGATTTGGGAGCACTGCTCCTTCAACACGCGGTTGTAACAGTATAAATGTGTAAGACACTGAATTTATAACAAAAGTTTGCAGGGTAATATAACTGAAATTGTACATAGAAAAATAACTTGATTGTTTGTTGTTTGACTCATCAGCTGAAATGACCATGTCAGTTTCACTTTTTTCATATGCAAATCTCTCTCTCTCTCTCTCTCTCTCTCTCTCTCTCTCTCTGTCTATATATATAATTTACGTTCTCATGTGAACTTTAACAATTGGTGTCAGCTCAGGCAATGCATTAGGTATTAGCACCTCTCTGCTGCTGTCTGTCCAATAACGTTTAGATTGATCCCGAATGGAAAAAAATAAAAGCATCTTACATGGAATTGTGAAGTTTTTGAGCAAAGTATAATGTAACAGTGCAAGTACAAATTCACACTACAAACCTGTTTGTGTGTGAGTGTCTGTATGTATAGTGTAATGCAGTCAGCTGTAGTTTGAAATGAACCCAAGGACCCGGTTGGGTTCTTATGGGTAGCAAACTTAATGATCAGTCTCTGCTTGGCCACGTTTCTCTGCTGCCTGTCCCGAAGTCCACCTTGGTGGATGGTTACCCGAAGGTCCGAGGTCGAATGTCATGGACCACGGAATTGTTGTCCTGTTCTGAGTGAACACTCCTGTCTCTTGATTGATTTGCTGTAGCCTCTGCTCGGCTTCGTCAATTTACCATGCCTCCTAAGTCAACCTATGTAATTCTAACAGATGAGAGAGTTAACAAACAATCAAGATGTTTTACAATGTATAATTTCAGTTGCATCACACTGTAAACTTTTGCTTTAAATTCTGTGTCTTACAATCTTATACTCCACAACCACGAGATGAAGGAGCAGCGCTCCAAAAGCTCGTGCTTCAAATTGAAATTGGGAATATAATCTGGTGTGTGATTTCCAACCCTGTACAGCCTAGTCCAACACCGGCCTCTTCATGAAATATGTAACTCAATGTTGTGTTAATAGTCCTGACGAACCACAAAATCACTTTAGAAACAATATACAGATGGACTCTCTTTACCCCGTGTAAATGTGTTTATATTTAGCGACATTACGAACGTTTTTAACACTAACTATGCAGATTTACAATTTACCTGTAATAGAAGCACCTCTTTGAGAGCTGAATTTAATAATGCGAATACAAATGACGAAGATTCATTGCTTCGCTTAAGTTCAAGCAAAACCCTTCATATCCGGGTTAATTGCAAATCTACTCGTGCAGTTGTAAACAGCCAATCCATTTACATAGATGGCACAGCTAAACAGAACCCACCCAGTGTCATTTCACTGTTGTGTTAAAAGTTTGAATGACTGAATAAATCCCTTCGCACAATGGGACAAGTGAACAGTCTATCTGCAGTTTGAATTCGCTGGTGAATCGACAAGCTGGAGAATTGAGCGAATCGCTCACCACAGTCAGTACAGGTGGCCGGCTTCTCCCCACTCGGAATTTACTGGTGTTTCTATATGTAGAGTAACTGATTGCATCCCATCCCACAATGAGAACAGGTGAACCGTTTCTGTGTGGCTGTGTTACTGCATTTCCAGCTTGGATGGGTAAAGGAATTACTTACCACAATTTAACATTTCCACATTTTCCCCCATGCACTGGAGTTTTAACACTTCAGATGGATCTTTGCAATCTTTTCCAAACACACCGACAATAAGTGCTTCGTCCCGGTGTATATATTGCTTTTTGCTGGAATGTTCAAATCCTGAGTTAATTAGGTTATCGAAATAACTATCGGAAATGCCTTCTGGTTTCGTTCGAAATCTGTAATTGCCATCCGAACTTTGAGAGAAAAAACGCATTAAGAGAATCGAGAAGAATAAACGTTTTGTGGAACTCAGACAAAATAATCTGGTGACTTGTGCAGATGACAGTGAGAAATTGCTAGATTATCATTCTAATCGAACTGGTTCACAGATGTCATTAAGAGAAGGGAAATAGTTAGTGTTTGCACAAAACTACGGAAAGCGATAGAGGTGGGAGACAAAGGCATGAAAGAGAGACATTTTACATGTCGAGAATGAATTAACTTCAATCTCTCCAAAGGGCTATCAATAAGTACATAGTTCCTGGAAAGTGAAATATCAGATAAATAAGGTGCTAAAGAATGTGCTTGACGTGCTTGTCATTATTGCTTAGTGCTTTAATCAATAAATGGACCCACATTCAATTTCATTGTCTGTGTGGAGTTTGCCCGTTCTCCCAGTGTCTGCGTCAGTTTTTACTATTGATCCAATTTCCTACAAAAGACGAAAGTCGTGCAGGTAAGATTGATTAGTTGTGAGAAATATAGTATTAAAGGGATAAGTGGGATTCCTTTTTGATGATTGGTGTGGACTCACAGGCAGAATGGCCTGCTTCGACACGATAAGGATTGTATGGTTGAGTGTAAGGGGTGGGAAGTCACATTTTCGCAGTACGGGACATTGGTGACACTAATGTTTTCAATGCTAGTCTCCGTGATTTCAGAAAGACGTCGATGTTATGTTCATGGTAAGTGTGCCGAAAAAAGAGACCTTGGTCTTAAGGTTTATAGATCATTCAAAGGGTAGTGCATGTCGAAAGGATGTTGAAGAGTGTACTAGGTACACTAGCTGCTAATTGTCAGGGGATTGTTTCTATTAGTTGTGAGGTCATGTTGTGGCTGAACAGAACATTAGTAATGGCACATTCGGAAAAGGCATTCAATAATGATCTCCCGACTCTAGGAAATATGTTATGATAGTTGAAAGAGTTCAGAAAACATCGACAAAGATATTGCCAGCGTTTGGGTTTGAACTTTTATAAAGAGACTAAATAGGCTAGGACAATTTTCCTCGGAGCATTGGAGGCTGAAGGATAATCTTGCAGAAGTTTATCAAATCGTGAGACTAAGGTAAATAAGCAACGTCTTGTTGCCAGTGTATTGGACTACATAGATGTGCAGGTTAGGTGAAATTGGCCATGCTAAATTGCCCGTAGTGTTAGGTAAGGGGTAGATGTAGATGTAGGGGTATGGGTGGGTTACGCTTCGGCGGGGCGGTGTGGACTTGTTGGGCCGAAGGGCCTGTTTCCACACTGTAAGTAATCTAATCTAATCTAAGTAATCTAATCTAATCTAATAACTGGAGGGCATAAATTTATTGTGAAGAGGGCTAGACTTAAGGAGGACCGAAGGGACAACATTAAATGCAGAGAGTGGTGCAAGTATCGATTGAGCATTTTGGAATGGACGAATTGCACTGCAGTGTTTGTTTCCATGCTGCACATCTGCATGACTGGAAGACATGGAGCAATAGAGTCATGGAGACATACAGCACAGAAACAGACCATTTGGTTTGACTCGTCCACGCCGACCAGATATCAGAACCTAATCTAGTCCAATTTAGCAGCACTTGACTGATATCCCTTTAAACCTTTCTTATTCGTACACATATCCAGATTACTATAAATTTTGCAATTGTACCAGCCCCCACTACTTTCTCTGGCAGCTCATTGTTATCCCTCAGGTCACTTTTATATTTTTCCCCCTCACCCTAAACCTCTGTCCTCAAGTTCTGGTCTGTGTCACCCCAGGGAAAAGGTTTTGTCTGTTTATCCCATCCATGCACCGCATGATTTTATACACCTTTAAGAGTTTACCACATCAGTCTTCGACGCTCCAGTGAAGGCAGCCCCAGTCTATTCAGGCTTTCCATATCGCTCAAATCCTCCAACCCTGGCGATATCCTCGTAAATCTTTTGTAAACCCTTTCATGTTTCACAACATCCTTCTGATAGGAAGTAGATCAGAATTGTACACAATCAAACAAAATGGCCGAACCAGTGTCCTGCACAGCCGTAAGTAACCTCCCAACTCCTATCCTCAATGTCCTGACCAATAAATGAAAGCATTCGGAACACCTTCTTCACTATCCTATCTGCCTACGACTCTACTTTCAAGCGGCTATCACCTTGCACTCCAAGGCCTCTTTGTTCAACAACACTGCTTAGGACATTTCCATTTAGTGTATATGCCCCGCCAATATTTGCTTTCCCTAAATGCAGTTCATTACATTTATCTAAATTAAACTCAATCTTCCACTCCTCAGCCCATTCTCCCACTTTTTCCACCTTCCGTTGAAATCTGAGGTAAACATTTTGCTGTCCACTGCACCTCCAATTTTGGTACCATGTACAAAATTACTATCACTGCTGCCCATGTTCATATCTAAGTCATTTATTTAAATGACGTAAAATGTGGACCCAACACCAGTCCTTGAAAGTGATCAAGCAAAATTGTCGAAACCTAAAAGAAAAACAGAACAAAAAGTAGATACACAACAGGTCTGACAGCATCTGAAATTGTTAAAAATGCAGCAACCATTGGAAACTAGCAGAAATGCTCAGACGATTGTACAAGACACGATCATGTATATTACACACTGAGTGTTGGAAGATGACATTAGTGTAAATAAATGCGTCATGACCAGCAGGGATCCAATAAGAAAATCGTGTTCAACAATTTTATATCTGAGGCTGACTTCATTATTCTTCGTTTTTCTCTGTGCTTCAGTATTTTCGGAAACAAGCAGAAATGCTACGCAAATAAGAATGTAAATAATATGTTGGGCGTCATACTGAGAGAATTCGAGCCCGGAAGCAGGGATATCTTTGTGTCAGGGCTTTAGTGCGACCACTTTTGCGGTGCTATGTGCACCTTTGTTCTACTTTCTGAAGGAAGGATGCCCTGGCTATTGAGCACGTGCAGAGGTTAATCAGACCTGACATATGGGGAGAGACTGAATCTTGATTTAATTTTTTCTTTTGTCGTTCTGATGCGCTGGCTGCGTCACTCAGCAATATACAACCTCCCATTTCCTGACTTGAAGCGGACGAGTGAGAGAACATTCCAAGCTTAGTCGAACAATGGATCTGCAGTGCTCCAACCTCACCCCGCTGCTTCTAAATGTCAATCCCCCTGCTAATTGGCTCGTTTGCCGGACCGAGCAGAGTAGAGGAGCGAGAGTGTGCTGGATGTATAATCGAAAAGACATGGATCAAAAGCATGATCTGTTGTATATGTTGCACAATGTCAAAGACCAGAACGCTGCTGAGAATGGGAACAAACAGTTTCTATTCCTCACTGTGGGAGCCTGCATCCTCTATACTAACTGCAGAAAAAACGAGGACCGGGGATGCTTGGTAGGTCATTAAATTATTCAAAAAGCTTACCTCTGGAGTATCCATTTTAATTGCGGAGAGAAAAGAACGAGAGAAAAGAGTCACACATCAAGTTATTGTGCAGAAACAGCCCAGCAAAGATGGATGCATAGTCTACATCTGAACATTCTGTGATGCTGAATGAAATCACAGTTCATCCAACAGAATGTGGGAATTGAGGCAAAATTTATATTGACCCATCCGCGACATGTCTGCACGAGCACATATTATACAACAGCAGTGGCAATCCTTTCAACTCATTCACAACCATGATCACCACACGCAAAAGAACTGGATTTCAGGCTGAGCTAGTCTCATCTGGTTCAGCAGTGGCGAACTTTTCAGCCCTGTCGTTTTTTTGGCCGAGAGCTCTGACTCTCTCTAAGAGCTTAATACAAATTCGAGATGCTAGACGTCTGCCTATCAAAACCCTTAAAAGTCCATAGTTCACTTCTACACTCTTCCAAAGCTATCACATCAAAACGCTCTATTGATAAGAAAAATTGGCCTGCTAGAATTACTGATGCAGAGAACACGCCAAAGGGAGTGTCATGTCAGAGACAGCATCTCGACATAGACATAGTTCCCCGTTGTTAGGACAGTTATCACCGACTGTTAATTAGTTCGGAGATATACTTGTGACAGAAAGTCGACGTGGATTGGATTGGCTGAAAGGCTTCTGATTGCACAGGAATGACACTGGGAGAGAGTGGCTGAGGGAGAAGCAATGTCTGTATTTTCACCCTGCCTTCTGCGTTGTATACTTTGCAGCCACGCAGCCCACAGCTCGGGACTTTGCGGATGTTTCTCGATCAGCGAGTTTTTCAGACGAATTCGCTTAAGTCAGGGCAGTTGAGTGTCCGTCATTACCTTTGCCCGCTCGCAGCAAAGAAACAGAGGCGGTGTTGCAAAAGACTTTCTACAGGATTGTTGTGGGAGATGAGTTCTGAACACCAAACAGGCTGACCCCCCAAAAATATGTACTAATTAACCTGAGAGAGTCATCTTTGGTGTCCATTTCTCTCTTTCAATCTCTCTGATAACAGACTTTTGGAACAAGTTCACGATCAAATTTGCTCAATTTCCTCGATATCGTGCCACTGGCTCCACCCAAACTAAATGATTGCGACCGAGCAGAACACCCTGTGGATTCTGCCCTCCCCCAGCACATCTTCCAATTAGAAACAACATGTTTTAATCATCCGCAGTGGATCCAGCCCAGTCCTCGTGGACTGGGCAACCAGCAGCACCCAGGAGCCGCTGGACAGAATGAGACACAGAGTCCTGGAAACTCTTTGCTGCTTCGAAATCTGGAAGAAATGTGGAATGGATTTCAGTTTGAGAGAATCTCAGTATTTGACCAGTGGCTGGCTCGTTGGTCTAGTTTTATGATTCTCGGTTAATGCTTATAATAGCGTCGAGATGTGAAAAGACTCAGATTCAAGCTTCAGGGGAACCCTCCTTTCATGTCTTCACTTTT
This sequence comes from Chiloscyllium punctatum, assembly GCF_047496795.1. Lineage (NCBI taxonomy): Eukaryota > Metazoa > Chordata > Chondrichthyes > Orectolobiformes > Hemiscylliidae > Chiloscyllium > Chiloscyllium punctatum. The sequence goes on from NC_092771.1 coordinate 65,135,840, forward strand.
CAACACTACAAGCTCAATCAGTTCAAAACGCAGCTTCGATGAAGGAAATTGGACTGCGAGAGCTACCATTGCAGGGAACATGGCAAAGAGAAACACTTGTTCAAAATGAAAACTTTATCTTTACATGGTTCACCTGTGCAATCCGACTATAACAGAATCCTCCAGCTGCATTATTGCTCACTGCTGAGTGCAAAACCTGAGGAAGCGGGGCAATGAAGCGATTGAAGTCAGTTCTGAACTCCATATAAGGATTGTCAGAAATGGAAATAGCTTGGCAAGTTGTGATTGTTCTCTTTCGAATGTAAAAGGCTGAAGCTAGTCTGATTGAAGATTTGCAATTCATGAGGGCTCTAGCCAGAGGAAATAAGGGAGTGAAAATTCTCCCACGGTAAAAATGATGAGGCAGACATTAAAAGTCGTTAGGAATGTGGGAATTTACATAGCCGCTGCACGTCTGTACAACCACATATTACATGACAGCAGTGGAAATCTTTTCACATAATTCGAAATTCCAGTTGGTGCTGGTAATGTTGGTCGAAACAGCTAGCGTGGGGAGACTTTGCTAAAGTTATAGCTTACCGGTTGGTTGATAATACCCCTGTCATTCATATTTGCACTTTCTGGACATCTCTCTTCTTCCTGACCCTGCAGTCCCCACCATCACATGGAGGCTGGATTATTTATGATCAGACCAGTTGACAGTTTCTGTCTGTGAAGGAGATGTGTGTACCATTTCGGTTTTTATGCCCATTGGTAATTTCATGGTCCCAATTGTGAATGAACAGCCCAACAAATTCAGTTCAACTTGACAACCGACACTGTCATTGGGAAAATGTTAGAATCTATTATTAAAGTTGGAAAAACATAGCATTTAGAATTACATAATTGAATCAAATAGAGTACGCATAATTTTCTGAAGGGGAAATCATAGCCGACACGATTATGAAAATATTTTCCGGTGGTAATGAGCAAGATAGATAAAGTGTAAAACAACAGACAAATTATATTTGGATTTCTGAAAAGTTATCATTATGTTTTTTTATATGAGACTACTTCATAACAAAAGAACCATCAACCCCCACTGTTGGATGTATGTAATGGTCAAGCTTATTGACCAAGACTTGGGTAATGCATTCAGGGCATTTACATAAGATAAAGAGGGCATTTTTATGATGATAAATTGTCAGTTGTGGAGTCCGAGAATCGTCAATAGTGAGGACACATTTTTTTCACATTACATACTAATCACCTAGTTGACAGATGTGAATATATGTTTTCTAACTTTGGAGATGATATAAAGTAGATGGGGAAGCAAGTAGTGAGGCATGCACAACGAAATTAGATGGACAGAAAGAGAGAAAGCAAGTGGACAAAACCCAGCAGTATGTAACGTGGAAGAATTTGAGATTTCTGCATGATGGCAGAACGAGTGGGAGCTGCGATTATTGTTTAACGAGGTAACACCACAGCAGAAAGCTGTAGAGCACAGATAATTGTGGGTCCTTGTGTTTGAAAGATGACAAGTGAGCTTTCAGGTTCGGTCGTAATCAGGAAGGGAAACATCTCCTGACTTTGATTTAATGGGAATTGGCATGTGTTGTTAAAGGATACATGATACGGGTCAGATTACAGCTGGAATACTGCAAACAGTCTTCTGTCCCCGGATTTGAGGAAAAGCTGTTCAGATAATTATAACTTGTTTGATGCTGGACATTGGAGAATTATCACGGGAGATGAGGTTGAGCAGATACTCAGTTGAGTTTAGAAGAATGAAACAAGACTTCACTGAAAGACTTTAAATTCTGAGGGGTTTCATTGGATAAAGTCAGGGGAATGATTCTGCTTTGGTGAGAGTCGAGTACCAGAAGTTATAATCTCAGCGTAAGGAGACACCTGAATCAGACAGATGTGGAGAAATTCCGTCTCAAGATTGTACTGAATATGGGGAATTCTTTACTGCAGAGACCTGAAGACTCTGGCTGATCCGCGTATCCAGGGTAGAGATGAACAGATTTTCGTCAGTAAGGGAATCAAGGGTTAAGGGATAAAACAAGAAAGTGAATCTAAGGATTGTCAGATCAACCCTGAACTCATTGCATGGTAAGAGCAGACTCGATGTGTTGAATTGCGTACTACTACTCTGAATGTTATTTTCTTTTTTTTTTCTTTTCCTATGCTCTCATTTGCTCTTGCTTTCCTTTTGTGTTCAAATAATTTCATAGGGCATTACAAGAGAAAGACTTGCACTGGAACACTTAAAACCAGACATCAGTTCATGATCTGAAGGCATTTCCCAGTATATTAACGCCTGGATATGATTGGATTTTGAACATGGAAGGGAAAAACACCATTCTCAGTGGAAAGAAACCGTACACACATTGTACGTGCTGACAATGCTTAAGCAGGTCATTTGTCCTGTCAGAACGTAAATGCAGTCACACAGGGATAGACCATTTATTTGTTCCAATTTTGGGATAAGATTGACTTGATCAGCTAACCTGCGGAAACATGAACAATTTCATACAGTGGACAGACCATTTAAATTACCTGATTATGGGAAGTGCTTTAAAATCTCTGCAGATCTGGTTAAACATCAACACATTCACATTGAGGAGAAACCGTTCAGGTGCATTCACTGCAGAGCTGAGTTCAAGTGGTTACCCCGAATCACTGTACACCAGCGACCTCAGAAGAGGGAGAGGCTGTTCACCTGTACTGTGTTGGAAGGGATTTCCTGTGAAGGACAAACTGATGCAACACCAACATGTTCTTGAGTAATGTTTTTACCTGGATATATTAAAGCCCACCAAGCAAATACATCCATGTCACCAGAAACTAGCCCTGTGTAGGGATACACACTAAGTGATTCTGCAGCCTTCCTGCCATTTTCTCCGTTTTAATTGCAGTGTCACTTGTGTCTCCATTTAGTAACACGGACAGACGAAGCCGAATTAAGTATTTTTCTGCTGTAATCAGGCCAGTGATTTTATTGCACATTGCGTATTGGTCGACTAGTGCAGGCTCTGGGTTTGAAGGACATTGGGTACAAATCTTGATGATATTGCTTGTCACCATGTTCAAACTTCAAGCAATTGTTTAACGAAATAATTATCCAACATTTGCAAGAAATGCTTTCAAACATTTTGAGGAATTTCGGATTGATGGCAATTGAAATTTAAGTAGAAGCAAGGACAGTTTGCCTTGAGACTGTTTAATGTGGAAATGTGCCCCCATGTAAACTGACAGTTGTTGGCCATTCTAATGATTCCCGTCCATCAGCGTGGTTTATTTCATAAACTGCTTGACAGTGTCCCTACCACTCAGCTGTAAGGTCTGATTTCAATTCCCATCCTAATGTTACCTTGCGCCACAGAGTTTAATTATTTTTTTAACTGATGATCGAATGGTATGCATTAAGACTAATATTTGCTGCAGTTAATGAAGTCCAGATGATAAGTCGTAGAAAATAAATTCTTCCAACAGCAATAAGAGAAATGACTGATTTTCTCCACAGATTTAGGATATAAAATGCTTGTGCGACTGAGGAGTGTAAACTAATGCTAAGTATTGTATAAGAAAAACGGCATGGTCGTTTAGTGGCTGGCACTGATGCCTCACAGTGCCAGGGACCTGGGTGTAATTACAGACATCGCTGTCTCTCTGTCTGGAGTTTGCACATTCTCCCCGTGCCTATGTGTGATTTCTCCTACGTTCCAAAACATTAAGTTTAGAATGATTGACCATGCCAAATTGTCCAATGAAGTGTCGGTTGGATGTTTAGCCATGGGAGATCTGCATCGCTAGTCTGCATGAGAGGTTTTAAGAGGGTAGGTGTAGACTTCTTGAGCTGAATAGCCTGTTTCTACACCGATTGGATTGTATGAATGTGATAATCAACTCTGATATTACTCTTGAACAAAACTTACTGAAGCAGGTCAGAATAGTTTGACCTGTGTCTCAAACCTCAGAACCTCCTGCAGTTTTGTGCTGGTTTTGGATAACTATCCTCCAAGAGTTCTGAATATGCTTTTTGGATGATTATACCCAATGAAGAACGTTGTATAGTCGAAAGCATCCATGTTCACTTTAAAATGCAGAGAATTTCCTGAATTAAAGGAAAGGCTCACCTACACGGAAGAAAAGACTGGGAGACAATATGTTCCAGAACAGATACAATGAACGACTGGCAGTTCAATGGATTCCTGATTTTTGCTTGCAGTTCTGACAACTGTTCAAACTTAATGAATTATTTTTATTTATGCCAAGGATCCCAGTAACCAAAGGAATTTCAGTTTTATTGATTTGCAATCTGGAACCAATTTATAATGTATGCATTTAATATGTCATAGCGGTGCCAGTTTGAACATTAGAATTAGAACGACTGCTGGAGCGCTAACTGGACATCTAACGTCTTGCTCTCAAATAAAGTAGGAGGGACCCAACCAAATGTACATTTTCCTGCAAAGCATACTTTCTGTACAAGGGAAGAAGTTGATCCAGGGAGATCATCTCACAACAGGTCGAAGACAGCAGAGAAGAGATAGATTATGTGGATTTTAGATTAAGTTAATCTAATATTTACTAACTGTGATATTGGAATAACATGGTAATAGGTTGGTGTTCGGCCTCAGCATTATTTCATAATCACAATTAGCGTTCGGAAAAAAAATTGTAGTGTTTCTTTTAAAAAAGGCAAATGTGATTGCTCTGTCACTCAGTCACATTTAAACAGACAACGAGGTGAGAAGTGATTTTCTGAATGTTTGATTTTAATGAAAAGAGGGTTTCGATCTGTCGTTCGAACAAAAGTTGCCTTTGAGTCCGGTTGACTCCAATTTCCGACAAGCCTTCAATGTCTGAGTCAGACAGATGCTGCCCTCATGTCAAGGGTCGTCAGTCTCACCTTGCGACTGAAATTCACAGTTTTATCCATGTTGTCTAATTCTTTAAAGAGAATAAAGGCTGAGTGGGTCTCATATAAAACACAGCAACAGTGAGTTGCTTTTTATTTGAGTGAGTCAAACCTGTTACTCCATTTCATCACTTTGCTGACGATGGAGCATTGCTTAACTGGAGTTAGGTCATGCCTGGGTGGAATTTGTCCTACTTTTGTGGACTCGACACAAACGAGATTTTTATTTTGAAAAAGAAAACTTCAATGCAAATAATCTGGTTACAATGGACCAGTTCGTCTGACGTGACCAGTTCGTCTGGGCACTAAGCATGATGAAAATCCACCATTGTATTCAGTGGCAGGGCACGCCAGAAAAGCCAAAATAACGCCTGACTTTTCGACATGTCTATACTGGTGACATTCACAGGAGACTGATATAAAACCGCCCAGACTTGACATGCATTGGAAAAGCACAGCAGGTCAACCAGCATCTGAGTAGCAGGAAAATCGACTTTTGGCGAAAGTCCTTATTCAGGAATGAAGCCTAATTCCAGACAAAGAGATTTTGACTGAAACGCCAATTTTCCTGCTCATCGGATGCTGCCTGACCTGCTGAGCTTTCCAGCACCACTCTAATCTTGACTCTGATCTGCCGCATCTGCAGTCCTCGCTTTAACATAGGACTTCCCAGGCCTATATCCATTCGCACTTGAGTCTCAAGGTTATTGGCAATGCTTCCACCTTACTTCTTGCACGAATTATTGTCGATGCATCCATCTCCCACATGGCAGAGACAGTCTTTGAGATGAGTTTCTCCTTTCTTGTCTGTTTTGGTCTGAATGAGTCGAGCAGGTAGCTGGAAGGACACAGCAATCCAGGCAGCATCGGGAGAGGGAGAAGTCGATATTTCGGTTGTAACCCTCTTTCAGGACTGCAGTTGGGTTGAGGGCAGCAGATAAAGGGGTGGCAAGGGCAGTGTGGTGAAGTCGAGATAGGGGAAGAAAGGTATAGGGTACAATACCCTTTGACAATAGGAGGAATAATTCCAGTTGTTGGCAGGGAATATTTGGGGAAAGGATGAGGATGGGATAGGAATGTAGGAACCGCATAGGGGCGGAGTTTACTTGAAATTGGAGAACTCAGTACTGACTTGTTCATGTTGAAGGCTGCCCAAGGTGATGATGAGATCCTCTTATTCCCGTTTGCGCTATGGTTCATTTTAGCAATGGAGGAGGCCAAGGATTGCTATGTTGGTAAAGGAGTTCTTGGGCAAATTGAAATCAATGGTGACTCGAAGGTACGTTTGCACCCTGCAGGTCTGGCTGCGATGTTTGGTGAACCATTCCCGATACTTATCTTCGGTCCCCAATGTGGAGACAACCACATTGGGAGCAGCTGATGCAGTAAACTACGTTGGAAAATAGGCAGGTGAACATTTTCTCGCCTGGAATGACTGATTGTGGCCATTTTTAGAGGTGATTGCAGTGGTGTAGCGGCAGGTTTTGCATCTTTTCCGGCTTCAGGGGAAGGAACCTGGTTTTTGGGGTATCATTGGGGAGATGAGCGCAATTGAAGGACCATCTAAAGGAACATTCGTTGCTGAAGGCATAAAGGGATGGGGAGGTGAATATGTTCTTGGTGATGGGCTCTAGTTTCAGTTGGCATACGTATTTAAAGATGATGCATTAGATGCAGATATTGGAGAGAAGATAAGTTAGGGCAATGTGACTCTGACTTTATTGCGTTGCAAGTGCAGTGTGGTGTGAAGATTAGCTGGCTGGGTATGGTGGGAGAGGAGACACGAAGCATGGGCCGGAAATGTGCAGACTGGAGTCAGAAGCTCGCTTGCACCAGGCAGCTGCGAAATTCCCACCAACCGCCAAACATCCAAATAAGACTGTTTTGTGTTTGCTGTAAGTGGGAATCAGCTGCACTTTTCCTGAAGGAAACCTGCCCCGGGTTTATGTTCTAGCCTGAATCCCAGGGAGTTACAAGAGATAGGCATAGTATCGTACTGCCGTAAATCATTTCAGCATTCATAGGAGTCAACTATTCATAACGATGTTGAACAGCAACTAACATGGACCACGAGACTGATTACAGAAGTAATTGAGTATAAGTGGTCGAACATTAACCTAGGGAACAGTGGCATATTTGGAGAAAATACCTTGACATGACAGGCGCCAGCAGTGAGACATTTCAACCATGATATTAGTTTGGAGAAGGGTGAGACGAAATTCCAAACACGTTTTCAAAATCATGAGGGTTCCATACAGAATAGATAATGAGAAAATGTCCCCACTCGTGAAAAGCATTGAGAATAGGCGTCAAGATGTCAGATAAAGTACTTGAGAAGGAAATGCGATGTGAAAATTTAACTTCACAAAGCAAGCAATGTGACCAGAAATGCATTGTATGAAATTACGATTTAGATAGGTGCAGTCAAGGGAGTTCGCAGATAATTTGATTAGTTACAATGTAAATGATTGCATGGTCAGGGAAACGGCACAAAGTCAGAAAGTGTAATTCCAGCACTGCACTGATCTAGTGTGTCGAAATGTCATTTTATGCTGAAACAATTCTGTGATTTAGACCTGTCCACTGATTCTCGAATTCGGATCTTCTTTATGATGAATCAAGCATGGACAGATAAATGCTTAGATCAGATTCCAGAAAGTGTGGGAAGCGTCCTTTTGGACCATCAAGACCATACGAATCCACATGAGAATCACCCACCGAGACTCATTTCTCTGTGACCCATGCATCCAATGCTCTGGACAATTTAGCATGACCAATGTTTCTAATCTGCACATCTTTAGAATGTGGGAGGAAACTCACACAAACACAGAGAAGATGTGCTGAATCCACACAGATAACCGAGGCTGGAATGAAATCTTAGACTCTGGCACCAAGAGGCAGCAGTGCTGACTGATGATTCACTGTGCCACTTTGTGATAATGAGTGATAAATAATTATCAGACACATTGCTGTCTCAAGATGCAACTTTAAATTAAATGTTTCAGAAAGAATATCCAAAGCAGAATTTGTATTTTGCCAGAAAGAGGAGAAAGAATGAAGAACGTGGATTTAGAACTGAGACAAAAATAAAGATAAATATGAAACAGAAACTGGATTTGCACGGCAAAATTTCTACTCTATATTGATGGAGCTGAATTTTACATTTTTTTCAAGGGTTAGATAGGGAAGATTTGCTGATGAGACACTGAGATCAAACATCATTCTGATATCCGAGAGCATCACTCTAATTTTTCAGAAATGAATGTTACTATTCACCGTATACACAGAGTCATAGAGATGCACAGCATAGGTACAGACCATTCCGTCCAATCCAACCATGCCGACCAGATATCCCAACCCATCGAGTCCCACCTGCCAGCACCTGGCAATATCCCACCAAACCATTGCTATTCATGTACCCTTCTCGATGCGTTTTAAATGTTGCAGTTGTACCAGCCACCACCTCTTCTTCTGGCAGCTCATTCCAAATACGTACGACCCTCTGCGTGAAAACGTTGCCCCTCAGGTCTCTTTTATATATTACCCCCCCTCACCCTGAACATATACCTCTAGTTCTGGATTCCGCCATCCCAGGGACAAGATTTTTCTGCTTCCCCTATCCATGCCCCTTATGGTTTTATAAACCTCTATAGGGTCACCTTCAGCCTCCAACGCACCAAAGAAAAAATCCCCAGCCTGTTCAGCCTCCCCTTATCGTTCAAACCCTCCAAAACTTGCAACATCCTTGTAAATCTTTTCTGAACCCTTTCAAGTTTCACAACATCTTTCCGACAGGAAGGAGACCAGAACTGCACACAATCTTCCAACAGTGGCCAAACCAATGACCTGCACAGCCGCAACATGCCCTCCTAACTTCTGTACTCAACACTCTGACCAAGAAACGAAAGCATACCAAACGCCTTCTTCACTATCCTATCTATTTACGACTCAACTTTCAAGGAGGTACGAAGCTGCACTCCAAGGTCTCTTTATTCAGCAACACTCCCTATGAACTTTCCATTAAGTGTGTAAGCCCTGCTAAGATTTGCTTACCCAAAATGCAGCACCTCACATTTATCTGAATTGAACTCCTTCTGCCACTTCTCAGCCCAATGGCCCATCTGATAAAAATTTTGTTGTAATCTGAGGTAACCTTCTTCGCTGTCCACCACACCTGCAATATTGTTATCATCTGCAAACTTACTAACAAAGCGTCTTATGCTCTCATCCAAATCATTTATATTAATGACGAAAAGTACAGGACCCATCACCGATCCTTGTGGTCCTGCACTGGTGACAGGCCTCCAGTTTGAAAAATAACCCTCCAACACCACCCTCTCATTTCTACCATCTAACCTTGCTCACCAGTCTGCCATGTCGAACCTTGTCTAATGCCTTACTGCAGTCCACATCGATCACATCTACCGCTCTGCCCTCATCAATACTCTTTGTTGCTTTTACAAAAAACTCAATCCACTTCGTGCGACATGATTTCTTCTGCACAAAGTCATGCTGACTATCCCTAATCAGTCGTTGGCTTTCGAAGTACATGTTCATCTTGTCCCTCAGGATTCCCTCCAACAACTTGCCCATGACCGACTTCAGGCTCACTGTACTATAGTTCCCTGGCTTGTCCTTACCATCCTTCTTAAACAGAGGCACCACGTTAGCCAACCTCCAGTCTTCCATCACTTCAGCTGTGACTACTGATGATGCAAATATCTCAGCAAGAGGCCCAGCAATCACTTCTCTAGTTTCCCATATTGTTCTATGTTACACCTGATCATGTCCTGGAGATTTATCCACCTTTATACATTTTTAGATCTGAAAAGGTTTCAGATATCAGCATTATAGAATCCCTCCGGGGTTGAAGCAGGCCATTGTCCCAACTCTCTGAACAGCATCCCACCTAGACAAATCTCTCCACCTTATGAATAGCATTAACCATGTCCCGCCCAAACATCCCTGGACACTGTGAGCAATCCACGAAACCAATACATCTTTGGACAATTGGAGGAAATACACACGTGAGGACTCTCTGACAGACTGTCCCGCAAATCTGGTCTTGAACCAATCCCCTTGGTGCTTCGAGGCAGCAGTGCCACCGTACACGAAATGTTCGGACATGTTGACACGGAGTGACACTTACACTTAACAAACTGTGGAGATCTTGAGCCAGTAAAGCAGCGTTAAAGGCAATTTTTCCCAAAATATGTGCGTTACGCACAAACAAATTATGTGGGTTTTGTTTTGTTGTTTGCAAAGATGAAGCTGTTTTAACAGTGAGTTGACTGAAATGCAAGGAATTTTTTTCAACTTAGTAAAGAACCTCCTTCGTCCAGTCAGTGCAAAGACAGTGCATATTTTAGGTGGAGAGGTGGGCGTCAATTAATATTATTTTGAAATGGGCACGATCGTTGCCATTCCCCCTTTCCCCATGTTGGTCAAACAGGAACAGTTATGAAATCTGTTTGTGAATACACTTGGGCTTTTCATTTGAGCTGTTTGTTTTCTGATGTGCTCGGAGGCAGTACTGATATTCTCGTCCTCCAGAGGTTCAATGTAAATGGGGAAAGGGACCTTGCAGAGATGGTGAGGTTCTCCCTGACGATGATGGACAGATGTTCATCATGCCTTTAACTCCCTGACATTCTCTATCTTCTGGCTTGACCTCCTGTGACCACACACGTGTCCACTTATTTATCACATAGGGGAGGCAGAGTAGAGATGAATCAGAGTCGTCTCTTTTGAGTATTCTTTGGTACCTCCCTGTTTTTTTATTGCACTAACAAGCGGATATTCGAATCCTATGATTAACTCACTTATTGGTGTCAGGACATGAATAGAACTTGTCAACGTTAAAGTGTCACTTTAAGTGAACGTTAAGCCACACCTACAAAGTAGTCTCCCATTCACTCCAAATTTCATGAGTAAGCAAGCAACTGGGTCTTAAGTAATCCGAACAGGAGAGAAACCAACTTCGACTGTGATGACACTGCATGCGGAATGACGAGTCAATGTCGAGCATAAAAACGAAACTTTCAAAGGAATATTGTCCAATGAGTTTGTCAAACACAGCACTTCACGAACCGAGGTAATACTTTCAGTCTATCAATACATAGCTGATCGGGGTCAGGCAACTGCTGAAAAGACATGGAATGTATTACATTGACCACCAGAGCCCTATGGCGCCAATGCTTTCTACTGAAAAATTAGTGAAGCCGTTGTGATTCTACATCGTTTTTGCTTCATTCTTAACGTTAACCTCGAGTTTCATCAGCATATCTTCCTGAATTTAAAGTTGCATATTTTATGTCTTCATTTTGAAATTGAAATCGCAACACGATCATCAAAATGGACAGACGAAAAACAGAAAATGAAACACTCGCTAACACACATTCCCAGTCTTCGTGGTCAGATTTACAAAGGAAAGTCTTTAAATCAAGCAAGGGCACTAAGCATGTGAGTACGTTCAGAAAGTTGTTCATTGACGTTTATCCGTGATTTGCTCGAACTTTGGAAAAGTTGACCTTTCATTAGATTAAACTCCCTACAGTGTAGAAACTGGCCGTTCAGCACAACATGCCCACACCAACAAGTAATGCAGACAGACCCATTTCCCTCTACTTGTACCCAACATTAAGAGCAATTTAGAATGGCCAATTTATCGGACCTGCCGGTCTTTTGAAAATTGGAGGCAAACCGGAGGGCGAATGTACAAGCTCTACACAGTTAATCGAATCGAAGTTCGGTTCATACGCCACAGGACAGCAATGCTTACCACTGGACTACGGGATCAGCATGCCATTTCTCTTTAGAGGTTTCAAGGGCCGGACGTAAAACTCCTCGACCTTTCTGAGCACGTACTTGCGTTATTGGGAGATTTGGCTGAGGCTGCAGAATCTCACATTCCAAGGATTTGCAGTGGACTCCGACTGAAGCTGCATTGTTTCTTTTCACCGACAGCAGAGGAATGAAGAATGTAGGACTGGAATATGGTTGTTTCTTGGCTTTGGACAAGATGGCAATAGATATTGCTCGAACAGTCAATAATTGAAAGAATATTTTCTTGCAGGCAGTGTCCCCCGTGATAGGCCAGAAATGTGCAACAATGAACCAGTAAAGATTATGGAAACATAGGAACAGTTGTTGATCATTTAGCCCCTCGAGCCTTTTCTGATATTTTATGAAACCATGGCTGATCTGAGGGCAAACTCCATTTAACTGCCTTTGGAACATATTGATTAATATATCTGCTGAAGGAAACAAAAATCTATTTCAGATTCGAAGTTATCAAATGATCATGTATCGGCTGTCGGTTGTACAAGCGAGTTCCAAACATCTGACAAATTCTGTTTTGGAGAATTGCTTCGAAAATGCACCTTCAATAGTCTGTTCCTTATTCTGAGATGATTGACCATATCAGCTCACAAATATTTTGTTGAACAGCCGAACGTACCTGACTAAATGTAGCAGGGAGTTTGAGGTGCTAAAAAAAGAAGATAAGTTCCCAAGACCCAACTGTCATCAAGTTCAGGCTTCAGCCTGCAGCTCCTGAAATAACAATTGTTAGTGTTAGTTTTACTCTTCCAAATTACAGGCTGGGATTTCTGTTTTGAAGAGACATTGGGAGAATGTGATACTAGCCACTGCAAATGCATCTATGTCACCAGGAACCAGTACTGTATAGGGATATGTACAAAGTGATTTGGCAGCTTGTCTGCCATTATTTTTCCGCAGGAATTGCAATGTCACTTCTTTTTTGCTTTACAATCAAGTAGAGATTGAGCCGAAAGAAGTCTTTCTGTGTTGTAAAAAGGGCCGTGGTGTAATAGCACGTTATGGATCGAAGAGTTGATCGAGTAGTTCAGGCTCTGTGTTTAAAAGACAATGGGTACAAATCTTGCCGACATTGTTTGTCACTATGTTCTAACATTAACCAATTGACTGGAGAAATAACTCGCCAACATTTTAAGAAACGCTTCTCATCATTCTTGAGGAATTTCGATTTGATGGGTCTTGAACTTTAAATACAAGGAAGGGTCGTGCTCCTTGAGGCTGTTTAATGTGGAGATATGTTACCTATGTAAACTGACAGTCGTTGGCCATCCATATACTAACAGGTGGTGTGCTATCTAAGCCTCAAGAAGATTTCTTTACTAAACTGACCTTGGGGCTGCCAACTGCTGTGAGCCTTTATGAGGCTTGTGCAGTGATGACCTGCAGCTGTTGTGACGTTATCATGCTGCTCGCCCCTGGAACATGAATATGAATTAATCATGACTCACGTAGGACTGAACCACTCAATGGAATGTAGTTCATCTCCAGGGATTTACATTTGAACATTACAATAACAGGCACTCAGTGTCTGGCTTTATGTTAAATAATTATTCTTCGACTTTTTTTATTTCTAATATTTACATTGTTTCGTTTTGGTTAAATTCATGAAATATTGTGCCTTGATAGTTGAATTCACTGAACAATAATCGGAAAATTGGTGTGGAACGTGCTGCGTGATTATTTTACCCCTTGGATTCATGATCTCTTATTGTCTGTGTCTCAGATCTGCCGTGTGACCTATAGACTGGAATCAGCCTACTGAGAGACAAGTTTCGAGCTACGTATCGGGAAGGCAGGGAAAGGCTGAGGAGAGAATTTGAAAAAAATGAAATGGGGAAAGGAGGAATGAGACTGAGAGGCTGAGGAATCTCCGTTGCGAGTCACAATTTGAAATAATTGTTATAGAATCATTACATTTCCTGGTTGGGTTGTTGTGGCGCAATAATTTCATGTTTGATTTCCCGTCAGTGACTTGTTTGTTCACATCGTTTAAGGTTCAGGATGCTCAATGAATGTTCAACTTCACTAGTTTTACGTCGAAACAGGGTTTGTTCTATGTGGATATTTATTGACCAAAATCTTTTTTCTGGCTATTTTCGATCACATTGCAACGTTCCTGTCCTTTGCATTTGGGTACAAGGTGTCAGGGATATAGTGTGCCTATCGTATGAGGAAATGCTCTACGCTCCAGTGTGAGAAATATAACACAATCTGAGCGTCATGTTGTTCAACACACTGACGGCTCTCTCTGGCAAGCCGCTTCATTCAGTTGGTGATATCGCGGTGTTATAACATTACCTGTATTTTTTTACACCTTAATATATAGACACCCAATTTTATTCTTCAATCTATCCTGAAATTCCAGTGGAGGATCACTTTGGTATCAATGACCATAATTCTGCTAGTTTTAACGGAGTGATGGGCAAAGATAGACTGGATCGAAAATCGAAAGTTGTAAATTGGAGAAAGCACAATTTTAACTGTATTAGGCAATAACTTTCAAAATTTGAGTTGGAACGGATCATCGCAGTTAAAGGGAAGAATGGGAAATGGAAAGCCTTTAAGAATAAAATAAATTATGATTGGAGAGACAGGATGGCCCTTTCAGGGTGAAAGTGAGTTTTGCAGATGCTGAGATCAGAGTCGAAGAGTGTGGTGCTGGAAAACCAAAGCCAGTTTGTCAACATTCCAGGAACAGGAAAATGTTCGAGCATCAGGTCATCATTAGGTATGGCTACAGTACAGGCGGCAGGAAAAGGTTGCTCAGCGCTATCTCCAATCACTTCACTTTCCCACTTGCAGAGGTTACACATTCGAAATTGACATATATGCAGTTGGTGAGTCATTCAGAGTCTGAAATCACTGTGGATAAACTGTGTAGAATTACCATTGCTGTGCTCAATGCAATGGTAACTCTACCTGATCCTAATTAATGTAGACCGATCTCATTTAATGAAGCTGCTTTGTGAGAAAACGTAATGGAGTTTTTGCCAAAGTATTGACAGGAAAAGAGGGTTTGTTCGTGCTTTGAACACGGGTCCTCGCGCACATTTTCATTGTACAAGGCCCCAACGGAAAGCCATACTGCAAGACCAACGAAGCAAAGATGAACTGCAGCCATCACTGTTGAAACAGTTGTGACTGGCTACCTGCGAAATCCATGTCACACTTTTTCAGGAATTTCATGCAGCAAGGAGTTTCCAGAACATTGTTAAAACTCACACAACACAAGGTTATAGTCCAACAGATTTATTTGGAATCTCTAACTTTCGGAGCACTTCTCACACTTAAACGTGGGAGGCGGAGCAATTACTCAACCATCTGATGAAGGAGCTATGCTCCAAAAGGTAGTGCTTCCAATTATACCGTTGGGACTATACCCTGGTGTTATGTGATTTTTAACTTTGTGCAGTCCAGTGCAACACCTGCATCTCCAAGTCATCCTTTCCATAACATGTGACTCGAATTCTGCCTCCCTGATCCCGGACGCTGCACTTTGACACATCCCCACAGACCGGGTTGTCTCCATTGGCGGTTAATTTTGTTTTGACGTGCAAACATTGCTGGGGGAGTACAGATCCCATTCGCTCTTCTGCACCCTCTCAATGACTTGGTTTTGGGAGGAGTCAGTTGCACGGATGAGCAGGAAATGGATTTCCTCTAAACTTCTTTTCTCCAAGATACAGAATGTTGCTCAGCTGGCGGGAAACAGAGAAGTGGACACTGGAGACACTTCGCTCAGGTACGTTAATATGAGTTGACTTGTGTGCAGGTTGCTTGGCATTCCGAATTCGTCTTCATACAGCAATCAAGACGTAAGTCTTTTGTAAAATGACTATCACGTTCTTTATTGCGAGAGGGCAAACATTAACATCTAACCCAAGATTTCAAGAGTCCGAGTGAAACCCTCACTCTCTGATAGTCCTCACCACGTCCCTGAGCTGCGGGGTTGCAGACAGTCAGAGGCAGAGGGCAAGTTAAAAAGGATCCATTGTTTCTCCCTCTGCCACTCAGTCTCAGAGACAGGGAGAGGGCGACATGAACGCGTGCCTTCATTCCCATGCAGAAAAAGCCATACAGCCCAACGAGTCCACGGTGACTCTCTGTCACCTGTATCTCTGAGGTTAATCACAATCGGTGATATCTGTGTTAAACATGGGAAACAGTGTCCGTGTCGTGATGTTGTCTCCAATATGCTGACGCTCTTGCAATGTGCGTCTGAACTGGCGTGCGAAATTACTGCAGGAAATGCACAAAACCGCTGGTGATGTTTGTCAACTTCACCAGCTGATCTCCATCTCAGAGATGTTTGTGATTGCCCTCAGAGCAGGCTGAAAGAGAAACAGAGAACGCCATTCAGACGAGCAGAAGAGTGACACCTCCCCTGTGTAAATTTGGCCAGTGTATCTTTCTGTAATACTTGTTTTAGGTACATGAAGGAAAAGCTGATCAAAAGGCTGGGCTGGTTCAAGCCACATGGACGTGCACATGTTTGATGGTAGTGATCCATCCAGCATGAGGTTATGAAACATCATGGGCTCGTTGCGTCAGTCTTCTCACCAGCAAGGTAGAATTTCCAGGTAGATTCAGGCAGATCATAGTATTTCTTTGTTCTTCCCCCCTACAAATTTTACCACTTCTTATGTTCGAGACACGAATATTGTTTCTAAAATGTTCCAAGAGAAGGAAACTTTTCTGAAGCCGTTACCAATTTAAATTTGAGTTTTTGAACTTTTCACACGGGAACAGTCATTCCTGAGGAATGTGTTTCCATGCGTTGTGTCCCCGGGCTGGCCAGAAAGCCACTGATTGAAACTGCAGTGGCTGATTTCTGTTGGAGAGCGTGGTGGCACACTCTGCTGCGTCTCACTCACTGCATACTCGGAGTGAATCATGGATGAGATCTCCTCTTTGCAATGTTGGTACATGGTTGGCCTCAGTGCTTGAACTGAAATATTTGAGGTTCTGTGCCCTGCGTGGGCTCGAGCCACCAAACTTTCAGCCAAATGCGCTGACCATTTTAGACACATAACCTGGTACCAAAATTGGCCATGTACATATCCAGAAGCAGAGTGATCGATGGGCTTTCAGGCTGCTTTGGATAACAGGAGCTCTCACTGTTTTCCGAGTCTGTCGTTAAACTTCCAGTCTTTATCACGGAGAGGATTAGAATCATGAGGAGCCAAAAGCACTCAAAAATAAATCAGAACAAGCATCGTTCAACCGACAGTCGTACACTCATAATCTTGGGGTTCGAACTCAGGACTCAAGCGAGCCTAGCGTTAGGAATATAATGATTCACACCACTTGGCTACGCTACAACACAAAGGCGGGGGGGTCAAATTTGCCTTCCCTAATATTTCAGCATCGCTTCTCTTCAGGCACTTAACACTGGCGCATTAAACGACTAAATTGCCATAATTTAGAAAATATTTGCATGGATTTCAAGGTTTGCACAGTTTGGACATTAATGTGAAGCGAAACAGGCTTCGACGGTTTTCACTGGAGATTCAGGGGTGAGGGATGGCCTTAGAGAAGTTTATAAAATCATGAGGAATACGGACAGACAAAAGAGTCAAGGAGTACATTTTGTTAATGCAAGTGAGTTCAAAGCTAGATAGCATAGGTTTAACGTGAGAGCGGTAAAAGTTAAAAGGGCTGAGAGGGACGCTTGTTCTTCACACAAAAATGTTTGTGGAATTAAATACCACATTTATTGGCAGAGTCTGATGCACTTATATTTCAAAGGCATTTGAATGGGTATATAGACAGAAAGTGTTTGGAGAGATAAGTGACAAATATTGGCAAGTATGATTAGATTAATTTAGGTTAACTCTTCAGTATGTTTGAGTTGGATACGAGGGTCTGCTTCCATGCTCGGCAACTCTGAGACACTGTAACAGCAAAAGCCAGTTTGAAGAGACCATTTGCAAAACGGCTGCTCTTGTTACTCAATCAGAGAATTTGGCTATTTTCTGGAGTTTGGATGGTTCGAGCTGACTCAAAGATGAAGGCTTTCCAGACGTTTACTACCAATGGCCATTCTCCTTGACACATTCCCAAGTTCTCCATCAAAAGTTGCGGCTGAAGAAAAATAATTTAAAAATCATGTTGCCCACCTCTCCCCCCCCCCCCCTCACCCAGCTCTCCAGCGAAACCAAAGCCTGATAGCTCTTCACATGTATCAGAAGCAAACCTGAAAAGGTGGTGCCATTATCTGACGCACCGAAGCATGAATGCTGTCTGTGACGCAGTGCGAGGCGTGTATGTCATGAAATGCTCACACAAGTTGCAGCGAGGCAATTCCAAACGATGCTTGCAAACATACTGGAGATTTTGTGCATTGCCAAGTCCCAGAAATTGTTCAAGTAACAGAAAACAAAACAGAACAACTAAACCCATGAAAAGTGAAGATTATCAATTCCATGCCTGATTATATTAGGCCAACAATGCGCTAGCGCCTCCATCTGATCGAAAGGGCCAATCACCAGTCTGCCTCACCAAGACAATTATGAACGAAATTAGAGATATCAAACAACGTTTCACAATGCGATTATCCAACGGTTCGCCACAACAACAAAAAACAACGAGCAGATTCAATGCGGAGCTGGCTTCACAACAGGGGTGAAATAACGATCTGCATTTACTTTAAGGAACATGGTGAAAAACGGATATTGTCTGAAATATGAAAACCCAGCGCAAACTGCTTGGGTCTCGTATTCTACGGCTGCGCAGATTTTGATATAAAAGGTACCTTTCACCGAGAGTGTTTTTGGCTGTCCATATGGCAGTGGCAGCTGCTGCCCTCGCTCCCACTACTGTCCTTGGTCGTGCAGGGTTTGGTATCCTCACGTTGCACGCGGGAGTTGAGGGTGCACTTCTCTGCTGCAATATGTGGGTTTTTCTTAACCAGAAAAAAGTGGAGATTGGGTGCCTTTGGAGTTGTTGTTGGGATGCTCGGCGGAGCTGATAAGAGGATAGTCTTTTCCTCACCTTTCTGTATGACATTCTCAGGGCTGCAGAGTCTTCTGCGAAGCGCTGTTGTTCTGTGGTGGCTGGAATTGATTTGGTTTCGGTCCCGCAACTTCGGTTGTTGAAGTTCCAGAGTGAGTCCACATGTTTAATGATGGAATCGGTGGATGAATGCCCTGCTTCCAGAAATTATTTGGCTGCCTTCCGTTTGACTTGTCCTATTATTGTTGTGTTATTCTCGTCGACTTTGTTTTTCTTGCTACGAGCGACAGCTGGTTGTGGCAATGAGTGACTGCCACACAATTTCTTTGCCAAGAATGGATATCCCTGCAACTTCTTTCCTAGATGCCTGGCACACTAACTTCGCAACGAGGATATGCCACGGGCAATTCAAAATGTTTCGCTTTATTGAAATGAATTTCTGGGAACTGACACTTGCTCTCCTCCGAAGACTCAGATTTACGGCCGCACATAAACTGACAGCCTTGCTCAGACAAAACTCACCACAACACAAGATCCAATACCCATCATGTGCAGGAGGAACGTGGTAGTCAAGATTCCACGACTGCATGAAACACTACAAAGCAGAAACAAGCTGACGACAAGTGAGCTGCATTCTTAACAGTTGAACTCGCCTGTAAACGCCATGGACAGCTGCTCCTTGTAGATTTACGCAGGACACTGACTTCCTTTTGGAACTGGGATTACATGACAGTCTGCAGCACTGTTTAATTCCACGTGTGAGTTAACTGCTAATGGAGCACATATAAAGCCATTTGATCAGTGAGAAATACATCCAAAACAGAAGCTCAGAGAAGTACTTCGGTTGTGTTTCTACTGCTGTTCCTGACAAGCCATCCAGTACTGGACTTATTCTGAGCTTCCTGACGGTTTGGTGCGTGCTTCCCTGATCGAATTGTGGTCATTAATCTTCGTTTTATTTGCAATAACGTGCGTTTGAAACACTGGTCCATCTGTCTCTATTTTGTTTGTTTTCATATCATGCACAATTACAACACAGTAAAGAAGCATTAGTATTGGAAAATGACATATGGACGGGTGTGAATTGCCGAGGTTTTGGTGATGCAATGGTTAGAGATTACTTTGGTTCAGGAGATAAGGATGGAAAATGGGTTTGGGCAATGATGGGGGACAGAGAGGAAAGAATTCACCAGCAGGTATAGCTTGCCAGCTCACTCGCAGTAACCACAATGTAAAATTAAACGTACAAGAAAAAATACTGTGTGTGAGTGATAAAAGATGGGAATAATTAGGGCTGACCTTAATTTCCGCTCTCCCAATCCCGGTTGAATTTTAAACAAAGTTTGGAGAACAGTAATCTATTACTCATATGCGTCCCAGTGAACCACGCGCACCATATCTTTGTCATCAATTAATTTACGGCCGAGTTAGTCGCTGTCTTTTCTTGGAAAGCTTCTCTTTCAGTGTGAAAATCAGGAAAGGCAATTTCTTTTGCCAGAAAAAAGAAATGAATATGTTACCAACCTTTGTTTATTTCATGTCCAAGAACACTCAGCTCAACAGCCCCCTGGATCAAATCTGCTGATTATGTCAGCAAAGAGATCTGGCAAAGTGCTAAGCGTGATCTTCCTTTCAATGAATAATTTTGACTCAGTTTGTATTACAATTACCGTTTCCTAAGTTTGTGCTTTCTTCTTTTGCAATGGAATCTAGCATCTTCCAAATATTAGATTAGATTACTTACAGTGTGGAAACAGGCCCTTCAGCCCAACAAGTCCACACCGACCTGCCAAAGCGCAGCCCATCCAGACCCATTCCCCTACCACGACGGGCAAGTTAGCACGGCCAATTCACCTAACCTGCACATTTTTGGACTGTGGGAGGAAACCTGAGCACCAGATAAAACCCACGCAGAGAACGTGCAAACTCCACACAGACAGTCGCCCGTAATTGAACGCGGGTCTCTGGCGCGGTGAGGCAGCAGTGGTAACCACTGTCACTGTGCCGTCATGTAGGCAACCATATGAGAGCAGATGGAAGCAACTTTAAATATCAAATCGGCGACTGCTGTCAATGAAATCACAGCTGATTTGATTAATCATAAACTCCCCCTTTCAGCCTTATTTCCGTAGCCTTAGATTGCGACTTCACTAAATATTCTGTCTATCTCAGCCCGGACTGCGCCTAGTCTTCACAGCCCTCTGTTGTCACCATTCCACAGATTTGCTACCCTCTGAAAGAGAGAATAACCTCCTCATCAGAGCTGCAAATATTTAACTCGTTCTGCTGCATGAAAGCCCTCTGGTCCCACGTCTTCCAGCGCGAACATCAGAGGAAAATAAACCACTGAAGATAGTTCTGCACTGTCCAGAGCCAGCTGTGTGTATTTGAAACATTTTCATATTTTGACCTATGATTAAAGATGTGGGCCTGATTTGCACATTAGGTTTGGCAATGGCTGTAATTCAATTGAAAGTGAAAGTGCTGGACAAATGCAAGGATATTTTTCTTTTTCAATCCACTGTAGTGTTTATGAAAATGGATCCTTCCGATCCACCTTACCTCTCATCAATTTGAGTGCAATTCAAATTGACCTCCGAACATTCTCCTCCGTTCTGAACCAAGAGAGGGTGACAGCGAATACTAGGGTTATGCTGCAGACAGGAAAAGCCAGCACTGGTGTTTCAGGTTGGAACTCTCCATTCTGTAAGCATGCACGTGTAGTCATGACCCAGTGGTTAAGGTGATGCATTAGAAATCCATTGGGTCTTCCCCACGCAGGTTTGAATCCTGCTGATTACATTTAGAATGACTGTCTGCAGGCCGAATTTTCGTTCAAAGTTCAGAAAACCGACCTCACAAACCACGCCAGTTATTTCATTAGATTTGGGAAACGAGTCTTTAATCCAAAATGTACTCTGCTTTAAATGTTATTGCTGTTCCTCTTTCCACATGCACTGCTAGACAAATAGGGTTTCTGCAGTATTCTTTGAACGTCCTGTGCAGAAGTGCTGCTTTCCATTAGATTCCTTTCATCCAAATCCTCTGAACACTGACTCTAGTCAGTGGCAACACTTCCTCCTCCTCGTTAAAGTGTCCATCCTCACCGATCCCTCTCCCACGATTACAAACAACCACAGGAAATTGTCTGTTAACCATCTTTTCTCGAATGAGAAACTCGGCAGCAGCGGGAATCTCACCACAAAACGGGACTTCTCACACCTGGACATGTTGCATAGCAGATAATTGTGAAGGGATTTTGTGAAAATATTGTCACGTGGCCGTGGAAAAATGTTAAGGAGGCAAATCACATAACCCAGTGTCCAGCTTTGTGAATCTTCAGAAACACTTTGGGATTTTTTTTCAGGGGAGAATGCAGAAGGGTTAACTGTCGGACGAAGTAGAAACAGTCAAGGCACCTTCTCCTTCTTTAAGAAGATGGGACATTGTCTCTGATGTTCTCAGCTTAAAAAATGTATTGCTCGAAAAGCGCAGCACGTCAAGCAGCATCAAAGGAGCAGGAGAGTCGACGTTTCGGTCATAAGCCCTTCTTTAGGACTCTGATGTTCTCAGGCCATGAACTGATCTGAGACATTGAAAGAATACTCGCTCCTGTACATGAGGAATAGAAACCTCATCTTGACTCTGCGACAATGAAAAACTCGGGGCCACACACAACACTGAGAGTCTCGAAGGGAGATGGTCCCGGTTGGAGGTGAGCTGGTTCCCGGTGACATTGGTGTGTCTGGGTTGGGTGGGGTAAGACTGTTACCATGTCTTCATAATGAATGTCCCATTCTTTATTTTGGAAAAATGAAAGAGATAGAGGACAGTTGTCGTTCTGGGAAGGGCAGACTGAAGTTAAAAGTCAGTTACAGCCGGTTTTAGAGGATCATCTGATGTGTTCATTTTGAAGTTTCAGCGAATTCGACTGTTAAATGAAAGGGTACTGCTTCAAGTGCACCCAGGGCGACAGCGATAGTTGTTCTTACTACATCTGCTTTCTGTGCTAAACAGTTTCGTCTTTCTAATGGGGTCATAAAGTCAGGAGGTATGGGATACAAGGAGATTTGGGTCTGTGGAATCAGAATTGGTTGGTTGACAGAAGGAGAGAGTGGTTGTAGATGGGAATTATTCTGCCTGGAGGTCAGTGGTGAGTGGTATACCGCAGGGCTCTGTTCTTGCGCCTCTGCAATTTGTCGGTTTTTTTATTAATGACTTGGACGACGAGCTTAAGAAGGGGGTTAGTAAATTTGCCGATATTGCACGAGTAGGAGGTGTCATTTGTTGTCTTGAGGGATGTTGCAGGAAGCAGGGCGACATTGACAGGATGCACAGCTAGTCTGATAAATGCCAAATGGAGTTCAACCTGGATAAATGCGAAATGATGCACTTTGGAAGTTCGAACTTAAATGTTGAATATAGGATTAAAGACAATATTCTTGGCAGTGTGGAGGCAACTCTGGATCCCGTGTTCAGGTGCATAAATCTCTCAAATTTGTTACCCAGGTGGATTGGGTTCTGAGGAAAGCATATGGTGTTTTAGCTTTCATTAATGGGGGATCGAGGTTAACAGCTGCAACGTTTAGCTGCAGTTCTATAAAATCCTGGTGATAAAACAACTGGAATACTGTTTCCAGTTGTGGTCGCCCAATTATAGGTAAGATGCGAAGGTTTTGCAGAAGGTGTAAAGAAGGTTTACCAAGATGTTACCTGGACTGAAGAATGTGTCTTTTAAATAGAGGTTAACTAAGCTTGGGCTTTTCTCTCTGGGGAAAAGGAAGAAGAGAGGCGACCTGATCCAGGTGTACAAGATAATTAAGGCATGGATATTTTCGACAGCCACAGTCATTTCCTCAGGCTAGGATTGACTGCCAGGATGGATCATAGTTTGAGGTATAGAAGAGACTTCAGAGGTAGGTTCTTTGCACAGTATTGGAAACGCATGGATTGCATTGAAAGCGGTTGTAGTGGAAGCAGAGTTATTAGCATCATTTAAGCAACTGCTGGAAACGCACATGGCCAGCAATGAATTGAGGGGTTATTTTATTTTATATTCGAATTTATCCTGTGTACAAGATCGTAGGCCAAAGTGCCAGTTCTGTGCTGGATATTTTTTTTCTCTGTGTTGTAGTGAAAGGGGTTAATTGGAGCTGTTTGTTCAGTGACTGTAATTGATACCAGTCCACGTGGACCCTAACTGTGTTACTAGAGGATTTGCCTTTTCTATTAAAAAGGGGCTTTTAAAAAAAATTGTGTTATCGCAACGTACCTGCAGCAACGTCATCCCCAACGCTGTTGATATCACCAGCTCCATTTAGACGGAATGATGAAAATGTGAGAGAAATAGATAGAAATGTTCCAACAATGGACGATAATCAGAGAATATTCGACTGCAATGTCCCAAGAATGAAAAGGAGTTTATCCTGTGGGTTTATTATTATTTCAAGGATCGGATATGGTTAATATGGTGGATAGATAGCGTACTGATGATTATTCAGGCGGGTTACTGTCCCATCTGTGCTATTGTTGGGGTTTCTTGTTAATCAAGCGCTGTCCATTGATTTATTATGAAAACCTTTACACACGCCATCCCCATTTCTGTTGTCTATATTTGGCAAAGATATAAACATTTGTGTTCAGTTTGGATCACAAACTCCATTCCTATTCTAGGTATTTCTTACACCTTCTTACAAACAATTGAGGAAGAACAAACATGTTGAAAACCGCCTCAGCCCCAATTTGCCAAGAGTTGATTGAAATGATAATATTCCCTTTATCACTTGAGGGCAACCCGGTTGTTCAGCTGTTCAGACTATTGCCTTAGAGCGTCAAGAACATGTGTTCAATTACCGCCTCGGGCAACTCTCTGTCGAGTTTGCAAGTTCTCCCTGTGTCTGTGCGGGTTTCCTCTGGGTGGTCCGGTTTTCTACAACAGTCCAAAGATGTGCAGGTCAGCTGAATTGGCCATGCTAAAATTTCCCGTAGTATTAAGTGCATTAGTCAGGGTAAATATAAGGCAGGGGAATGACTCTGTGTGGGTTACTTATCGTAGGATCGGTGTGGACTTGGGCCAGAGGTCCTGTTTCCATACTGTAGGGAATCTCGGCTGAACACAACCACCTGCATAATAATGCCAGTCTTCACTTCAGTCTCAGAGTTTTTTTCTGAATAAACCATCATCTACATGTTTTAGGTTGAAGTACTCTTCTGATCACTATTCCAGGTACAAGGATTTTGATCATAAATTTATCCTTGTCTCTCCCTGGTCCTATTCAGGGTGCATAGTATATTGCTGGTTTTATTCCAAAGTGAGACGGTCACAGCGTTGTGCCACCTGTTTCAGCATAAGCTGTAAGATCAGACAAGGGAGAAGACTGTGCTGTTAGTGAACACAAAGTGACAGTTTCATTGAACTGTTTTGATTGTCGTACATTCTAAGCAGGAGTGGGTGCTATGTTCATCATTTCCCAAGCGCACTGCTCCGATGTATTCACTCAGTGATGGTGGCTATCTCTGATCCACCAAAGAAGACACAGAAAATCCCCCAGAAATACTGTGCACAGAGTGACTGTTGAAAATTAGAAACTGGGAGATTAGAATTAATAAGGAATAATTATTTAACATACTCACTTAAACGAGGCTTAGTAAGTAACTGCATCAGGTTAGCCCCACCCCACCCATCCCAAAGTAGGAGGATATAGATGCTTCAGACAAGACAGCGAGGGAAGTCAAAGTGGGGGTGGGGTGGAGTTGCATTGTTGATTAGGGATGATATCACGGCAGTGCTAAAGGAGGACACTATGGAGGGCTTGAGTCGTGAGACAAGACGGATGTAGCTAATAAATAAAAAGGGTGGAGTTACATTGTTGGGGTTGTATTACAGGACTCCCAACATTGAGCGTGAGGTAGAAAACAAATAGGTAAACAGATTATGGAAAGATGTAGAGGCAATAGGGTAGTGATGGGAGATTTTAATTTTCCCAACATTGACTGGGATACACTTAGCGTCAGAAGACTGGATGGCATAGAATTTGTACAAAGCGTCCAGGAGAGTTTTCTAGAGCAGTATGTCAATAGTCCAATGAGGGAAGGGGTCATATTGGACCTGGTACTGGGCAACAAGCCAGGCCAGGTAGTGGAAGTTGTTGGAGGGCGGGGGGGGGGTGGATTTCTTTGGGAACAGTGACCACAATTCTGTAGGTTTTAGAATGCTCGAAGATAAAGATGAGAGTGGTCCTAAGGGATGAGTACGAAACTGGGCCAAGGCCAATTTTCTCAAAATTAGGCAGGAGTGGGAAATGTGGATTGGACACAGCTATTTGAAGAGAAGTCCACATTTGAGATGTGGAAGGCTTTCAAAGAGAGGTTAAAGATAATGCAGGATAGGCATGTCCTGTTGAAGGCAAAGGATAGGAAGGGCAAAATTGGTGAACCGTGGATGACAGGAGAAATTGTACGACTAGCCAAGAGGAAAAGAGAAGCGTACATAAGGTCTAGGCAGCGAAGAACAGAACGGGTCCTGGAAGAAGATCGGAGCAGTATGGCCAGTCTTAAACGAGGAATCAAGCGGGATAAAAAGGGTCATGAAATAGCTTTAGCGAGCAGAATTAAGGAAAATACCAAAGCATTTTATTCTTATATGAAAAGCAAGTGGTTAACTAGAGAAAGGATTGATCCACTAAAAGATAATGAAGGAAGGCTATGTGTCGAACCTGAGAGAATAGGTGAGATTCTGAATGATTACTTTACATCAGTGTTCACTGAGGAGAGGGACATGATGAATGTTGAGATTAGAGATCGAAGTTTGATTCGTCTGGATCACGTTGACATAAGTAGCGAAGATGTGTTGGGTAGGCTAGAGGTTAGTAAGGTGGACAAATCCACAGGACCAGATGGGGTTATACCAAGTTGCTGAGGGAGGTGAGACAGGGAATATCAGGGACCTGACAGATATCTTTGTAGCATCCTTAAACACAGGTGAGGTGCCAGAGGACTGAAAGGTTGCTCAAGTTGTCCTCCTGTAAAAGAAAGGTAGAAGGGATATTCCAGTGAGGGACAGACCAGTGAGCCTGACATCAGTGGTGGGAACGTTGCTGGAGAAGGTGCTGAGGGATAGGATCTATATATATATAGAAAAGAATAGGCTTATCAATGATAGGCAACATGGCGTTGTGTGAGGGATGTTGTTAGATGAAGGGAGGGCTGTTGATGTCATATACATGGAGTTTAGTAAGCCATTTGATAAGGTTTCTCATGGGAAACGAATAGGGAATGTGGAGTCACATGGTGTGCAGTGTGTTCCAGCGAGGTGGATAAAGAACTGGTTGAGCAACAGGAGACAGAGTGTAGTAGTTGAAGGGAGTTTCCCGAAATGGAGAAAGGTGACCAGTGGTGTTCCGCAGGGGTCAGTGTTGGGGCCACTGTTGCTTTCAATATACATAAATGATCTGGAAGAGGGAATTGTTGGTATGATCAGCAAATTTGCATATGGCACGAAGAAAGGTGGAGTAGCAGAAAGCATAAGAGAATGTCAAAGAATACAGGAGACTGGAGAGTTGGGCGGAAAAGTGGCAGATGGAGTTCAATCCAGAGGTGATGCATTTAGGCAAGAGTAAATCTAGAGCGAATTATACAATGAATGGAAGAGCCTTAGGAAAGGTTGATGAGCAGAGAGATCTGGGAGTGCAGGTCCATTGTACCCTGAAGGTTGCTGCACAGGTAGATAGAGTGGTCAAGAAGGCATATGGTATGTTTGCCTTCATTGGACGGGGTATTGAGTATAAGAACTGGCAATTCATGTCAAAATTGTACAAGACATTAGTTCGGCCGCATTTAGAATATTGTGTACAGTACTGGGAGCCACATTACCAAAAGGATGTGGATGCTTTGGTGAGGGTGCAGAGAAGGTTTACGAGGATATTTCCTGATATGGAAGGAGCTAGCTATGAAGGGAGGTTGAGTAGGTTAGGTTTATTTTCATTAGAAAAAAGGAGATTGGGTAGAGGGCCTGATTGACGTTTACAAATTCATGAAGGATATAGACAGGGTGGATAGAGATAAGTTTTTCCCAGGGTGAAGGATTCAATAATAAAAGGTCGCGCTTAGAAGGTGAGAGGTGAAAAGTTTAATAGGGGTATATATGGCAAGTACCTCACACAGAGGGTGATGGGTGTCTGGAATGCTTTGCCAGCAGAGATGGTCGAGACAGGCACGGTAGATTCATTTAAGATGCATCTGGACAGATGCATGAGTAGGTGGGGAGCAGAGGGATACAGATGCTTATCAATTGGGCGACAGGTTTAGACAGTAGATTTGTATTGGCTCAGGCTTGGAGGGCAGAAGGGCCTGTTCCTGGGCTGTGAATTTTATTTTTTCTTTGACTATGAAATGTGTCTGCAAGAAGTTAAAAATCACACTACACCAGGCTACAGTCCAACAGAATTGTTTGGAAGCTCTAGCTTTTGAAGTGCTGCTCCTTCATCACAACCACCTGATCAGGAACAGTGCTTCGAAAGCTAGTGCTTCCAAATAAACCTATTGGACTATAAACTGGTGTTATGCGATTTTTAATTTTGTCCACCACACCCCAATCCAACACCGGCACCTCCAAATCATGTCTGCAGGATGAGATACAAGAGAGAGTGCAGTTTTTCAAATCCATGGCGACTTCCATCCAACTAAATAACAAACCTCAGGATTAAGATCAAACATCTTTTTTAAATCTAATGAGGAGTATTGGCACCATGGCCACATGCTGAGCATTGTTCGCATCTCTGCAAGCTCTTGAGATTGGCACCCTTGGCAATGTTGGTGGAATTGAGGGCAACGATGATGTGAAGCAGGGCATCATCTCTCCAAAGTTAAAAATCACACAATACGAGGTTAGAGTCCAACAGGTTTAATTGGAAGCACACTAGCTTTTGGAGCGATGGTCCTTCATCAGATGATGAAGGCAATCACCTGATGGAGGAGCGTCGCTCCAAAAGCTAGTGTGCTTCCAACTAAACCTGTTGGACTCTAACCTGGTGTTGTGTGATTTTTAACTTTGTACACCCCACTCCAACACCGGCATCTCCAAATCATAACTATCAT
Source organism: Chiloscyllium punctatum (assembly GCF_047496795.1). Lineage (NCBI taxonomy): Eukaryota > Metazoa > Chordata > Chondrichthyes > Orectolobiformes > Hemiscylliidae > Chiloscyllium > Chiloscyllium punctatum. Next base: position 65,164,641 of record NC_092771.1, read on the forward strand.
CTCTCCACAATGCCTTACCCTCTAATCCTCACCATGAAACTCCTCTCCCACCCGACTCTCTAACAGGGAGCTCCACTTCAATCAATATCAATTTCTGACCCGTCTTCCTCCCAGTCACATGCATTGCCTCTGGGCTCTCCTCCAACTGTTGGCACATCAGTTCTACACTGAACAATTTTTACCACCCTTAATGCTTTTCAAAAGGATGCACAGAGGGATCGGCCTAGTTCCGAGGAAAAGGGTGACATTTGAGATACTTTCTATCCCTCATTAAGAACCTTCTGTGTATCTCGCCGGTTTCAATAAGCCCGAAACTTTCTCAGAATAAATCTCTAGAACATTACTCCCCAGTTGCCCCCAAATCCACAGTTGGTGCAAGAGGAAGAATTTTACACTAACCTGTTTTAGGGCGGCATGGTGACTCAGTGGTCAGCACTGCTGCCTCACAGCACCAGGTCCCAGGTTCGATTCCAGCCTCGGGCAACTGTGCGGAGTTTGCACATTCTCCCAGTGTCTGTGTGGGTTTACTTCGGGTGCTCCGGTTTCCTCCCACAGTCCAAAGATGTGTGGGTCAGATGAATTGGCCATGCTAAATTGCGTGTAGTGTTCGGTGCATTAGTCAGAGGGAAATGAGACTGAGTGGGTTACTGTCTGGAGGGTCGGTGTGGACTTGTTGGGCCGAAAGGCCTGTTTCCACACTGTAGGGAATCTAATCTAATATCTAAAAAAAGTCTCCCAATCTTCTGCCTGATCAGATTGCTGACGGTGCTTACAAAGTTTTTATTTCTCTTTGTAAAGTCCAGCAGTTTTGCTCATCTCTCTGATCACATTCGCTCCCAGATAGATCATCCCGAGTCACGGTCAGTGCAGTGACCTTGCCTTCCCTGTGTTTCCTGACACAGCCTCGAGTCTCAGTAGAAGCCAGTACACTAACCAGTTGTGATGTCAGGACTCTCTCTGTGATGTACACGGTGAGCTCACACTTGTTCTGTAAGGTCACACTTTGACCTGTCCAGTTCAAGTGGCCTCACTGCGATCAAACAGGGAGTAAGCCGGGGAGGACCGAAACCATCACCTTTGTCAGGTTACAATGTGTTCATATTCCAGAATATATACAAAGCAGTTCTAGACATAGCCATTAAGGTGTACGGGTGATGCTCAATGACACGGAGTCAGAGACACACAGATACCGATTGAGACTGCCCAGGAGAAGTGTCAGAGCTGACTCTGAGACACACGCGATCTGTACAGCAGCAGCTGGGGATGAATCATTCTTTGTTCGCTGCAGTGTGCTGGCCATGCTCAGTGAAGAAACCCAAAACAGCTGACTGATGATGGAGCAGTTTGAATGGAGATGGAGGGATGAGACCAGGGAGGGTATGGATCTGAGCCCACTATACAGAGAGGAGTAGGTTTCACTCCTTGTCTGTCATATCCTCTTGCTTCACTGTCTACATCAGTATGCAGCCTTGTCCACTGTGGCATTTCAAAGTATCAGTCATATAATTCCGAATTGTCTTCATGGGCGGCATGGTGACTCAGTGGTCAGCACTGCTGCCTCACAGCACCAGGTCCCAGGTTCGATTCCAGCCTCGGGCGACTGTGGAGTTTGCCACTCAATTAGGCTGCGCTTTCCAGGCGCCCTCGTTACTTTGTTTCTCTTATCCTCCAGCCATTTATTTGTTGACACTCTACTCCTCCTTCAACGAGAGGGTTGAGTTTCCTTCACTTAAATCTATGCCCCGGTCCTTCATCCCCTCATCGATGGGGAATGTTCTCTTCCTGTATAACCTATGGCTATCATAGTTTTATACATCTCAGTCATGTCTTCTCTCCATCACCTCTGCTTTCATGAAAACAATCCCAGTCTGTCCAAACTCTCTTCAGAACTAAAACTCTCCAAGTCCAGGGAACGTCCTGGTCAATCTCCTCTGCACCCGCTCCAATGCACTCCCATCCCTTCTCGCATGTACAGAACTCTGTTGGCCAATATTTCAAGTGAGTTTGAAAATGGTCATTTCGAACCTTATACGTCGCTGGAAGCATCATGGACAGTTCTAGAGTGTTCTGTTCTGGATGAAATTCGATTGGTCAGAATGTTGAGCTTTACACAAAACACTGAATTCTTACACCACAATTAAAATGCAAACAATGAAAAAAAAACAACTTGAACCTTTCGGAATACAGAACAAAATAATATATTGTTTAATTCTACCCATCAACTGTTCCAATACAGCCACATCCTGCAAAGCGACCCTTAGTAAAGGCAAGTTCAGCAAAACAGACTTCCCTCACTTACTATCTCCTCCAATCCAAAAGATGGGAACACCAAAACAAACAATCTCACAGGAGAGAAAGAGTTCAAGCTTTTTTCCTACAGCAGAGAGGTGACAGCTGTGACTAATAGCTTCAACACCAAATAATGCAACTTCAGTAACTGAAAGCAGCACTGAGCCCCTGGATCGGTGAGAGCCAGACTCCACTTCCTCATGCTGCTTTGGTCGTAATTTAAGAAAACCCAAAGTTATTTACCCTGCTTTCCCTAGAACATACACCTTGGCACGAGGTTGATAACATCTCTCATCAAGACAAACAGAACACATCCTTCTTAAAGGAACAAGGGATCAGTCTGCTTTCCTTGGAGTAAGTGATACCGACACAGTGGGGTCCGTGACACGACGCTGTGGGGTCAGCCTTTCTCCCTGCGATCCGTGATATAGACACAGTGGTGTCAGCCTTCCCTCCCTGGGGTCAGTGATACAGACACAGTGGGGTCAGCCTTCCCTCTCTGGGGTCAGGGACACAGAAACAGTGGGGACAGCCTTCCCTCCCTGGGGTCAGTGACACAGACACAGTGGCGTCAGTCTGCTCCACCTGCGTCAGTGATACAGACACAGTGGCGTCAGTCTGCTCCCCCTGGGGTTAGTGATACAGACACAGTGGGGTCAGCCTTATCTCCGTGGAGTCAGTGATACAGACACAGTGGGGTTAGCCTTCTCTGCCTGGGGTCAGTGACACAGTCACAGTGGGGTCAGCCTGCTACCCCTAGGTCAGTCAAACACAATGGGGTCACTCTGCTCCCCCCTGGGTCAGTGACAGAGACAGAGTGGGGTCAGTCTGCTCCCCTGGGTAAGTGACACAGACACAGTGGGGTCAGTCTGCTCTTCCCTGGATCAGTGACAGAGACACAGTGGGGTCAATCTGCTCTCCCCTGGGTCAGTGTCCCAGAAACAGTGGGGTCAATCTGCTTTCCCCTTTTCAGTGACCCAGACCCAATGGGGTCAGTCTTCTCTCCCCTAGGTCAGTAACAGAGACACAGTGTGGTCAGTCTGCTCCCCTGGCTCAGAGACAGAGACACAGTGGGGTCAGTCTGCTCTCCCCTGGCTCAGTGACCCAGACACAGTGGGGTCAGTCGGCTCTCCACTGGATCACTTTCATCTTGAACGAAAACGCCAGCAGCTCATGCGAACTCCACCCCCTGCAAGTTCCCCTCCAGACCTCTTTCAATTCTGACTTGGGAACATATCGCTGTTCCTTCAGTGTCATTGGGTCAAAGTCATTGAATTCCCTCCCTAAGGGGCACATTGTGGGTCTACCTACATCACAAGGAGTGCAGTGAGTTCAAGAAGACAGCTCACCATCACCTTCTCAAGGGGCTACAAGGATGGTGTAAAAACACTGTCCCAGCCAGTGCTTCCCATATCCCACGGGTCAATGAAAAATATCATTCCACACTCTGGGAACAATGGGACCGTCCCTTTGGCTTCAATGAGGAGTTTTGTTTATTCAGAACGTAATGAATTTGTGTAGCCAGAGGTTTTACGGTGTTCCTGATCTTCCGTCTCAACGTAGACAATGTTGCTGCATAAATACATCTGTTTGTGCAACAACGTAAAACTCTGCAGCATGTAACCAACAACACTGAACACTAACGGAAACGGTTGGTAATCGTCAGGATTGATGCCTCGAATGACATAATATCAGATATCTACACCATTGAAGAACCACGGGAGGGTGAAGCTCCCAAAGATGGTGAAAAGCAGAATCACAGCCTTCCTTCTGCTGTCCATCTCTGGGTCTCTGCGGGTCTCTCCTTTGCTCTCACCCTTCAGCTTTTTAGTGCTCAACTGGTCACTAAAATAGAACATCGTACATTACAGCACAGTAGAGGTCCTTCGGCCCTCGATGTTGCGCTGACCTGTGGAATAATCTGAAGCCCATCGATCTGACACTATTCCATTTTCATCCATATGTTTATCCTATCACCATTCAAATTCCGTTCAAATTGGTGAGTCTCCAACTGTTGTAGGCAGGGTGTTCCATGCCCCAACTACTCTGACATCTGTCCGATATCTATCATCCCACAATTTAAAGCTATGTCCCCTCGTGCAAGCCATCACCAACCGAGGAAAAAGACTCTCACTGTCCACCCTATTGATCCCCTGATTATCTTGTATGTCTTAATTAAGTCGCCTCTCAGCCTTCTCTCTAGGATTGTGTCAGAGGGATACCGAAGGAATTGCACAATTCAAAAGGCTGCTCTGTCTTGGAGAGAGGTAGAGAGATAACTGATGGTGAGTATAACCAAAGTACCACCTCACCTCTCTACATCTCACATCAGTCATCCAGCCAACTGTGCTAACTGAGCCCCTGCACCACTGGTGGCTGGACGGCTGGTTTGTGATGTAGTGTGATACCAACATACAATGTTGGATTTCGTGTTTGGCAACGAACCAGGCTAGGTGTCAGATCTCTCTGTAGGAGAGCATTTTGGTGATAATGATCATAACTCCATGACCTTCACTGTACTCATGGAGAGGGATAGGAGCATATGGTCTGGGAAAGTATTTAATTGGGGGAGGGGGAATTACAATGCTATTAGGCAGAAACTGGGGCATCTAAATTGGGAACAGATGTTCCCAGGGAAATGCTCAACAGAAATGTGGAGTTTGTTTAGGAGGACAGGTTTGTCCCACTGAGGTAAGGAAATGGATGGTGGGGTGAAAGAACCTTGGGTGACAAGGGATGTGGAACATCTAGTCAAGAGGAAGAAGGAAGCTTACTTAAGGTTGGGGGGCGGGGTCAAGCATCAGGCAGGGCTCTCGAGCGTTACAAGGTCGCCGGGAAGGAACTGTAGAATAGATTTAGGAGATCTGGGTGGGTGCATGTAAAGGCTTAAGGAGGTAGGATGAAGGAAAACCACAAGGCGTTCTACACTGATGTGAGGAACAAGAGGATGGTCAGAGTGAGGGTAGGGCCAATATGGGACAATGGAGGGAACTTGTGCCTGGAGTCGGAGGAGGAGCTAGTGTTGGTCCTCAATGAATACTTTGCTTCAAAATTCACTACTGAGAGGGAACTTGATGTTTGTGAGGACAGCATAAAACAGGCTGACATGCTCAAACAGGTTGATGTTAATAAGGAGGATGCGCGGAAAGTTTTAAGGATAGCTCACCCCCCTGGGCAGGAAGGAATATACGCAAGGTGACTACAGGTAAAGAGGGAAGAGATTGCTGTGCCTTTGACAATGATCATTGTGTGTTCATTATCCACTGGAGTAGCGCCAAATAATTGGAGGGTGGCAAATATTATTCCCTCATTCATGATACGGAATAGGGTAATCTTAGGACTTACAGACCAGTCAGTTTTACTTATGTGTTGGGCCACTTATTGGAGAGGAATCTGAGACACAGGATTTATGATTAATTGGAAAACCATAGCTTGGTTAGAGATAGTCAGCATGGCTTTGTGAGGGCAGGTCATGGCACACAAACCTTATTGAATCCTTTGAGGATGTGACAAAATGCACTGAGAAAGGAAGAGCAGTAGATGTGGTGCTCATGGATTTTAGCAAGGCATTTGATAAGGTTGCCCATGGGAGGCTCATTCAGAAAGTAATGAGGCATGGGATACTGGGAAATTTGGCTGTCTGGACACAGAGTAGGCTTGTCCATAGAAGACAGAGGCTGGGGGTAGATGGGAAGTATTCAGCCTGGAGCTTGGTGACCAGAGATGTTCCGCAGAGATCTGTTCTGGGACCTCTGCTCTCTGTGTAATTTTATAAATGACCTGCATGAGGAAGTGGAAGGTTGGGTGAGCAAGTTTGCCAATGGCATGTTGGTTGGTGGAGTGTTGGATAGTGTGGAGGACTGCCCTAGGTTTCAACAAGACATTGACAGGATGCAGAACTGCGCTGATAAATGTCAGATGGAGTTCACCATGGAAAAGCATGACGTGATTCAGTTTGGAAGGTCAAATTGAAATGCAGAATGCAGGGTTAAAGGAAGCATTCTTGGCAGTATGGAGGAGCAGAGGGATCTTTGTGTCCATGCCTATTGATCCCTCAACGTTACCCAGTGCCCCCCAAATTTGGTGAGGCAACTTATAGCGTGTTTGCTTTCATTAGCAGATGGATGCTGCAACTCTATATAGCCCTGCTGAGACCACACTTGGAATGTTGTGTTCAGTTCTGGCTGCCTCGTTATAGAAAGGATGTGGGAGCTTTAGAGAGGGTGCTGCCTGGACTGGAGGGCATGTCTTATGAAGAAAGGTTGAGGGATTTCCAGTGTATTTATCACTGGAGTGAAGAAGGATGAGAGCTGACATGATGGAGGTGTACAATGTGATGAGAGACACAGATAGAGGGAAGAGACAGATTTTTTCCCCTGGCGGAAAAAGTCCTCATGAGGGGGGTATCGTTTTAAAGTGATTAGAGGAACTTTTAGGGGAGATGTCAGATGTAGGTTCTTAACGCAGTCAATGGTGGGTGTGTGGAATACACTACCAGCAGTGGCAGCAGAGTCAGATAGATGAGGAACAATTAGAACATAGAACATAAACATGACAGCGCAGTACAGCCTTCGGCCCTTGATGTTGTGCCGACCTGTGTTACTAATCTGAAGCCCATTTTTCGTACACTATTCCATTTTTATCCATATGATTATCCAATGACCATTTAAATGCCCTGAAAGTCGGTGTCTACGAAAGTTGCAGGCAGTGCGTTCCAAGCCCCTAATTCACTCTGTGTAAAGAAACTACCTCTAACATCTGTCCTTTATCTATCATCCCTCAATTTAAAGCTATGTCTCCTCGTGCTGACCATCACCATCCGAGGAAAAAGCTCTCACTGTCCACCCTATCTACCTATGTGATTATCTGTATCTCACAATTACGTCATCTCTCAGCCTTCTTCTCTCGAATGAAAAGAGCCTCAACCTTATCAGTCTGGGTGGCAATTTTCAGGGATCTATGTACCTGGACGCTGAGATCTCTCTGGTTATCTACACGACCAAAAACCTTACCATTAGCCCAGTTCTCTGTATTCTTGTTCCTCCCTCCAAAGTGAATCACCTCACACTTTTCCACATGAAGTTCCATTTGCCACCTCTCAGCCCAGCTCAGCAGCTTATCTATCTCCCTGTATAGACTGTAACATCGTTCAGCACTATCCACAACTCCACCGACCTTATCGTCATCCACAAATGTACTAACCCATCCTTCTACACCCTCATCTAGGTCATGCATAAAAATGACAAACAGCAGTGGACAAAATACAAATCCTTGTGATACACCACTAGTAACGAACTCCAGGGTGAACATTTCCCACCAGCCACCACCCTCTGTCTTATTTCAACTATCCACCTTCTAATCCAAACTGCTGGAACACCCTCAATCCCATGTCTCTGTATTTTGTGCAATTTAAGCATCTCTTGGATAGGCACATAGAAGAGAGAACAATAGAGTGAGATAAATGGTCGGCACAACATCGAAGGCTGAAGGGCCTGAACTATGCTGTTTTATAGTATGTTCTATGTTAAAAGCACAGATTCAATCCCAACACTGGCTGAGATCATCATGAAGGCCCTTCCTTCCCAACCTCACCGTTCCCCTGAGACACGGTGACCCTCAGGTTAAACTCACAGCCAGTCGTTTCTCACTAATGAGGGAGCAGCCCTATGGTCCACTGTGACTATGGCGATTTTACTGAAGGAATATATACCCAAGTCAGGATGGTGAGTGGCTTGGAAGGGAACATGCAGGTCATGGTGTTCTCATGCATCTACTGCCTTTTTCTTTCGGAAGGCAGGGTCATAGACGTTGAAGATGATATCTACGGAGCATTAGCGAGTCTCTGCAGTGTGTATTGTCAATGATACTCAGTGCTGCCAATGAGCACCGGTGGTGGATATACAATGTTTGTAGATGTGGTTGCGATCAAACTGGGTACTTCATCATAAAAGAGAAAATGTTGGAGAAACTCAGCAGGCCTGGTGTAACTGTGAAGAGAGAATGAGAATGAATGTTTCTAGTCCGACATGATTCCTGATAAGCCAGTTCTGAAGAAGGGTGATATTGGACTCAAAAGTTTAACTTTATGTTTCTCTCCAAAGGTGTTACGAGATTTGCTGAATTTCTCGAGCACTTTCTGATTTCATTTCGGATTTTGAGTGTCTGCAACATGGCTGCTTGGTCATGCTGGGATCCCATTTCTTGAGTGATCTTGGAGGTATTTCCATCCAGGCAAGTGGGGAGTATTCCATGACACTCCTGACGTGTGCCTTGGAGATGGTGGAGAGGCTTTTGGAGCCATGAGGTACATCCCTCACTGCAGTGTTCCTGCCATCTGAGCTGCTCTTATAGCCACAGTACATACATTGTAAATCCCTTTCATTTACAGCTCAATGGGATCTCCCAGCTTGTTGATTGTGGGGAATTCAGCAACAGCAAAGCCTTGAAAGTCAAAAGGCTTTATCAATGTGATCTTGAGGTGAAAATTGTTTTGCATTTGTGTGGCACGGATGTTAATTGTCATTTGTCAGCCCAGGCCTGGAACATAGCACATTGAACATTACAGCACGGTACAGGCCCTTCGGCCCTTGATGTTGTGCCGACCTGTGAAACTAATCTCAAGACCATCTAATCTATCATCCATATGTTTATCCAATGACCATTTGAATGTTCATAAAGTTGGCAAGTCTACTACTGTTGCAGACCGGGCGTTCCATGCCCCGACTACTCTCTGAGTAAGGAAACTACCTCTGACAGTAAAGCTCTGTCGCTTCCGACCAGCCATCTCCATTCAATGAAATGGGCTCTCACTGTCCACCCTATCTACTCCTCTGATCATCTTTTATGTCTCTATGAAGTCACCTCTCAACCTTCTTCTCTCTGACAAAAACAGCCTCATGTCCCTCAGCCTTCCCTCATAAGACCACCTCTCCAGACCAGGCAACATCCTGATAAATCTTCTCTTCATCCTTTCCAATGTTTCCACATCCTACTTTTAATACGGCGACCAGAACTGTACGCAATGTGCCAAGTGCAGCCACACCAGAATTTTCTACAGCTGCAAGATGACCTCATGGCTCTGAAACTCAATCCCTCTACGAATAAAAGCTAACACACTGTGCGCTTTCTTAACAACCCTATCAACCTGGATGGCAACTTTCAGGGATCTATGTACATGGACACGGAGATCTCTATGCTCACCACACCACCAAGTATCTAGCCTTTAACCCAGTATTCCGTATTCCTTATCCTCCTTCCAAAGTGAATCACCTCACTTTTCTGCATTAATCTCCATTTGCCAATCTGCACGTTATCTTTGTCCCTTTCTAACCCGCAGCATCTTTCTGCACTGTCCACAACTCCACTGACCTGGTGTCATCCGCAAACTTAATGAACCCATCCATCTACATCCTCATCCAATTCATTTATAAAAATGACAAACACCAGTGAACGAAAACAGATCCTTGCGGTATACACTAGTAACTGAACTCCAGGATAAACATTTCCAATCAACAACCACCCTTGCAGCTCGCCAATTTCTGAGACAAAAAGCTTAATCACCCTCAATCCCATGTCTCCGTGCCTCCGCATTTTGTGCAATAGCCGATCATGGAGACCCATATCAAAAGCCTGACTGAAACCAATATACACCACATTGACCAACTCATCTGCTGGTTGGTTTGTGAGGCACGATCTAGCCTTCACAAAACCATGTTGACTAGCCTTAATCAACTTCATCCTTTCTGGATGATTGAAGGATGATTATAAATCTGAACTCTTATAACTTTTTCCAATACTTCATCCACAATCAAAGTAATGCTCACTAGTCTATAATTACCAGGTTTGCCTCTACTCCCTTTCTTGAACAAGGGGACAACTTTTACTGTCCTCCAGTCTTCTGGCAATATTCCTGTAGACAATAATGAAATAAAGATCAAAGTCTCTGCAATTTCCTCCCTGGCTTCCCAGAGAATCCTAGGATAAATCCCCTTCAACCCAGGTGACTTATCTATTTTCACACTTTCCAGAATTGCTAACATTTCCTTCTTATGAACTTCAATCCCGTCTTGTCTAATAATCTGGATCTCAGTATTGTCCTCGACAACATTGTCTTTTTCCAGTGTGAATACGAATGCGAAATATTCATTTAGCGCCTCTCCTGTCTCCTCAGACTTCACACACAACTTCCCATTATTGTCCTTGACTGGTCCTAATCTTATTTTCGTCATTTTTTTAAATTCCTGAGATACTGATAGAAAGCTTTCATTGATGCGACCTGCCAAAGACTTCTAATGTCCCCTCCTGGCCCTTCTTTGCTTTCTCTTTTGGTCCTTCCTGGCTAATTTGTAACTCTCAAGCACCGAACTGTATCTTCATGTCTCATCTTCACATAAGCTTCCTTCTTCCTCTTAACAACAGATACAACTTCTTTACTAAACCATGGTTCCCTTGTTCCACCACCTCCTCGCTGCCTGACAGGTACATACCTATCAAGGACATGTAGTAGCTGATCCTTGAAAAAGCTCCACATTTCAATTGTGCCCATCCTCTACAGTTTCCTTTCCATCCTATGCATCCTAAATCTTGCCAAATCACAGCATAATTGCCTTTCCCCCAACTATATCACTTTCCATGCGATATATCCCTGTCCCTTTCCATCACTAAAGTAAATCTAACTATCACCACAGTGCTCACTTACCTGCAAATCAAACATCTGCCTGGGTTCATGACCCAGTACCAAATGCAATGTGGCCTCGTCCCTTGTTCGCCTGTCTATATACTGTGTAAGGAAATACCCTGCACACGGTGGACAAAAACTGACCCATCTAAAGTACTCGAACTACAATGTTTCTCGTCAATATTTGGAAAGTTAAAGGCCCCCAGAACAACGACCCTGTTCCTTTCTCTCCTATCCAGAATCATCTTTGCAATCCTTTCCTATACATCTCTGGAAGCCTACAGAAAACTCCCAACAGCATGACCTCTGCTTTTCTGTTTCTAACCTCAGCCCATTGTACCTCAGTGGACCAGACCTCATCAAATGTCCTTTCTGCCTCCATAACACTGTCCTTGACAAACAGAGCCACACCTCCCCCTATTTTACCACTTTCTCTGTTCTTTCTGACACATCTAAACCCCGGAACTTGCAATAACCATTCCTGTCCCTGCTCGATTCAGGTCTCTGAAATGGCCACAACGTCGAAGTCCCAGCCCAAGCTGCAAGGTCACCCACCTTATTCTGGATGCTCCTGGCATTGAAGTAGACACACTTGAAACCAACTTCCTGTCTGCCGCTGCACTTCCGTGACCTTGAAACCCTACTCAGGACATCATTGTCCTCAAATTCCTGTGCACTGATGCTACAATTCAGGTTCCCATCTCCTGCTGAATTAGTTTAAACCCTCCCAAAGAGCATAAGCAAACCTGCCCACAGGTTAGAGTACCTCTCTGGTTCAGGTGTATACAAACCTGCTTGTTGAAGACCCACCTACCCCAGAATAAGCCCCAATTATCCAGGTATCTAAATCCCTCCCTCCTGCATCATCCCTGTAGCCACATGTTCAACTCTTCTCTCTCCCTATTCCTTGCCAGCATGTGGCATAGTTAACAAACTTGAGTTGACATCTCTGTTTGTTCCAGCTCTAAACTTCCACCCTAACTCCTTGAATATCTGCTTTAAAACCCTATTGCTTGTCCTACCCATGTTATTGGTGCCTCTGTGGACCATGAATTGGAGCTGTTCCCGCTCCACCTCAAGGATACCGAAAACACGATCTGAGACATCATGAACCCTGGCACTTGGGAGGCAGCACATCAACCCTGATTCTCTCTCGTTTCCACAAATCTCCTATCTGACCCCTCACAGTGAAGTCCCCAATGACTAATGCTCTGCTTCCCTTTCACTTCAAACAACAAAGAGCCAAGAATATTTACAACCCAAGAACAGGTCCTTCGGCCCTCCAAGCCTGAGCCAACTCAAACCTACTGTCTAAACCTGTCGCCCAGTTCCTAAGTATCTGTATCCCTCTGCTCCCCACCTACTCATGCATCTGTCCAGTCGCATCTTAAATGAATGTAACATACCTGCATCTACTACCTCTGTTGGCAATGCATTCCAGACACCTACCATCTTTCGTGTAAAGTACTTGCCGTGTGTATCCCCCCTTAAACTTTTCGCCTTCAGCCTTCAAATCGTGACCTCTCATTACTGAATCCTTCACCCTGGGAAAAAGCTTATCTATATATCCCCTGTCTATACCGTTCATAACCTCAATCAGGTCCCCTCTCAATTTTCTTTTTTCTAAACCTTCCTTTCTGAGCAACATGCACAGATTCTGTGCTCGAGACCTGTGCCCGATTGCTTACCCCTGGTATGTTGTCCCTCCCCAGCAGTAACCAAAACAGTATGCTTGTTATTGAGATGAACGGCCACAGGGGAACTCTGCATTGTCTGCCTGTTCCTTTCTGTCTCCTGACTGTAATCTACCTTTCCCTGTACCTGAGGTGTGACTACCACCCTGTAACTCCTCTCAATTACTCCCTCACCCTCCCGTATGATCCGAAGTTCATCCAGCTCTGGCCCCAGTTCCCTAACACCGTTTCTGAAGAGCTGAAGTTGCCAGGAGCTTGCTGCAGAGCCACATGGAGTGCTTCAGTATCTGAGGAGGAAAGAGTGCTGCTGAATATTGTGTGGGTATTACCGAACCCTCGGACTCATGACATTCTGACTGAGGGAAGGTCAGTTATACAGACACTAAAGATAGTTAGGGCGTGGATACAATCTTGAGGACCTCCTGTTGTGAGGCCCTGGAGCTTAGATGGCTGACCTCCACCAACCGCACCATTGGCTGTGGGTCTGGAGTCACAGGTAGCCCAGACAAGACAGGGACAGCCATAATCCTTCAAGGGCATTCGAGAACCAGATCGGTTTCAACAACAATTGACAAGGGTTTTATGGAGAGATAAAAGAGAGGAGGGTGGGGATGGGGAGAACATAGCATAGAGTACAATAGGTGAGTGGGGGAGGGGATGAAGGTGACAGGTCGGGGGCGGGGGAGGGTGGAGTGGATAGGTGGTAAAGAAGATAGGCAGGTTGGACACATCATGAGGACAGTGCTGAGCTGAAAGTTTGGAACTGGGGTGAGGTGGGGGAAGGGGAAATGAGGAAATTGTTGAAGTCCACATTGATGCCCTGGGGTTGAAGTGTTCCGAGGCGGAAGATGAGGTTATTCCTCCAGGCGTCTGGTGGTGAGGGAGCGGCGGTGAAGGAGGCCCAAGACCTCCATGTCTGCGGCAGAGTCGGAGGGGGAGTTGAAATGTTGGGCCACAGGGCGGTGTGGTTGATTGGTGCGGGTGTCCCGGAGATGTTCCCTAAAGTGCTCTCCTAGGAGGCGTCTAGTGTCGCCAATGTAGAGGAGTCCGCATCGGGAGCAACGGATACAATAAATGATATTGGTGGATGTGCAGGTAAAACTTTGATGAATGCGAAAGGCTAATTTAGAGCTTTGGAAGGAGGTTCAGCAACAAACCTATTAGTGTACAACTCCTGCTCTGATTTGTCTTTTCAAAATATAGCACCTCACATTTATCTAAGTTAACCTCCATCTGCCACGCCTTGGCCTATTGACCCATCTGAACAAGATTCTGTGAACTCTGAGGGAACCTCCAATTTTGCTGTCATCTGCAAACTTACGAATAATACCTGCTATTTTCACATCCAAATCATTTATGTAAATGATTCGACTCATGATTAGATTAGATTCCTCACAGTGTGGAAACAGGCCCTTCGAATCAACAAGTCGACACCGAATCTCCGAAGAACAACCCACCCAGACGCATTCCCCTACATTTTCCCCTTCACCAAACACTACGGGCAATTTTGCGTGGCCAATTCACCTACCTTACACGTCTTTGGACTGTGGGAGGAAACTGGAGCACCCGGAGGAAACCCACGTAGACATGGGGAGAATGTGCAAACTCCACACAGGCAGTTGCTTGAGGCAGGAATTGAACCCAGGTCTCTGGTGCTGTGAGGCAGCAGTGCTAACCACTTTGCCAAAATGTCCCCCCAACTTGCTTCTCACTTTACTTGCTACTCACTGATGTCTACGGTACCCCTGATCAGGTCCTGGGATTTATCTATCTTTTTGCATTTTGAGATGTCCACTGTAACATGATGAAAAGCAATGGAACCAGCACTGATCCTTGTGGCACACCATAGATCACAGACCTCCAGTCTGTAAAGCAACCCTCCATCAACAATTTCTGTCTTCTATCTTTGAGCCAGTTCTGCATTCAAATAGCTCGTTCTCCCTGCATTCCATGATCTCTCATCTTGCTAACCAGTCCACCATGAAGACCCTTGTTGAATGCCTTACTGTAGTTCATGTAGATCACAGCCACTGCTCTGCCCTCATCAATCCTCTTCACACACACAGAGTCATGCTGACTATCCCTAAACAGTCCTTGCCTTTCCAAATATATGTAAACCCTATCCCTTAGGATTACTTCCAGCGACTTTTCCACTATCAATCAGGCTCACTGGTCTATAGATCCATGGCTTTTCTTTACCTCCTTTCTTAAATAGTGGCACTCTGTTAGCCAACATTTAGCCTTCCAGCGCCTCACCTGTGACTATCGATGATACAAATATCTCCGCAATAGGCTCAGCAATCACTTTACTTGCTTCTCACTGATTTCTAGGGTACTCCTGATCAGGTCCTGGGATTTATCTATCTTTATGCATTTTGAGATGTCCACTGTATCATTAACATTTTTTAAGATGTCGCCATCTCTTACCCCATATTCTATATCTTACATGACCTTCTCCACAGTAAACACTGATGCAAAGTATTTGTTTAGTTTCTCCCCATCTGCTGTGGTTCCACATATAGGCTGCCTTGCTGATCTTTGAGATGCACTGTTCTCTCCCCAGTTAATCTTTCAAGATGAATGTATTCATTGAATCTCTTTGGATTTTCCTTAACCCGATTTGCCAGTGCTTTCTCATGTTCCGTTTTTGCCTTCCTGATTCTCCTCTTAAATATATTGCTACTGCATTTATACTCTTCTCAGGATTCACTTGATTTCTGCTGCCTATACCTGACATATGCTTCCTTCTTTTTCTCAAATAAAACCTCAATTTCTCAAGTCATCCAGTATTCCCTGCACCGACCAGCCTTGCCTTTCACCCCAACAGGGACATACTGTCTCTGGACTCTCATTATCTCAATCTCATGTTTGAAGGCTTGCCATTGTCCAGCCCTGAGTAGCTTTGAGTGTGAGTTTCGAGATAAAAACTCGACGGAGTGAAGGGCCATCTCTATCCTGTATGATGTCATCATTCTATGGAGTTGAACTGAAGGATCTGATTATTTTTGTCTTTGTTTTGAGAAAATGTGACCGAGTGCAGGTTCCAGCTGTTGGTGTGGTCAATATCAGCTTCAGGTTCTGTATTAGAGTGCTCATTCACAGAAAGAATTTCCGAAATCAGTTGTATTAACAAGGAAAGCTGTGGGATAACAGTGTGCAGGAGAACAGCTCTCAAACACTTCAACAGCATGAGGCATTGAACGACTGAATAACCTCAGCAGAACGAATATCATCACTGAAAAGAATATGATAAGGTATTTAGATATTGATAGGATTGATAGTGAGTGAAATATTGCAAATATTGTTAGTTGAAAGCATGAATGTTTGAGACTTAAGAGGATCCGGTCAATCCAGCCTTTGGGGTATTCAAATATAGCTGTTATTCTCAATGCTATCATCATTAAAATAAACCTGCTGTCGTAACTTGTTTGTTCAAAATGCGTTAAAATTTTGAAAATATAATCACGGTTTCCCAGTGGAGATACCACACAATATAAAATAAATTCTCTCAACTCCATCTCTGAGAGAATACGCTAATTCCAACAGATTGCCAGCAGCAGGAAGGGAAAGGGTGTGTCATAAAAAACGAAATGCATCTTCTCAGGGAAAGGATCAATAGAGTGTACGAGACCATCCTTGTTGCTGTTGGTGTTCCTGGTAAGCTTTGGAACAACTTACATAAACCACTGCATTGAACCATCCTTATTTCTGCAGATAACTGATAAATTATTATATTTCCATTCAGCAAGGCAAATCCTGATGTCAGACATTAGTGTCCTCACTGACTGAGTTTAAAGTGAATAGTTTGTCATTTCGGAGGCTCTCAGCAATATGCAGCATTGTGTGTTTCCCGATACTGTGCAGAATGGGTTAACACTGAGGCCATATTGATGGACTTTGGCTGAGCACCGCCCCTGGCTGGTCAAGAAAGAGTTTTGGAAAACTGCCCTCTCTCTGTGGTAGTTCACAGCCTGCTATCGGTCAGATGGGTTTTGTAACAACCCAACTCGCAGTGACACCTGGTGTTTCCCATTCCTTGATAGAAAGGGATTGTTTTGGTGGATCTTTTTCAGGCAGCTTGCTCCAAATGGGAGCTCAGATACAAAACGATAATGGGTGGGTTAAGCAGGTCATTAGGAATTAGGAAATAATGGGGACAGCTGATCGGGCGATGTGCTGGAAAAGGCACAGCAGGCAAGATTGCATCTGAGGAGCAGGCGAAATCGACTGCTGCTGACCCAAAAACATCCTGAGTATATGACCGTGTTTCTGTGAGCAATCTGCCGCTCTTATTCTTCCCTATGTCCTTTAAAAGAGCAAATGATTCATTGAGAGAGATTCTTTAAACATCATATAACATGGAACAACAATTATCTTTGTGTCATTACTTACAGACTGGGCTCACGCACAGAGAATGTTTCATTCGTGACTTCAAATCTATTTTTTCCTTTCTCTTACAGTTAGTCTCGTGGTGATTGTAATCTTAGCTCGGGGCAAATGTGGTCTTTCTGTGTGCAGCACTCGCTACCTGGTGGCCATGACAATGTCAGATCTACTGTTCATTGTTTTTTATATCATACTTCACCAATTTCGAAAATATTATTGTCCACTGTGTTTCCTGTAAGTCCCTCCTGTTTGTGGTGCTATCTATGCCCTCAACCGCTTGACCATTGATTGTTCTGCGTGGTTCACCATTGCTTTTTCCTTTGATCGATTTGTTGCCATTTGTTTTCATGAGATGAAAACTGAGTATTGCACAGGGAAAACTGCAACCAGGGTGCCATCAACAATCTGCATCTTCTTTTGTGTGAAGAACATTCCCAACTCCTTTGAGTATTACCCTGGAAAGATTATCAACAATGTTCCATGGTAATGTAATATCAGGCCTGGTTATTATAATGACCGTCGGTGGATAGGTTTTAAATATTTTCAGACTTTTTTAACACCAATGTTCCCATTCACCTTTATTCGCTTTATCAACATTCTAACTGTCAGACATATCTTCGAGGCCATTAAGGTGCGGAAAGAACTGAGAGGTCAGAGAAAAAACAGAGAATGATCCAGAGGTGGAGAGCAGGAATAATTCTGTGATTTTACTCTTTGCCATATCTGCCAGTTTCATACTTCTCTGGTTGTTGCATTTTTTAGATTTATTTAATGCTAGTTATTCCTTGGATTCTCTTTGTTCAGATTGGATATATGCTGAGGAATTTAAGTTGCTGCACAAATGCCCTTATTTATGTGGCGACACAGAAACATTTCAGAGACCAGTTAAAGTATGCCATGACATATCCAGTTAGAACAATAATTCAATTGGTGAATCAATCCAAGTAACTGAGAGCCAACATTAGGTGCAACAGAGAATGGAAAGAGGAGTCCACGTGAGGAATGGATCGAAAGGAGAAGGAGGAGCAGCAACATGATAACACTCCTTTTCTAATGGACAAGGAATGACTCCATCTGAGGAGCAAAATGAAAGAGACTAGAGATGTAAAGCCAGTGTAAAGTGCTGTTAGTAATCAGCAACAATTAGTAGGAAGTGGTTCAACAAAAACAAAACCAAATATACACAAAAGATACATTCATCTCAAGTAAACCATTCTCAGTGAGTGAAGTGGGTAGAAACATAAATGATGTGGAGGAAGGTGTAATCGTTCACTGCAGGCCAGAGAGGGAAATGCATTGACAGGCTCCGGTCCACTCTTCCTCACTGAATTCTCTGACCCACACAGCTGAACAATTTTTTTACAAAACGAGAAGTTTCCTATTGAAAAAGGAAATGAAATATTGTAACGATTCTGTGTCTTTATTTACACGTTTATTTTGAACAATAATTTACTTTGTTTCCATTCAATTCCTAGTGTTGGTTCCTGGCAATTGCACTTTTAGGTTTTCTCATTGATCAACAGTAAGCCCAAAGAGCAAAGGAATTGGGTCAGTTTGTGAATACATGTGGCTTGCATTCTAAAACAATAAAATGCAAAGCAGGAGAAGGCGAAGGCAGTCTGGACTGAACCAGTTCTCTGACGTCATCCCGTTTCTTTATTTGCTCCTTTCCGTGAACCAGCTGATGCGTTGCCGGGGGAATCCAAGCCCAAACAGAGGGATTTCTGGACTCCCTCCCTGCACACACCCCCCAGTGACCCAGCTCCCTCTCCGATTTCAGATGCTCCTTCAAATCGACCTCTCCATATAAGCTATCATCACCTGACCGAATATCAATTTCAGTGAATCAACATGAACTCTGTTTGATTTTTCCTGATTAAAGCCCTGGCTTGAGGTTGCTGGGAGCTGTGTGGATGAGCTGGGACTTGGGCAGAGAGGGTGTTTTTAGTGAGAGACTTGGGGATATTTCAAACAGGTTCTGGCAGCCATTTTCTCTTCAAAGAATAAAGAACAAAAACATTTACTGCCCAGGAACAGGCCCTTCGGCCCTCCAAGCCTGAGCCAATCCAAAGCCTCAGTCGAAACCAGTCGCATATTTCCTAAGCATCTGTCTCCCTCTGCTCCCCACCTACTCATGCATCTGTCCAGACGCATCTTCAATGGAACTACTGTGCCTGCCTCTACTACATCTGCTAGCAACGTGTTCCAGACACCCACCACTCTCTGTGTGAAGTCCTTGCCGCGTGTGTCCCCATTTAACTTTTCACCTCTCAACTTGAAGGAATGACTTCTCATTATTGAATCCTTCACTCTGGGAAAAAGCTTATCTCTGTCTACCCTGTCTATACCCTTCATAATTTTGTAGACCTCAATCAGGTCTCCCCTCAATCTCGTTTTTCCTAATGAAAACTATCCTAACCTACTCAGCTTTCACTGTGTGCACTGAGCAGGGGGTGAGTATCTGTGAACAGGGTTTCTGTCTGTCTCTGTGTGTGAGAGTGTGGGGAATGGTTGAATCTCAAGAGCGAGCCCCTGGAGCAGAGTCTGTCCTGAATGGGAGAGAAAGAGTGTGAGAGACCATCGCGAGAGCTGAGACAAACATGAATGGTGAATATCAATTGTTAAATCTCACCATATCTTTCCTTAGCACGTGCTCATATCTGTCTGATTTTTCTTCTTTTCTCTCTCTGTCTCTCTCTTTGCCTCTGTCTCTCACCCTCTGTCTGTATCGCACTACATCTCTCTCTCCCTCTCAACATTACTCTCTCTCTCTCTCGTACTGACAGCCTCTTCTTTTGTATTTATCTCTTCTTCCCACCTTTATCTCTGTTCGTTCCCATTCTCTTGCTTTTTCTTCTCTCATTTTTCTCTCTCTTTCCTTCTTTACTTCCCTGGTTCTGTTGTTCAATCCTGAGATTGAATCTGCAGCACCCCATTCAATGTTGGACAATCCCGCCCCCCCACCATAAATTTAGTCCCTGCCCCCCTCCATGGCCTCTGTCTAATTGCCCTTCCTTGTACAGCTTCATCAATCTTGATCTATCCCTCTGTAGTTCCTCCATTATACACCCACTGTATATAAAAGCCCCTCGGTATCTCCATCCATCAACAATACCCTTCCCCGTGCTGTGTCCCATCCCATGAGCTGGAGGGCAAAGTGAGTATGTGCAGAGTCGAACGTGTGTTTTGACTGCGTACCGTAATGTCATGGAGACGTCGAGTCATACAGCACGAAGACAGACCCTTTGGACCAACCAGGCCACTCCGACCATGTTCCAAAACTAAACTGTTTCCACCTACCTGCGCTGGGCCCATATCCCTCCAAACTGTTCCTATTCATGAACTTATCCAAATGTATTTTAAACATTGAAAATGTACCTACATCCACCACTTCCTCTCGTCGTGCATTCCACAACCAAAATTCTAAAAACATTGCCCTTCATGTCCTTTTTCAATCTTTCTCCTCTCACCTTAAAAGTATACCACCAGGTTTGAACTCCCTTATCATTCATCTTATCTGTGCCCCACATGATTGTTTAACATCAATAATGTCAACCCTCACAATCCAATGCAACAGCCCATGTCTATACGTCAAACACTCCTTGGTAACATCTTGGTAAATCTTTACTGAACCCTCTCCAGTTTAATAATATCCTTAGTATAACAGGGCGATGAGAATTGCACATATTAATCCAGAAGGAATCCTCATCACTGTCCTGTACAAGTTCAATACAATGTCAGAATTCCTATACACAAAGGCCTGAGCAATGAATGCAAGCATGCTAAACACCTTCTTAACTACCCTGCCTAACTGGGAGGCAAACTTCAAAGAAGTATGTCCCTGAACCCTGAGGTCTCTCTCTGCTCTCCCACACTACCCAGGGCCTACCGTTAACTCCTGACCTTGGTTGTATTGCCACAATGCAATACTTCACATTTATCCAAATTAAACTCCATCTGCCACTCCTCAGCCCATTGACCCAATTGATCAAGATCTCTTTGCAATCTTGGGTCACATTCTTCACTGTCTATTTTACCATTTTGGTGTCATCCACAAACTTACTAACCATGCCTCCTACATTGTCATCCAAATCCTTTGTATAAATGACAAACAGAAGTGGAGCCAGTACCAATCCCTGTGGGACACCGCGGGTCACAGGCCTCCAGTCTGAAAAACAATGAACCACCATCTTCTGCCATAAAGCCAATTATGTATTCAGTTGGCAAGTCCACACTGAATCCTATGTGATCTAAATTTACCAATTAGTCGATCATGCAGAGTCTCATCAAAAGCTTAACTAAAGGCCAAGCAAACACCATCTAACTCTCTGTCCTCCTCAATCATTTTGGTGACTTACAAAAACAAACCCAATCAAATGGGAGACTTGATTTTGCTCACGTCTAAATCAGACTGACCATCTCTAATCAATCCTTTCCTCTCCAACCTCTGTAAATCCTATCTTTCAGGATCATCTCTAAAAACCTACCCACAACCGAGGACAGGCTCACAGGTCAATAGTTCCCAGGATTCTTCTCACATCCCTACTTTAACAATGACATATTAGCCACAGCCCAGTCCTCCAGTTCTTTCCCCATGGTTTATAGATGATACAAATATTCGGTTTAGGGCCATATAATTTTCTCTCTAACTTCCCACAACGTCCTGGGACACACTTGATCAGGTTTAGCTATATTTATGTTTTTTTAAAGATCTCCAGCACTTCCTCTTCTGTACTGTGAACTGTTTCCAAAACATCAATATTTATATCCCTGATTTCTCCAGCCTCCGTTTCTTTCCCAAAAATACAAATGGATGCAAAATATTTTTCATATCACTCCCATCTGTTGAGGTTCAACACAAAGACAACCTCGTTGGTCTTTAAGGGGTCCTACTCTCTCTCCAGTTGCTCGCTCATTCAATGTATTTATGGAACCTCTTTGGATAATTTTTACCCTATCTGCCAAGGCTCACCCCTGTCCCCTCGTTGCCTTCCACATTTCCTTCTGAGGAATGCCCCTACACTCTTTACACTCTTCAACACATTCAGTTGGTCCCAATTGTCTCTCTAATAGATGGTTATTATTTTATTCTTGACTTGAACTTCAACATCTTTATTCATCCATTGTTCCCTAACCATACCAGCCTTGCCTTTCACTCTAACAGGAACAGAATGCTTCTGAACTCTTGTTATCACACTTTGGAAGGCCTCCTACTTGTCAGTCATCCTTTACCCTGTGATCAGTCTGTTCCAATCAACTTTCGAAAATTTTTGTCTCATACTCTTTCATACCCATTTGCCTCACTCCAATTAAGAACATTAACTTTTATCCTTTTCCACAACTATTTTAAAGTTTCTGGCATTACGATTACTGGTCCAAAAGTGTTCCCTGATGAGGACTTCTGTCACTTGCCCTGCCTTATTTCCAAAGAGAAGGTCAAGTTTTGATCCGTCTCTCGGAGGAAGATTATATATTTATAGCAAAATTTTCTTGCAATTGAACAAGTTCTTCACCATCAAAAAGTTTCGTACCATGGCAGACTGTGTCAATGTTTTGAAAATTAAAATCCCCTACTATTACAAGCTTGTTATTCTTACATATATTTGAGATCTCTCTACATATCTGCTTCTCAATTGCCCTCTGACCATTGGGGAGCCGATATAAAACCCCACCAAGGTGATCATCTCTTTCTTATTTCTAAATTGAACCCATATATTTTCACTAAATGATCCCTCAGAAATACCTTCTCTAATTACAGGAGTAATATTTTCCTGAATCAAAAATGCCAGCCCTTCCCCTGCCTTGCCTCTTTCTACCCCTTCTGTACCATCACAAACCCAGAGCACTGAGCTGACAGTCTTTTCCATTCGGCAGATGCTGGAGATTAGAGTCAAATTCAGAGTGGTGGTAGAAAAGAACAGCAGGTCAGGTAGAAACAAGGAGCAGGAAAATTGATTTTCCTGCTCCTCGGCTGTTGCCTGACCTGCTGTGCTTTTCCAGCACCACTCCAGTCTATTCCAATCCTCAGCCAGGTTTCTGTAATAGCAATGATATCCCAGGCCCATGTTCCCTTCCATGCTCTGAGGTCATCAGACTTTTCGATAAGAACTCGTGTATTGAAATAAATGCAGTTTAAGCGTTCAGTGCTCCTTTGTTTTCTGACTTGTTCTTGTCTGGTTTTTCTAAAGAACGTGCTGTTTCTGATTCAGAACCATTGTCATCTTTCTTTCTATTTTCACTGTAACTTCAAAAGCCCCCGCCCCACCCATCTCAAATCTTACAATCTCCTGAAATAGAGCGAGCAAATCTCCCCACCAGGATATTGGTGTACTTCAGCTGAAACCCATCCTTTTAAACAGGTTTTTTCTGTCCCAAAAGAGATCCCAATGTTCCAAGAAAGTGACTCCCTGCACATTGCAGCACCTCGTCAACCATTGATTTATCTGCCCTGTCCTTTTATTCCTTCCCTCATTAGAACTTGGCACCAGAATTAAATCAGAGATAATGAATTTTAACATTCTCTAACTAACCTATTAAATGCATTTTGTAAAGCTTTAACCTTTTCTCTAACTATGTCATTCCTATCAATGTGTACAATAATTTCAAGCTTCTCACTCTCCCCTTTGACAATCTGCTTCAAGCATTTTGAGACATCCTTCACCCTAGCACCAGAAAAGTAACGTACTCTCCTCGATTCACACTCACTGCCGCAGAATCTCCTGTCTCTGCCCCTGACAGGAGAGTTCCCAAAAACAATTATTTGTTTAAATCCTAACAAATCCGTTTAACATAAAATTCATTGTTAGTGCACAAGATCTGATGACCACTTAGCCAAATTGGAATATCTGTTTGAGAGAGGAATAACCGCAGGAGACTTCGAAACCACCTTCAAACCTTTCCCGACAGACAGTTATCGATCTGAATGATCTTGCTGTGTAATCACTTCGCTAAATCTATTGGTCATCGCACTCAATATCGCTTGCAGGCCGTCAGTACCATTCATCCAACAAAGGAGTTTTAATTAGCAAGTTATATACTAAATTAAATGATCAGATTTATTATGAAGCATGCAAAAACATTCAACATAAATATTAAAAAGAAATCAAACACTTAACTGAACAAATGAAAAGAAAGCAACTCCACCTGAAATAATCCAACATTCAGCTTTCACTGTCCGGAGACAAAAACCTCTCCCGAGCCGTCCCTACGCAGGCCTCTCTACAAGCTCCGTATATAAGCAATCGGTCCTTCTTCATGTAATTTTTAGCTTAATATTTTTTCTTCAAAACTCACCCACCACTGACCGCAGGCTCACCAGTCTATAGTTCCCTGGCTTTTCCTTACCACCTTCTTAAATAATGGCGACATGTTAGGAAGGGACCTTTCCCCTTTCTCCTTCCTTTCTCCTCCTCTCCATCTCCATTTCTGGTGACAGGGTCAACATGGGCATCTACTTCATACTGACTGACTCCCATAGTTACCGGGTCTACACTTCCGCCAAAATACTTTCCCTTATTCCCAATTCCTCTGCCTCCGCCACATCTGCTCCCAGGAGGACCAATTCCACCATCGAACATCCCAGATGGCCTCCTTCTGCAAGGACCACAGATTCCCTTCCTACATGGTCGATGATACCCTCAAGTGCATCTCCTCCACTTCCCACACCTCCGGCCTTGAAGCCCACCTCTCCAATCACAACAAGGAGAGAACACCCCAGTCCTCACCTCCAACTCCACCGCCCTTCAGATAAAGCAAGTTATCCACTGCCATTTCTGCCCCCTACAAACAGATCCCACTACCAGAGATATATTTCCCTCCCTACCCCTATCAGTGTTCTGCACAGACCATCCCCTCTGCGAATCCCTTGTTAGGGCCACACCCCCACCAAGCCACCCTCCACTCCTGGCACCTTACCCTGCCATTGCAAGAGGTGCAAACCTGTCCCCACACCATCCCCTCACTTCCATCCAAGGCCGCAAAGGATCCTTGCACATCTGGCAGAGATTTACCTGTGCTTCCACACACACCATCTATTCTGTCCGTTGCTCTCGGTGTGGTCTCCTCTACATTGGGGACACAGGACACCTATTTGCGGAATGTTGCAGAAAGCCTTTTTAGATGAGATTACAGACAGTGTGGAAACAGGCCCTTCTGCCCAACAAGTTCACACCAACCCTCCAAAGTGTAATCCACCCATACCCCGTTTCTTCAAAGATTCTGTCTGTCTTCAGTTTCCTTCTGGGACACAGTCACTAAACAGCCCCACCACTCTGTGGCTGAACACTTTAACTCTCCCTCCCATTCATTGAAGTCCTGGGCCTCCGCCACTGCCAAACTCTAACCACCTGATGCCTGGAGGAAGAATGCCTTATCATCCACCTTGGGACCCTCCAACCACACGGGATCGATGTAGATTTCACCAGTCTCCTCATTTCCCTTCCCCCACCTTATCTCAGATCCAACCATCCAATTCAGTACAACCTTTTTGAACTGCCTTACCTATCCACCTTCTTTCCCACCTGTCTGCTTCCCCCTCCTTTCTGACCTCTCATCATCACCCCACCTCCATCTAACTATTACATTCCCAGCTACCTTCCCCTCAGACCCAGCACCCTCCCATTTACCTCTCAGCCCCCTTGGGCACCCCCACCCCATTCCTGATGACAAGCTTATGCTTGAGAAAACGACTCTCCTGGTCATCGGATGCTGCCACCATCGACAAGTGGAAGGGGGAAGGAGAGCACTGCCTCTCTGTCACTGACCCAGGGGATAGCAGACTGACCCCACTGTGTCTCTGTCACTGACCCAGGGGAGAGCAGAGTGACTCCACTTTGTCTCTGTCACTGGATTCAGTACGTGGGTGAATCTACTTGTAAAAGGAGCAAAATTTGACCTTCTCTTGAGAAATAAGGGAGGGCTGGGGAGCACTTTGGTGTCAGAGATCAAAGCTCTACTTGTTTTAAAATCGTGATGAAAAGGATGGATTGGATCTAAAGTTAATGTTCTAAATTGGAGTAATACCAATTTTGATTATATTAGGCAAGATTTTTCAAAGGTTGATTGAGGCAAATGCTCACAGGTAAAAGGAGGGCTGGAAAATGGGAAGCCTTTGAAAATGAGATACTGAGAGTTCAGGAAAACTATGTTCCTGATGCAGGGCTTTTGCCCAAAACGTAGATTTCGCTGCTCTTTGGATGCTGCCTGACCTGCTGTGCTCTTCCAGCACTACGAATCCAGAATTTGGGTTCCAGCATCTGCAGTCATTGTTTTTACCTCTATGTTCCTGTTAGGGTAAAGGGCAAGGATTGCAAGTGCAGGGATTACTCCCTATCAATATAACCTTCTCCAGGACCTGCAATCCTCCACATTTCTGTGACATCACAATGTCCCAAAACACCGCCCTATCATTGTAACCACCTTCCGACCCTGCACCCTCCTTTCCTATCTCTGAAATCTCCTCCAGCACCTCCACCCCTTCCTCTCTCTGTATCCTCCAGCCTCTTCAGCACAAATTATCTCTGTCATGTCCAGTGAACTTGTAGGAGACACGTCATGTGCACAAAGATTGCTCGACAGTGACAGACTCTTTGTTTCATGCGAAGTTCTCAGGATCTGAGAGGAAGGGTCCATTACACCAACAGCCAGAGGACATTTCCCTGTGTCTTCCCACTGAAACTGGGCTGGAACAGAATTTCTGTAAATCCAATGAATTGGTCGTTTGACTTCCGGCCTGTTTGCTGAAACAAGATCCTTTAAAACTGAAAGTAACTGGCAATGCGAGAGTTAATGATGAGAAAACAGACAGAATTCATTCTGAATCTGGCAGATGGAGCTTAATCTAGACAAATGTAAGGTGATGCATTTGGGAAGGTCAAGTACAGTTGGAAATTATACAGTGAATGGCAGAACCCTTCGCAGCATTGATAGGCAGAGGGATCTGGGTGTGCAGGTCCACAGACCTCTGAAGGTGGCAGTGCTCGTAGATAAGGGGGTTCAAAAGGCTTTTGACAAGTTTGCCTTCTTTGGAAGTGGCATTGAGTATATGGATAGTACAAAGGTGCGTTCAGGTGACGTGGCTAAGCTAAATTGTCTATGGTATTCCGGGATATGTAGGTTAGGTGCATTAGTCAGGGGAAATATAGAGTAATAGGGGAGGGGAGTGGGTCAGGGTGGGATACTCTTCACAGGATCGGTGTGGACTTGTTGGGTCAAATAGCCTGTTTCCACACTGTAGGCATTCTATGATTTCTATGTCAGGAAAGTTATGCCAAAGCTTTATAGAACTTCAGTTAGACTGACCTTGGAATATTGTGTCCAGTACTGATCACCACACTACTAGAAGGATATAGATGCTTTGGACCGGGTATATAACAGGTTTCCCAGGGTGTTACCTTGGTATGGGGGATTTTGAAGAAAGGTTAGATAGACTGGATTTATTTTCACTGGAATGCAGGACATTGAGGGCTGACCCAGTAGATGTTTATAAGATTGTGAATGGCATTGGGTGAAGTGGAAATATGAGACTTTGTCTCAGGGTGCGGGGGGGGGGGGGGGGGGGGGTCAATTGCAAGGGACACAGGTTCAAAGCACAAGGAGGGAAGTTTAAAAGAGCTGTGCAAGGCCCGTTTTTCACACAAAGGGTGGTGAGTGCCTGGTATGAACTGCCAGAGGAGGTGGTGGAGGCAGACACATTAGCAACATTCAAGGGAATACCTGGACAAATACACAAATAGGAAGGGAATAGAAGGATATGGATCCTGGAAATGAAGACAGTTTTCGCATGGAAGGATAGAATGTATCAGCACAGGCTTGGAGGGCCGAAGGGCCTGTTCCTGTGCTCTATTGTTTTTTGTTCTTCTCTGTTAAGTGAGCGCTTCCTGAATTTAAAACACTGCAACAGGGATGCTATGAAAAGGCAGTAACCAGATCACAGCTCCGGTCACTGAGATACAGATCCACCTTGGAGGGTACAGTCCCAGATGTGGCTTTCCCAGAGTAGGGCACACGGAAGTTTGATTATTGAGTTTTACTTTTAAAAAGACCCCTCCGCTGGATACTATTGAGAATAAAATGTCTATGCATTCACATCTTCAGAATTCCAGGTGTTTCCAGTCAGATTAATACTCCGAACCCATTGATTAGATTCCAGTCTGTAACTGACTCCAGGATATTTACTATTCAAAATAGAAACTTGTTGGAAAACACAAGAAAGAAATCACTGGAGAAACGCAGCAGGCCAGGCAGCATCTGTGGAGGGATAAGAGAGTTAACGTTTCTAATCCAGGTTCGTAGGGTTTTTGAAACAAGGATCCATTCCCCAGAGGAAGAGAGAGTTGTCTGAACTGTTTCCAATACAAGTATGTCCTTTTAATAAAGGAAACCAAAGCTGAACGCAATACTCAATGTGTGGTCTGAACAGTGACTGTACGATTGTAAGACCTCCCTCCTTTTATACATTACTCCCTTACACTAAAGGCCAATATTCCATCTGACTACCGAATTCTTTGATGTACCTGAAAACTACTCTTCTCGATTCCTGTACAAGAACAGGCAGATCCCCCTCCAACAGAATTCTGTAGTCTGTTTCCTTTTAAATAATTTTCTGCTCTCTGTTATTCCTGTCAATCAAACAATCTCATGCCACAGCCACATTATATTCCAGGTTCCTTTTCCTCCCCATTTCCTCAACCCAGCAGTTTAATGTGATTATAAATATTTGAGCTCACAGCATTGATCCCTGTGACACTCCATTAGTTACCAGCCTTTATACTGATTATCTGTTTCCTTGTAATCAGGCTTTCATCTTCTACTCTGCTTATATATCATCACTGGCAAAATGCAACAATATCTTATGTGGCATCTTTTACACAGCTTCTTGTATAGAGCTTTATAAAATCATGAGGGGCCAGAGACAAGATAAATAGCCAAGGTCTTTTCCCTAGGTCAGGGGAGTCCAAAACCAGATGGCACAGGTTTAAGGTGAGAGGGGAAAGATTTAAAAGGGGCCTGAGGAGCAACATTTTCATGCAGAGGGGTTGTTTGTATGGAATGGGCTGCCAGAGAAAGATGTCCAGGCAGGTACAATTACAACATTTCGGAGACATTTGGACTGGGAAAAGAATAGGAAAGATTTAAAAGGATAAATAAATATTGTACTGTGTCCAGAACAATGAAAGTAAATGTAATTTTGACCAACGCTATTACAATCCTTGTCCAGAATTGCATGTGAGACAATCTATTTTACTGAATTTGCCTGTGCCAAGGATGTGTTTATGGGATGTTACTCTATTGGAGCAGTCGCTGTTTATGAGATAAATAACCCATTATCCTGCTGAGTTTTCCAATAATTATTCCAACTCTTCTTTCTTTTGTCTGTAATTTGATTTTGATTTTATTGTCACGAGTACTCAGTACAAAGGTACAGGAATACAGTGAGAAGTGCATAATGTCATCACACAATGCACCATCCTAGGGACAAATACCTTCGCACAGAATCTTACGAAGAAGGTAGAAAGAAAAGAAAGAACAAACTTAAAAATTAAACTTTTTTTTACATTAATAATAATACTGCATACAATATATGATATCAGGAGTGTGATGGAATGCTTCCCACTTGCCTGGATGGGTGCAGCTCCAACAACATTCAAGAAGCCTGACACCATTCAGGACAAACAACCCGCTTGATTGGCACCACATTTACAAACATTCAATCCCTTTACCACCGGTGCTCAGTAGCAGCAGTGTGTCTATCTACAAGATGCACTGCAGAAATTCACCAAATATCTTTAGGCAGCACCTTCCATACCGACGACTGCTTCCATTTAGAAGGACAAGGGCAGCAAATACCTGGGATCATCGCTGGCAAGTTCCCTTCCAAGCCACTCACCACCCTGACTTGGAAATATATTACCATTCCTTCAGAGTCGTTGGGTCAGAATCCTGGAATTCACTCCCTACCAGCATTGTGGGTCAACCCACAGCAAGTGGACTGCAGGGGTTCAAGAAGACAGCTCAGCACCACCTTCTGAAGGGGCAAATAGGGATGGGCTATCAATGCTGGCCAGCCAGTGATGCTCAAGTCCCAGAAAATGAATTTTAAAAAATGAAGTGAGGTTAAAAGCTACATGTTGCAGAACCTCTAATTTTTAAATGGAAAATAAATAAATAAAGTGCAAGTTCAAGCATTGCAATCTTTCTTAAGTGCTTAGCTGCGGTGAGATCAGAGGCCCACGCTAAGGCCACAGCTGGCCAAGAGAATGCACATGCTGGGCTGAGAGATCACCACACTGGACCGAGAGATCACCACACCGGGCTGAGAGATCACCATACTGAACCGAGAGATTACCACACCGGACTGAGGGATCATCACACCGGGCTGAGAAATCCCCACACTGGGCTGAGAGATCCTCACACTGGGCTGAGAGATCACCACACCGGGCTGAGAGATCCCCACACTGGGCTGAGAGATCACCACACCAGGCTGAGACATCACCAAACCGGGCCGAGAGATTACCACACCAGACTGAGAGATCTCTGCACTGTGCTGAGATATCACCACACCGGGCTGAGAGATCACCACAATGGACTGAGAGATCACCACACTGGACTGAGAGATTACCATACCGGACCGAGAGATCACCACACCGGACTGAGAGATCAGCACACCTGGCCGAGAGATCACCACACTGGACTGAGAGATCATCACACCAGGCCGAAAGATCACCACACTGATCCGAGAGGTCACCACACCGGGCCGAGAGATCACCACACCGGATTGAGAGATCACCACACTGGTCCGAGAGGTCACCACACCGGGCCGAGAGATCACCACACCGGATTGAGAGATCACCACACCGGATTGAGAGATCACCACACCGGGCCGAGAGATCACCACACCGGACTGAGGGATCACCACACCAGACCGAGAGATCACCACACAGGGCTGAGAGATCACCACACCAGAACAAGAGATCACCACACCGGGCTGAGAGATAACCACACCAGACCGAGAGATTACCACACTGGACTGAGAGATCATCACACCAGGCCAAGAGATCACCACACTGGTCCGAGAGGTCACCACACCGGGCCGAGAGATCACCACACCGGATTGAGAGATCACCACACCGGGCCGAGAGATCACCACGCCGGGCCGAGAGATCACCACACCGGATTGAGAGATCACCACACCGGATTGAGAGATCACCACACCGGGCCGAAAGATCACCACACCGGACTGAGAGATCACCACACCGGACTGAGGGATCACCACACCAGACCGAGAGATCACCACACAGGGCTGAGAGATCACCACACCAGAACAAGAGATCACCACACCGGGCTGAGAGATAACCACACCGGGTGGAGAAATCACCACACTGGACTGAGAGATCATCACACCAGGTCAAGAGATCACCACACTGGTCCGAGAGGTCACCACACCGGGCCGAGAGATCACCACACCGGATTGAGAGATCACCACACCGGGCCGAGAGATCACCACGCCGGGCTGAGAAATCATCACACTGGACCGAGTGATCACCACACTGGTCCGAGAGGTCACCACACTGGGCTGAGAGATACCCACACCGGGCCGAGAGATACCCACACCGGGCCGAGAGATCACCACACCGGATTGAGAGATCACCACACCGGGCCAAGAGATCACCACACTGGGCTGAGAGATCACCACACCTGGCCGAGAGATACCCACACCGGCCGAGAGATACCCACACCGGGCTGAGAGATCATCGCACTGGACCGAGTGATCACCACACCAGGCCGAGAGGTCACCACACCGGGCTGAGAGGTCATGATACCAGGCCAAGAGATCACCACACCGGGCTGAGAGATCACCACACCGGACCGATAGATCACCACACCGGACCGAGAGATCACCGGGCTGAGAGATCGTCTCACCAGACCGAGAAAACATCACACCGGGTCAAGAGATCACCATACAGGGCTGAGAGATCACCACACTGGGCTGAGAGATCATCACACCAGACCGAGAAATCACCACACCGGGCCGAGATATCATCGTGCTAGGCTGAGAGATCATCGGGCCAGGCTGAGGGACCATCATGCCAGACTAAGAGATCATCACTCTGGGCTGAGATATCGTCCCGCCAGGCTGAGAGATCCGTAGGCTTGGTTGAGAGATCACGACAACACAGATATATAGGTATGCCGGGCTGAGATAACACCATGCTGGGCTAAGAGATCCTCAGGCTGGATTGAGAGATCAGTTCACTGTGCCGACAGATCAGGGCACTGGGATGAGAGATCACTGCTGTGCTGAGAGATCACCACACCAGGCTGAGAGATCACCACACTGGACTGAGAGATTTCCAAGCCAGCCTGAAAGAGCACCATGCAGAGAGATCGCGATGCCAGGCCAAATGATGCCACGCCAGGAAGAGAGTTCACCATGTCAGGCTGAGAGGTCACCACACCAGGATGAGAGGTCCCCATGTCCGCCCGAGAGATCGGCGCGCCAGGATAAGAGATCACCGTGCCAGACTGAGAGATCCCCATGCTGGGCTGGCAGATTACCACACCAGGCTGAGAGATCACTTTTCTGGGCTGAGAGATTAACATGCCAGTCTGAGAGATGTCCATGCTGGCTTGAGAGATTACCCTGCCGGGTTGTGAGATCTCTGCGCTGGTCCGAAAGATTACCACACCGGGTTGAGAGATCACGGTGCTGGGTTGAGAGTTGGGTGGGCGGCCCGGTGGCACAGTGCTTAGCGCTGCTGCCTCACAGTGCCAGAGATCCGGGTTCAAATCCCATCTCAGGTGACTGTCTGTGTGGAGTTGCACATTCTCCACCGTGTCTGCTTGGGTTTCCTCTGAGTGCTCCGGTTTCCTCCCATAGCCCAAAAATGTGCAGGTTCGGTGAGTTGGCCAAGCAAAATTGCTCGTTGTGTTAGGTGTAGGGGAATAGGTCTGGGTGGGTTGCACTTCGACAAGTCGGTGCGGACTTGTTGGGCCGAACGGCCTGTTTCAACACTGTAAGTAATCTGAAAAAAATGCTGGGCTGAGAGGTCGCCACACTTGAATACTTAAAAAAAATGCAGCATGTTGCTGTGCATAGGGACCTGGGTGTCCTTGTGTATGAATCACAGAAGATTGGTCTGCAGGTGGAACATGTTATTAATAAGGCAAATGGAATTTTGTCCTTCATTGCTAAAGGGATTGAGTTTAAAAGCAGTGAGATTCTGTTGCAGCTGTATAGGATGCTGGTGAGGGCACAGTTGGAGTAGTTTGGTCTCCTTGTAAAAGGATGGACTGGCACTGGAGGGGGTGCAGAGGAGGTTGACTCGGTTGATTTCATAGTTGAGGGCTTTGGCTTCTGAGGAGAGACTGAGTAGACTGGGATTATATTCACTGGCCCTATCACGTCTTCTCTAACCTCTTGCAGTGCTCTTGGGTATATTGGTCAGGACCAGATTTATCCACCTTCAGACATTCGAACAACAAACACCCCTTCTACTGTGAAACAGACTATCCCCAAGATATCACACTAACGTCCCCAAGTTCCCAATCTTCATGTCTTTCTCCACGGTAAACAGATGAGAAATATTCATTGAGAACCTCACCCATCTCCTGTGATTCTGCACATACATGTCTCCAGTTATTGAGAATCGTATCCCGTTCTTATGAGGGCATCCTTGAGTTCAGGTTTGAACAAGACTTCTCTACACAGGACCTCCAACCAACACTATACAGCAGGTATATTGCCGACATTTCCTTCCACTGCCCCCATGGTGAGGAATCACTGAAACAACTACACAGTGATATCAATGATTTCATTCCATCATCAAACTCACCACAGACTACTCTTTAGTATCTGTCTCATTTTTGGACACAAGAATCTCCATCAAGGATGGACACCTCAGCACCTCACTGTACTGCAAACCCATGAATAACCTCCAAATGCTACATTTCTCTAGCTTCCACACCAAACATATTAAAATAGCCATCCCCTCTGGACAAGCCCTACATGCAAACACAGGATCTGTTCAGATGAGGAGGAAGGTGACAGTCACTTGGGAGTACTCCAGGATGCCCTAATGAAAGGGTACACTGCTCAACTCATCGCCTGCCAGTTCCGACCTGCCACAGTGAGAAACCGTAATGATCTCCTCAGGAGAAAGATACAGGCTACAACTGACAGGGTACACTTCACTATCCAGTACTTCCCAGGAGCTTAAAGACTACACCAAATTCTTCGCAGCCTGCAACACATCATCACTGAGGGTGAGCACCTCATCAAGACCTTCCCTTCACCTCTGCTTCTCGCCCTTAAACAACCATCAAACCTCAAACAGATCAATGTTCGCAGCAAACTGCCCGACTTTCAGGTCAACACCATACAATCTTGTCACAGTGAACACTGCAAGATGTATCAGAGTGTTGAAACGGATACCACCATTACCTGTGGGACACCACCCACCAGGTACATGGCAGGTAATCATGTGACTCGGCCAATGTGGTCTATCTCCTCCGCTGCATGCAAAGATGCCCCGGGGCATGGTACATTGGCAAGACCGAGCAGAGGTTATGGCAATGAATGAATAGACAACACACAACAATCACCAGACAGGAGTGTTCCTTCCCAATTGGAGAACACTTCAGCGGTCCAGGACATTCGACCCTCAGACCTTTGGGTGACCATCTTTCAAGTTGGACTTCGGGACAGGCTACAACACAAAGTGGGCGAGCTGAGGCTGGTAGCCAAGTTTGGTATTCATGGGAGTGGCCTCAACTGAGACTTTGGGGTCATGTCACACTCCAAGTGACCCTAATGCACTACACACACGCTCTCTCTCACACACACACTCCTATAGACCCATACACTCATGCAGACCTTCTTTCACACACAAGCTCTCTCTCATATGTTCATACATACACACCCACGCTCACACATACACACACCCTCACATGGACTTATACAGCTTTAACACTCACACTCACACACATGCGCACACCATCCCAAAGACACTCAAATATCACCTTCCTCCCACCACACACACCCACACACAAGTTTGTGGGGGCAATTTGTACTTGCAGTATTATATTTTATTTTGCTCAAAAACCATGTGAGATTCTGAAAATCTTTTTTTCAGAAAAAGAATCGGTCTGAACATCTGGGAACAGGCAGCCTCCCACAGGGTACCTCACACCGTCAATGCATGACCTGAGCTGACATGACATCTACTGGCAAAGTTCACTTGAGAATGTAAATTTAAAAAAAAGTTCTGGGATTTTCATATGAAACAACTGAAAACAACATGGTCATTCTAAAAGATGAGAGTCATCACAAACAATCCAGGTCTTTTCAATATTTAATTTCAGTTGCATCACACTGTAAA
Organism: Chiloscyllium punctatum; assembly: GCF_047496795.1. NCBI lineage: Eukaryota > Metazoa > Chordata > Chondrichthyes > Orectolobiformes > Hemiscylliidae > Chiloscyllium > Chiloscyllium punctatum. The sequence goes on from NC_092771.1 coordinate 65,200,064, forward strand.
CTTTTGCAATAAATTCTGTGTCTTATGATCTTATATTCCACAACCACCTGATGAAGGAGCAGCGCTCCCAAAAGCTTGTGCTTCCAAATAAACCTGTTGGACTATCACCTGGCGCTTTGTGATTTTTAACTTTGTTCACCCCAGTCCAACACCGGCACCTCCGAATCAGGATTGATGAAGACAGTGTGGTGAAAGTGATCGATATGTACTTCAGTAAGGCATTCAACAAAGTTCTACATGATAGATTGGTGAGCAAGATGAGGTCACATGGAACACAAGGAGAACGAGCCATTTGGAGATAGAAGGAAAACGGCAGAGGGTGGTGATGGAGGTTGCTTTCCTGATTGGAGACCTGTAACCAACGGTGGGACACAATGATCGATGCTGGGTCATCGTTTATGGTCATTTATATAAATGATTTGAATGTGAACATTGGAGGTAGAGTCAGTAATTTTGCAGATGACACCAAAACTGGATATCTCGTGGACAGCAAAAAATTCACACAGTGTTCCATGGGACCTTGATCAGATGGGTTACTGGGCTGAGGAGTGGCCGATGGAGTATAATTTAGGTAAACGTGAGGTGCTACATTTTGGAAAGGCTACTCAGGGTGGGACATATGCAACAAATGGTAAGGTCCTGGGGAGTGTAACTAAACAAAGAGACCTTGGAGTGGTGGTTCATAGATGTTTGAAAGTGGAGTTGCAGGTAGACAGGGGAGTGAAGAAGGTGTTTGGTATTTAGATTCAGATGTAAACTTTATTGTTACGTGCTCTCAAGTACAAGGGTACAGTGATATGTGTACAATGTCATCAAACACTGTACACGTAGTAGCTCAAAATCTAAGTTAGAGGGAAAGCATGACTGTGTTTCTTATTATAAAGAGAGAAATCAAGAAATAAAGTTAAATGTTAATATTAAAGTCCTTCGTCATGTTAAGTGGAACAATAAAGTAATAACAGTAAAATTTGCACAGTGTTTCTGAAGTGCACTCCCTGTGAAGGTTCAATCCTCTTTGCTTGGGCCCACTGTTTGGGAAACCTCCATCTCCCTGCTCTCGATGCTGCAGATGCTGGGGGTATCTCACTAATTGACACTTTCAGCTTGCTCTGACCATGTTAGGCTCGGACCCACAGCTACATCCACACCCCAGATGGTCATTCGACAGCTCTCAGGACCCACGGCCGCTGGCAGACTTCCCAAAATGCATCACCACTGCTGCCTCTCGACAGAACTCCAGAAGGGAAGGAAAATATATATGAGATAGAGAGAGATGGACAGGAATATGGCCAGCCTGGAGCAGATGGGCCGAATGTGCCTGTTCCACAATCTTGGAAAACTTGCTCACTCCCTCCCTCACACTGCCTGTCCCCACTCTCTCGCTCCTTCACATTGCTCGCTCCCACTCTCTCTCCCTCATACTGCTCGCTCCCACTCTCTCCCTCATACTGCCCTATCCCACACTCTCTCTCTCCCTCACTCTACCAGTCCCACTCTCTCCCTCACACTGTCCACTCCTACTCTTTCTCTCTCCCTCACTCTGCCGATCCCACTCTCTCACTCCCTCACATTGCTCGCTCCCACTCTCTCTCCCTCATACTGCTCGCTCCCACTCTCTCCCTCATACTGCCCTATCCCACACTCTCTCTCTCCCTCACTCTACCAGTCCCACTCTCTCCCTCACACTGTTGGCTCCCACTCTCTCCCTCACATTACTGGCTCCCACTCTCTCTCTCCCTGGCACTCCCACTTCCTTTCTCTCTCTCCTCTGCACAACTGGGTCTCACTCTCTTGCTTTTCTTGGTCAGTGCATTGAGTATAGGAGTTGGGAAGCCATGTTGTTTCTGAGAAGGACATTGGTTAGCCCACTATTGGAAGACTGCATTCACTTCTTGTCTCCCCCCTATCGGAAGGATGTTGTGAAACTTGAAAGGGTTCCGAAATGGTTTTCAAGAATGTTGCCAGGGTTGAAGGGATTGAGCTATCGAGAGAGGCTGAATAGGCTAGGCCTATTTTCCCTGGAGTATCGGAGCCTGAGGGGTGACCGGATAGAGATTTATAATATTATGAGAGGCAGGGGTAAGGTAAGTAGCCAATGTCTATTCGCCGGCGAGAGGAGTCCGAAAGTAGAGGTCAGAGGTAAACTTTGGATAGGAAAGATTTAAAAGGGACCGAAGGGGTAGTTTTCTTCTTGCAAAGAGTGATGTGTGTGTGGGATGAGCTGCCAGAGGAAGTTGTAAAAGAGGGCACAATTATAACATTGAAAAGGCATCTGGATGGGCATATAAATAGGAAGTGTTGAGAGGGATGTGGGCGATGTGCTGGCGAATGGGACTAGATGAATTGCGGATATCTGGTCAGTATGGATGGGTTGATCCGAAGGGTCTGTTTCCATGCTGTACATCTCCATGACACTGAGTCTCTATTAAAGCTAGGAAGTGCATGGAGCAGGTGAACTAAGCATTGGCCCTGGACTGATCTAAACATTGTTCAACATTTAGACCAATAATCTGCCAAAAACATGTCTCCCGGTTTTCTCTGTTCTGATGGCATTGGGGTAAATTGTCATAGACCTGTACAGCACAAAAACTGACCCTTCCATTCAACCCATTCACTGTGAACAGATTTAGTCCTATTTGCCAGCATTTGGCCCATATCCCTCTAAACCCTTCCTATTCCTATACCCATCCAGGTACTTTTGCAAATGCTGTAATTGCACCAGTCTCCACCACTTCCCCTGGCAGCTCATTCCATGCACGCACCAACTTCTGTACAAGACAATTTGCCACTTACGACCTTGTAAATTTTCCCATTTCAACTGAAACTGATGCCCTCTCGTTTTGACCTCCTCTTCCCTGGAGAAAAGACCTTGCCAATAACCCTCTCCATGCCCTTGATGATTTTATAAACCTCTATGAGGTCACCCCTCAGCCTCCGATACCTCAAACCCTTGAGTGCCAGTAACATCCTTATAAGACTTTTTTGCAACATTTCCACTTTAGCAACATCTTTCCTATAGCAGGGAGACCAGAACTGAATGTAATATTTCAAAAGTGGCCTAACCAATGTCATGTAAAGCCACACTCCGACACTCAATGCACTGACCAAAAAAGGCAACCTGTAATTCTGCCCCTGGATCAGATCCTTAATTTGAGGGTTCGTACGTTAGGTTTACCTTACATGAGGATCAATGGTCGGCACAATATCGTGGGCTGAAGGGCCTGTTCTGTGCTGTACTGTTCTATGTTCTATGCTCTATGTTCTATGAAGGGGTTACAAAGATGATGTAACACTGCAGCACATGGGTCTCACATTGAATCCCTCATCAACCATATCCAGTGCATGTCAGCAGATGTTTTAAATCAGAAACAAAAACAAAACTTGCTGGAAAAGCTCAGCAGCATCTGTGAAGAGAAATCAGAGTTAAGCTTTCATGTCCAATGATTGTTCTTCAATATTAACCGTGTCCACTTTAATTGTCCAATACACACAGATCCACCCATTTGTTTGGTTTAATTTTCAGACTGAAATCTGTTGAACACAAAGTGCACAAATGTGCCAGGTTATCACACCCAGATCAAATTATTATAAAGTTCAAGCACTTTGAAAATATCTCATTCAGATACTAACTTCCTTTCCAAATTATTCTCATGTCAATATTATAACTGTTTTTTCAAATATTCTTCAGTCCAGATACACATACATTTTAAATTGCTTCCACCTCTCTCCCGTGTGAGTAATCTGGTATATGAATGTCAGTGTCTGAGTGACGCAATGTATGTAGGCCATGCCTCTGAAAGACTGACAGATTGTTCCAAACAGCATTTCTCTTCAGGTCTTCACAACAAACAGGTTACTGCCTGGACCCAACCAGCTTCCACTCACAAAACCTAAAACCCAGTGCCCCCCATTGGTTGTGATTGTGTAACATTTTAAATGACTTCTAATCAATTTCTGCGCATCACTGGTTGTGCCGGCAATTATTGCTCATCCCTAGTGGTTGTTGAGAATGTGCTGTGGGTTTGGAAAGTGCTGCCTAAGGACCGTCTGTGAATTTCTGCTGGGCACCTTGTCGCTGGTGCACATTGCTGCTCCTGTGGGTCAGTGGTGAAAATAACATGGATGTTTTTGGATGTCGTGGCAATCAAGTGGACTCTTTTATTCCGGCTGGTGCCAAGCTTCTAAAATACTGTTGGAGCTGCCCCCATCCAGGCCTGTGGGGAGTATTCCATCACAATCCTGACTGGTTTATTGTAGATGGTGGACGATCTGTGGGGGATCAGGGGCTGAGTTATTCACTGCAGTATTCCGAGCCTCTGACCTGCTACGTAGTCACTGCATTTATATCACTGGTACAATTCAGTTTCTGGTGAATGGTAATCCCAAGATTTTGACAGGAGAGGATTCAGTAACGGTAGCCCCATTGAATATCAAAGCATGATGGTTTGATTCTCTGTTTCTGGAGATGATCTGGGATAAGTTGGGGGAGGTGAAATGAAGAAACTGGTGAAATCTACATTGATCCGATGTGGTTGAAGGGTCCCAAGGTGGAAGATGAGGTATGTTTCCTCCAGGTATCAGGTGGTTTGAGTTTCACAGTGGAGGAGGCCCAGGACTTGCATATCCTTGGCAGAGTGGGAGGGGGAGTTAAAGTGTTCAGCCACAGAGTGGGGGGGGGGGGGGGGGGGGCTGTTGAGTGCATGTATCCCAGAGATATTCTCTGCAATATTCCACAACTAGGCGCCCCGTATCCATAACATAGATGAAACCACACCGAGAGCAATGGACACAATGGATGATGTGTGTGGAAGGACAGGTAAATCTCGGCTGGATTTGGAAGGATCCTTTGGGGCCGAGGACGGAGGTGAGGGGGGAGGTGTGAGTGCAGGTTTTGCACTTCTTGCAGTGGCCAGGGAAGGTGCCAGTAGGGGAAGGTGTGTTAGTGGAGGGTGTGGATCTGACAAGGGAGTCACAGATGGAATGGTCTCTGCGGAACGAAGATAGGGGTGGGGAGGGAAATATATCCCTGGTAGTGGGGTCTGTATGTAGGTGGCAGTAATGGCAGAGGATGATGCGTTGTATCCGGAGGATGGTAGAGCAGAAGGTGAGGACTTGGGGATTCTGAACTTGGTGTAATTGGAGAGATGGGGTTCAAGGGCAGAGGTGCGGGAAGTGGAGGAGTTGCATTGGAGGGCATTGTCAACCACGTGGGAGGGGAAACTGTGGTCATTGAAGAAGGAAACTATCTGGGATGTTCATTGGTGGAATTGGTCCACCTGGGAGCAAAAGGGGCAGAGGCGGAGTAATTTCGGAGCAGGGAAGTGGGGGTGGGAGGAGGTGTAATCCAGGTAACTATGGGTTTGAGGTAGATGTCCGTGTTGAGTCTGTTGCCGGAAATGGAGATAGAGAGGCCCAGGAATGAGAAAGGGGAAAGATCCCTTCCGAACATGGTGCCATTATTTAAGAAGGTGGTAAGGAAAAGCCTTATCTGGACAGTGAAACCTGAATGTTGGATCATTTGAGGAGGAGCTTGTTTTCTCACTTTTTTTCAGTTAAGTGTTTGATTCCTTTTTAATATTTATATTGTTAGGTTTTCTTTTCATGCTTCATATTAAATCTGTGGGTTAGGACAGGTAGTTTAAGTTAACAATTAATGTGCCATTGAGAGCTTCTTCTTTGTTGGATTAATGTTACTGATGGCATGTAAGAAATATTGTGTGTGATGACAAATAGACTTCGCGAAGTGATTACACAGCAAGATCATTCAGATAGATAACTGTGCATCAGGAAGGGTTTGAAGGTGGTTTCGAAGTCTCCTGTGGCTATTCCTCTCTCTGACAGATATTCCATTTTGAATATTGTTGAATGAGAAAAATAGAAATGGTCATCAGATGTTGGGCACCATATTCAAACTTGTTTGTCAAGATTTAAAAGAATAAATGTTTTCGGAACTCTCCTGAGAGGGGCACAGTCAGGAGATTCTGCGGGAGTGAGTGTGAATCGAAGATAGTACATTCCTTTCCCACTGCCAGGGTGAAGGATGTCTCAAAATGTTTGAAGCAGATTGTCAAGTGGATGAGTGAGAAACCGGAAGTTGTTGGACGCATTGATAGGAATGACATAGATGGAGATAGGGATAATGGATTACAGAGTGGCATGGGGGCAGTACGGTGGCTCAGTGGTAAGCACTGCTGCCTCACAGCACCAGGGTACCAGGTTTGATTACAGCCTCGGGTGACTGTCTATGTGGAGATTGCACGTTGTCCTTGTGTCTGTGTGAGTTTCCTCCGAGTGCTCCGGTTTCCTCCCACAGTCCAAAGATGTGCGGGACAGGTGGATTGGCCATACTAAATTGCCCACAGTATTAGGTGCATTAGTCAGAGGGAAATGGGTCTGGGTTGGTTACTCTTTGGAGGGTCGGTATGGACTTGTTGGGGTGAAGGGGCTGTTTCCACTCTGGAGTGAATCTTATCTAATCAGTGAGTACAACTGGTTAGGTAGAAGGTTAAAAAGCAGAATATAAAAAGTAGTAATCTCTGGTTTACTTCTGGTGCCAAGCTCTAATGAGGGAAGGAATAAAAGGACAGGGCAGATAAATCAATGGTTGCCGAGGTGCTGCAATGTGCAGGGAGTCACTTTCTTGGAACATTGGGATCTCTTCTGGGACAGAAAAGACCTGTTTAAAAGGATGGGTTTCAACTGAACTAGACCAATATCCTGGTGGGGAGATTCCTTCGCTCTATTTCAGGAGATTGTAAGATTTGAGAGAGGTGTGGCGGGGCTTTCTAAACAAGAGTAAAATAGAAAGAAAGATGACAATGATTCTGAATCAGAAAACAGAACGTTCTTAAACTGCATTTATTTCAATACACGAGGTCTTATGGAAAAGACTGATTAACTCGGAGCATGGAAGGGAACCTGGGTCTGGGATATCATTGATATTACAGATAATATCTTGTCTTGGGAAATAAGGTGGGCAAAGTGACTGAAGTGTGAGTCAGGGAACACGTTTGGACCAGTGATCGTAATGCCAGTATTTTCCTGTTTTAGATTATATTACTTACAGTGTGGAAACAGGCCCTTCGGCCCAACAAGTCCACATCTCCCCTCCGAAGCGCAACCTACCCATACCCCGACATCTACCCCTTACTTAACACTATGGGCAATTCAGCATGGCCAATTCACCTGACCTGCACATCTTTGGACTGTGGGAGGAAACCGGAGTACCCCCACACAGACACGGGGAGAATGTGCAAACTCCACACAGTCAGTTGCCTGAGGCGGGAAATGAACCCGGGTCTCTGACGCTGTGAGGCAGCAGTGCTAACCACTGTGCCACCGTGCCGCCCAAATAGTTGTGCAAAAGGATAAAACTTAAAGTTCTTAATTGGAGTGAGGCAAATGGGTATGAAAGGGTATGAAACAAAAACTTTCAAAAGTTGATTGGAGCAGTACGATCGCAGGTAAAAGGATGACTGACAGGTGGGAGGCCTTCCAAAGTGTGATAACAAGAGTTCAGAAGCATTCTATTCCTGTTAGCGTGAAAGGCAAGGCTGGTAAGATTACAGCACAAAGGATGAATAACGATGTTGAAGTTCAAGTCAAGAATAAAAAATAACCATCTATTAGAGAGACAATTGGGATCAACTGAATGTCTTGAAGAGTGTAAAGAGTGTAGGGACATTCTTCAGATGGAAATGAGGAAGGGAAAGATGGGACAGGAGATAGCTTTGGCAGATAGGGTAAAAATTATCCAAAGAGGTTCCATAAATAATTTGAGTGAGGGAGCAACTGGGGAGAGACTCGGACCACTTAAAAATCAATGAGGTTGTCTTTGTGTTGAACCTCAAGTAATGGGAGGGATATAAAAATATTTTGCATCCATTTTTATTGTTGGGAAAGAAATGGATGCTGAAGAAATCAGGGATATAAATATTGATGTTTTGGAAACAGTTCACAGTACAGAAGAGGAAGTGCTGGAGATCTTAAAAAGACATAAAAAAGATAAACCTGATCAAGAGTGTCCCAGGACATTGTGGGAAGTTTGAGAGAAAATCATACGGCCCCGAGCAGAATATTTGTATCATCTCTAAAGCATAGGGAAAAACTGGAGGACTGGGGTGTGGCTAATATGTCATTGTTTAAGAAGGGATGTGAGGAGAAGCCTGGGAACTATCGACCTGTGAGCCTGTCCTCGGTAGTGGGTAGGTTTTTAGAGATGATCCTGAAAGATAGGATTTACAGAGGTTGGAGAGGAAAGGATTGATTAGAGACGGTCAGTCTGATTAAGTGTGAGCAAAATCATATCTCACCTTTGATTGGGTTTGTTTTTGGAAGTAACCAAAATGAATGGTGAGGACAGAGAGTTAGATATTGTTTGGTTGGCCTTTCGTAAAGCCTTTGATGAGGCTCTGCATGATCGACTAATTGGTAAAGTTAGATCACATCGGATTCAGTGTGGACTTGCCAACTGAATACATAATTGGCTTTATGGCAGAAGATGGTGGATCATTGTTTTTCAGACTGGAGAGCCTGTGACCCGCGGTGTCCCACAGGGATTGGTACTGGCTCCACTTCTGCTTGTCATTTATACAAAGGATTTGAATGAGAATGTAGGAGGCATGGTTAGTAAGTTTGTGGATGACACCAAAATGGTAAATAGACAGTGTAGAATGTGACCCAAAATTACAAAGAGATCTTGGGCTGAATTGGGCTGAGGAGAAGCAGATGGAGTTTAATTTGAATAAACGTGAGGTATTGCATTGAGGTAATACAAACAAGAACTTAATGGTAGTGCCCTGGGTAGTGTGGGAGAGCAGTGAGACACCTCAGGGTTCAGGGACATGCTTCTTTAAAAGTTGCATCCCAGTTAGACAGGGTAGTTAAGAAGGTGTTTAGCACACACACCATCATTGCCCAGACCTTTGAGTATCAGAGTTCTGACATTATATTGAACTTGTACAGGACAGTGATGAGGCCTCTTCTGGATTAATGCGTGCAATTCTCATCGCCCTGTTATAGGAAGGATATTATTAAACAGGAGACGGTTCAGTAAAGATTTACCGAGATGTTGTCAGGAATGGAGGGTTTGAGATATAGACATGGGCTGTTGCATTGGAGTGTGAGGGGTGACCTTATTGATTTTTAATCTATCATGTGGTCACAGATAAGATGAACCATAAGGGAGTTCAAACCTGGGGGGTATATTTTTAAGGTGAGAGGAGAAAGATTGAAAAAGGACATGAGGGGCAATGTTTTTAGAATTTTGGATGTGGAATGAACCATCAGAGGAAATGGTGGATGTGGGTACAGTTACAATGTTTAAAATACATTTGGACAAGTTCATGAATAGGAAAGGTTTGGAGGGAAATGGGCCCAGCGCAGGCAGGTGGGAATAGTTTAGTTTTGGAACATGGTCGGTGTGGCCTGGTTGGTCCAAAGGGTCTGTCTCCGTGCTGTATGACTCGTTGACTCCATGACATTACGGTACGCAGTCAAAAGAAACGTTAGTCTCTGCAGACGCTCACTTTGCCCTCCAGCTCATGGTCTCGGATACAGCATGGGGGATGGTAATGTTGATGGATGGAGATACTGAGGGTCTTTTATATACAGTGGGTGTATAATGGAGGAACTACAAAGGGACAGATCAGGATTGATGAAGCTGCACAAGGGAGGGCAATTAGACAGGGTCCATGAAGGGGGACAGGGGCTAAATTTGTGGTGGGGGGCGGGATTATCCAATATTGAAGGGGGGGGGCAGATTCAATCTCAGGATTGAACAACAGAACCAGGGAAGGAAAGAAGGAAAGAGAGAGAAAAATGAGAGAAGAAGAAAGAGCAAGAGAATGGGAACGAACACAGATAAAGGTGGGAAGAAGAGACAGGAGAGAAAATACAAAAGAAGCGGCTGTCAGTCAGAGAGAGAGAGAGAGAGAGAAATGTTGAGAGGGAGAGAGAGATGTAGTGTGACACAGACAGAGGGTGAAAGGCAGACGCAAAGAGAGGGACAGAGAGAGAAAAGAGGAAAAATCAGACAGATATAAGCACGTGCTAAGGAAAGATATGGTGAGATTTAATAATTGATATTCACCATTCCGGTTGTTCTAAGCTCTCGCGATGGTCTCCCATACTCTTTCTCTCCCATTCAGGACAGACTCTGCTCCAGCGGCTTGCTTTTGAGATTCAACCATTCCCCACACTCTCACACACAGAGACAGACAGAAAACCACAGAAACTCACACCCTGCTCAGTGCACACAGTGAAAGTTAAGTAGGTTAGGATAGTTTTCATTAGAAAAAAGGAGATTGAGAGGAGACCTGTGAGATCTACAAAATTATGAAGTTTATAGATAGGGTAGACAAAGATAAGCTTTTTTCCCAGAGTGAAGGATTCAATAACGAGAAGTCACAATTTCAAGGTGAGAGGTGAAAAGTTAAATGGCGATACACGCGGCAAGGACTTCACACAGAGAGTGATGGGTGTCTGGATCACGTTGCCAGCAGAGATTGTAGAGGAAGGCACGGTAGTTTCATTGAAGATGCGTCTGGACAGATGCATGAGTAGGTGGGGAGCAGAGGGAGACAGATGCTTAGGAAATGGGCGACAGGTTTAGACAGACGCTTTGGATTGGCTCAGGCTTGGAGGGCCGAAGGACCTGTTCCTGGGCTGTACATGTTTTTGTTCTTTCTTCTTTAAAGGGAAAATGGCTGCCAGAACCTGTTTGAAATATCCCCAAGTCTCTCACTGAAAGCACCCTCTCTGCCCAAGTCCCAGATCATCCACTCAGCTCCCAGCTGCTCTAACCACGGCATACCTCAATCAGGGATGGAGCATAGCCAGAGTCATCTCAGTGGGATTAGAGGGGGGAGGGATTGAGGGAACGAGGAGGTTTGAGAGAATGCAGCAGGTAAACAGTTTCATCCAGTGTGCCTTTGTCTACTCCTGCTTTGCATTTTGTTGTCTTGGAATAAAAAGCAAATGTATTTTAAAACTGATCAAATTCCTTTTGTCTTTGTGGTTTCCTATTGATCAATGTGACAAATCTCACCTTGCAATTGTCAGGAATCTAACCCAGGTCACCTGTTTGGAAGACAGCTACCCTAACCAAGATAGCACCACCACCGTGCACTTTACCACAACACAGTCCCCAAACATAGTTAAAAAGACCTTTATCATGATAAATCAAACAGAGTTCATGTTGATTCACTAAAGGTGATATTGGGTCAGGTGACGATAGCTTATATGAAGATGTAGATTTGAAGGAGCATCTGAAATCGGAGAGGGAGCTGGGTCACTGGGGGGTGTGTGCAGGGAGGGAGTCCAGAAATCCCTCTGGATGGGCTTGGATTCCCCGGCAACGCATCAGCTGGTTCATGAAAAGGAGCAAATAAGGAAACGGGATGACGTCAGAGAACTTGTTCAGTCCACACTGCCTTCGCCTTCTCCTGCTTTGCATTTTATTGTTTTAGAATGCAAGCCACATGTATTCACAAACTGACCCAATTCCTGTCTCTTTGGGGTTTCCTGTTGATCAATGAGAAAATCTAAAAGTGCGATTGCCAGAAAATAACACGAGGAATTGAATGGGAACAAAGTAAATTATTGTTGAAAATAAAGGTGCAAATAAAGACACAGAATCTTTGCAATATTTTATGTCCTTTTTCAACAGGAAACTTCTCGTTTTAAAAAAAATGTCTAGATGTGTGGGTCAGAGAATTAAGTGAGGAAGAGTGGACAGGAGCCTGGCGTTGCATTTCCCTCTCTGGCCTGCAGTGAACAATTACACGTTCCTCCACATCATTTATGTTTCGACCCACTTCACTCAATGAGAATGGATTACTTGGGATAAATGTAGCTTTGGTGTATATTTGGGCTTGCTTTTGTGATCACACTTCCTATTAATTGTTGCTGATTACTAACAGCACTTTACACTGGCTTTACACCTCCAGTCTCTTTTATTTTGCTCCTCAGATGGAGTCATTCCTTGCCCATGAGGAAAGGAGTGTTATCATGTTGCTGCTCCTCCATCTCCTTTCGGTCCATTCCTCACGTGGACTCCTCGTTCCGTTTTCTGCTGCACCTAATGTTGGCTCTCAGTTACTTGGATTGATTCACCAATTTAATTATTGTTCTAACTGGATATGTTATGGCATACTTTAACTCGTCTCTGAAATGTTTCTGTGTCACCACATAAATAAGGGCATTTGTGCAGCAACTTAAGTTCCTCAGCATATATCCAATCTGATCAAAGAGACCACAAGAAACAGAATCCAAGGAATAACCAGCATTAAAGAAATCTAAAATATGCAACAACCAGAGAAGTAAAAAGCTGGCAGATATGGCAAAGAGTAAAATCACAGAATTCTTCCTGCTCTCGACCTCTGGATCATACTCTGTTTTTCTCTGACCTCTCAATTCTTTCCGCACCTTAATGGCCTCAAAGATATGTCTGACAGTCAGAATGTTGATAAAGAGAATAAAGGTGAATGGGAACATTGGTGTTAAAAAAGTCTGAAAATATTTAAAACCTATCCACCGACGGTCATTATAATAACCAGGCCTGATATTACAGTACCATGGAACATTGTTGATAATCTTTCCAGGGTAATACACAAAGGAGTTGGGAATGTTCTTTAAACAAAAGAAGATGCAGATTATTGCTAGAACCCTGGTTGCAGTTTTCCCTGTGCAATACTTAGTTTTCATCTCATGAAAACAAATGGCAACAAATCGATCAAAGGAAAAAGCAATGGTGAACCACGCAGAACAATCAATGGTCAAGCGGTTGAGGGCATAGATAGCACCACAAACAGGAGTGATTTGCAGGAAACACAGTGGACAATAATATTTTCGAAATTGGTGAAGGATGATATAAAAAACAATGAACAGTAGATCTGACATTGTCATTGCCACCAGGTAGCGAGTGCTGCACACAGAAAGACCACATTTGCCCCGAGCTAAGATTACAATCACCACGAGACTAACTGTAAGAGAAAGGAAAAAATAGATTTGACGTCACTAATGAAACATTCTCTGTGAGTGAGCCCAGACTGTAAGTAATGACACAAAGATAATTGTTGTTCCATGTTATATGATGTTAAAAGAATCTCCCTCAATGAATCATTTGCTCTTTTAAAGGACATAGGGAAGAACATGAGCAGCAGATTACTCACAGAAACACGGTCATATACTCAGGATGTTTTTGGGTCAGCAGCAGTCGATTTCGCCTGCTCCTCAGATGCAATCTTGCCTGCTGTGCCTTTTCCAGCACATCGCCCTATCAGCAGTCCCCATTATTTCCGAATTCCCAATGACCTGCTGAACCCTCCCATTAGCTTGTTGTATCTGTGCTCCCATTTGGAGCAAGCTGCCTGAACAAGATCCACCAACAGAATCCCTTTCTATCAAGGAATGGGAAACACCAGGTGTCACTGCGAGGTGGGTTGTACCAAAACCAATCTGACCGATAGCAGGCTGTGAACTACCACAGAGGTAGTTCCGAAACCCTTTGTAGACCAGCCAGGGCCGATGCTCAGCCAAACTCCATCAATGTGGCCTCAGTGTAAATCCATTCTGCACATTACAGGTAAACTCACAATGCTGCACATTACTGAGGAGCCTCCGAACTGACAAACTAATCACTTTAAACTCAGTCAGTGAGGACACTAATGTCTGACATCAGGATTTGCCTTGCTAAATGTAAATATAATAATTTATCAGTTATCTGTAGAAATAAGGATGATTCAAACCAGTGGTTTATGTAAGTTGTTTCAAAGCTTACCAGGAACACCAACAGCAACAAGGATGGTCTCGTACACTCTATTGATCCTTTCCCTGAGAAGATGCATTTCGTTGTTTATGACACAACCTTTCCCTTCCTGCTGCTGGCAATCTGTTGGAATTGGAGAATTCTCTCAGAGATGGAGTTGAGAGAATTTATTTTTATTGTGTGGTATCTCCACTGGGAAACCGTGATTATATCTTCAAAATTTTTAACGCATTTTGAACAAACAAGTTACGACAGCAGGTTTATTTTAATGATGATAGCATTGAGAATAACAGCTATATTTGAATACCCCAAAGGCTGGATTGATCTGATCCTGTTAAGTCTCAAACATTCATGTTTTCAATAAACAATATTTGCAATATTTCACTCACTATCAATCCTATCAATATCTAAATACCTTTTCATGTTATTTTCAGTGATCACCTTCATTATGCTGAGGTCATTCAGTCGTTCAGTGCCTCATGCTGTTGAAGTTTTTGAGAGCTGTTCTCCTGCACACTGTTATCCCACAGCTTTCCTTGTTAATACAACTGATTTGGGAAATTCTTTCTGTGAATGAGCAATCTAATACAGAACCTGAAGCTGATCCTAACCACACCAACAGCTGGAACTTCCACTCGGTCACATTTTCTCAAAACAAAGACAAAACTAATCAGATCCTTCAGTTCAAAACCATAGAATGATGGCATCATACAGGATAGAGATGGCCCTTCGCTCCAACGAGTTTTTAATCTCTAAACGCATACTCAAAGCGACTCAGGGCTGGACAATGGCAAGCCTTCAAACATGCGATAATGAGAGTCCAGAGACAGTATGTTCCTGTTCGGGTGAAAGGCAAGGACGGTCGGTGCAGGGAATACTGGATGACGTGAGAAATAGAGGTTTTATTTGAGATAAAGAAGGAAGCATATGTCAGGTATCGGCAGCTGAAATCAAGTGAATCCTGAGAAGAGTATAAATGCAGTAGGAATATATTTAAGAGAATAATCAGGAAGGTAAAAATGGAACATGCAATAGCACTGGCAAATCGGGGTAAGGAGAATCCAAACAGATTCAATAAATACATTCAGGATAAAAGATTAACTGGGGAGAGAACAGTGCCACTGAAAGATCAGCAAGGCAGCCTACAAGTGGAACCACAGGAGATGGGGAGATACTAAACAAATATTTTTCATCAGTGTTTACTGTGGAGAAGGTCATGTAAGATATAGAATGTGGGGAAAGAGATGGCGACATCTTAAAAACTGTTCGTGTTACAGTGGACATCTCCAAATGCATAAAGGTAGATAAATCCCAGGACCTGATCAGGTGTACCCTAGAAATCAGTGAGAAGCAAGTAAAGTGGTTGATGAGCCTCTTGCTGAGATATTTGTATTATCGATAGTCACAGGTGAGGCGCTGGAAGGCTGAATGTTGGCTAACAGGATGCCACAATTTAAGAACGGTGGTAAGGAAAAGCCAAGGAACTATAGAACAGTGAGCCTGATTGATGGTGGAAAATTCGCTGGTGGTAATCCTAAGGGATAGGGTTTACAAATATTTGGAAAGGCAAGGACTATTTACGGATAGTCAGCATGACTCTGTGCGTGTGAAGAGGATTGATGAGGGCAGAGCAGAGGCTGTGATCTACATGAACTACAGTAAGGCATTCAACAAGGGTGTTCACGGTGGACTGGTTAGCAAGATTAGAGATCATGGAATGAAGGGAGAACTAACTATTTGGATGCAGAACTGGCTCAAAGATAGCAGACAGAGGTTGTTGATGGAGGGTTGCTTTTCAGACTGAAGGTCTGTGATCCATGGTGTGCCACAAGGATCAGTGTTGGGTCCATTGCTTTTCATCATGTCACAGTGAACATCTCAAAATGCAAAAATATAGAGAAATCCCAGGACCTGATCAGGTGTAGCTTTGAAATCAGTTAGAAGCAAGTAAAGTGAGAAGCAAGTTGGGGTGGCACGGTGGCACAGTGGTTTGCACTGCTGTCTCCCAGCACTCAGAGACCCGGGTTCAATTCCTGCCTCAGGCAACTGTCTGTGTGGAGTTTGCACATCCTCCGGGTGTTCCAGTTTCCTCCCACAGTCCAAAGATGTGAAGGTTAGTGAATCGGCCAAGCTAAATTGCCCGTAGAGTTGGGTGAAGGGTTAAATGTAGGGGAAGGCGTCTGGGTGGGTTGCTCTTCGGCGGGTCGGTGTCGACTTGTTGGGCCCAAGGGCCGGTTTCCACACTGTAAGGAATCGAATCGAATCATTTCCATAAATGATTTGAATGTGAAAATAGCAGATAATGTTCGTAAGTTTGCAGATGACACCAAAATTGAAGGTTACCTCAGAGTCCACAGGATCTTGTTCTGATGGGTCAATAGGCCAAGGAGTGGCCGATGGGGGTTAATTTAGATAAATGTGAGA
Organism: Chiloscyllium punctatum; assembly: GCF_047496795.1. Taxonomy (NCBI): domain Eukaryota; kingdom Metazoa; phylum Chordata; class Chondrichthyes; order Orectolobiformes; family Hemiscylliidae; genus Chiloscyllium; species Chiloscyllium punctatum. The sequence continues at coordinate 65,216,256 of NC_092771.1, forward strand.
TGCGGTATTTTGAAAAGACAAATCAGAGCAACAACTAATAGGTTTGTTGCTGAACCTCCTTCCAAGGCTCTAGAGGAGCCTTCAACATCCATCAAAGTTTTACCTGCACATCCACCAATATCATTTATTGTATCCGTTGCTCCCGATGCGCTCTCCTCTACATTGGGGAGACTGAACGCCTCCTAGCAGAGCGCTTTATGGAACATCTCCGGGGCACCCGCACTAATCAAACGCACCGCCCTGTGGCCCAACATTTCAATTCCCCCTCCCACTCTGCCGCAGATATGGAGGTCCTGGGCCTCTTTCACCGCTGCTCCCTCACCACCAGACGCCTGGAGGAAGAACACTTCATCTTACACCTCGGAACACTTCAACCCCAGGGCATTCAATGTGGACTGCAACAATTTCCTCATTTCCCCTTCCCCCACCTCACCCCAGTTCCGAACTTTCAGCTCAACACTGTCCTCATGACTAGTCCAACCTGCTTATCTTCTTTTCCACCTATCCACTCCACCCTCCCCGCCCCCGACCCCACTCATCCATTGTACTCTATGCTACTTTCTCCCCACCACAACCCTCCTCTCTTTTATCTCTCCATAAAACACTTGTCAATTGTTGTTGAAAATGATCTGGTTCCCCAAAGCCCTTTAAGGATTAGGGCTGTCCTTGTCTTGTCTGGGCTACATTTGACTCCAGACCCACAGCAATTGATGCGGTTGGTGGAGGTCAGGCAGCTAAGCTCAAGGGCCTCACAACAGGTGGTCCTCAAGATTGTATCCACGCCCTAACTATCTTTAGTGACTGTATAACTGACCTTCCCTCAGTCAGAATGTCATGAGTCCGAGGGTTCGCTAATACCCACGCAATGTTCAGCAGCATTCTTCCCTCCTCAGATACTGAAGCACTCCATGTGGCTCTGCAGCAAGATCCTGGCAACTTCAGCTCTTCAGAAACGGTTTTAGGGAACTGGGGCCAGAGCTGGATGAATTTCGGATCATTCGGGAGTCTGAGGGAGTAATTGAGAGGAGTTACAGGGTGGTAGTCACACCTCAGGTACAGGGGAAAGGTAGATTACAGTCAGAAGACAGAAAGGAACAGGCAGACAATGCAGAGTTCCCCTGTGGCCGTTCATCTCAATAACAAGCATACTGTTTAGTTACTGCTGGGGAGGGACAACGTACCAAGGGTAAGCAATGGGGCACAGGTCTCTGGCACAGAATCTGCCCATGTTGCTCAGAAAGGAAGGTTTAGAAAAAAGAAAATTGAGAGGGGACCTGATTGAGGGTATGAAGCGTATAGACAGGGTAGATAGAGATAAGCTTTTCCCAGGGTGAAGGATTCAGTAAAGAGAGGCCACGCTTTGAAGGTGAAAGGTGCAAAGTTTAAGGGGGGATACACACGGCAAGTACTTTACACGGAAGGTGGTAGGTGTCTGGAATGCATTGCCAGCAGAGGTAGTAGAGGCAGGTATGTTAGATTCATTTAAGATGCGACTGGACAGATGCATGAGTTGGTGGGGAGCAGAGGGATACAGATACGTAGGAACTGGGCGACAGGTTTAGAGAGTAGGTTTGAGTTGGCTCAGGCTTGGAGGCCGAAGGACCTGTTCTTGGGCTGTAAATGTTCTTGGCTCTTTGTTGTTTGAAGTGAAAGGGGAGCAGAGCATTAGTCATTGGGGACTTCACTGTGAGGGGACAGATAGGAGATTCTGTGGGAACAAGAGAGAATCAGGGTTGATGTGCTGCCTCCCAAGTGCCAGGGTTCATGATGCCTCAGATCGTGTTTTCGGGATCCTTGAGGTGGAGGGGGAACAGCCCCAACTCATGGTCCACGTAGGCACCAATATTATGGGTAAGACAAGGGATGGTGTTTTAAAGCAGATATTCAGGGAGATAGGGTGGAAGTTTACAGCTGGAACAAACAGAGATGTCAACTCTAGTTTGTTACCTATGCCACATGCTGGCAAGGAATAGGGAGAGAGAAGAGTTGAATATGTGGCTTCAGGGATGATGCATGAGGGAGGAATATAGATATCTGGATAATTGGGGCTTTTTCTGTTGTAGATGGGTCTTCCACAAAGAGGATTGTCTACACCTGAAACAGAGAGGTACTCTAACCTGGGGGCAGGTTTGCTTTTGCTCATTGGGAGGGTTTAAACTAATTCAGCAGGAGATGACAACCTGAATTGTAGCATCAGTGCACAGGGGTTTGAGGACAATGATGTCCTGAATAGGGTTTCAAGGTCACGGGAGTGCAGCGGCAGGCAGGAAGTTGGTTTCAAGTGTGTCTACTTCAATGCCAGGAGCATCCAGAATAAGGTGGGTGACCCTGCAGCATGGGCTGGGACTTCGATACTTTGGCCATTTCAGAGACCTAGATCGAGCAGGGACAGGAATGGTCATTACAAGTTCCGGGGTTTAGATGTTTCAGTAAGAACAGGGAAGGTGGTAAAAGGGGGGAGCTGTGGCTCTGTTAGTCAAGGACAGTGTTATGGTGGCAGAAAGGACATTTATTGAGGACTGGTCCACTGAGGTAGAATGGGCTGAGGTTAGAAACAGGAAAGCAGAGGTCATGCTGTTGGGAGTTTTCTGTAGGCTTCCAGAGATGTATAGCAAAGGATTGCAAAGATGATTCTGGATAGGAGAGAAAGTAACAGGGTCGTTGTTCTGGTGGCCTTTAACTTTCCAAATATTGACTGGAAACATTGTAGTTCGAGTACTTTAAATGGGTCAGTTTTTGTCCAACGTGTGCAGGAGCATTACCTGACACAGTATTTGGACAGGCCAACAAGGGACGAGGCCACATTGCATTTGGTAATGGGTCATGAACCCAGGCAGGTGTTTGATTTGCAGGTAACTGAGCACTGTGGTGACAGTTACATTTACTTTAGTGATAGAAAGGGACAGGGATATATCGCATGGAAAGTGATATAGTTGGGGGAAAGGCAATTATGCTGTGATTTGGCAAGATTTAGGATGCATAGGATGGAAAGGAAACTGTAGAGGATGGGCACAATTGAAATGTGGAGCTTTTTCAAGGATCAGCTACTACATGTCCTATATAAGTATTTACCTGTCAGGCAGCGAGGAGGTGGTGGGCCAAGTGAACCATGTTTTAGTAAAGAAGTTGTGTCCGTTGTTAAGAGGAAGAAGGAAGCCTGTGTGAAGATGAGACATGAAGATACAGTTAGGTGCTTGAGAGTTACAAATTAGCAAGGAAGGACCAAAAGAGAAAGCAAAGAAGGGCCAGGAGGGGACATGAGAAGTCTTTGGCAGGTCGCATCAAGGAAGACCTTAAAGCTTTCTATCAGTATATCAGGAATTTTAAAAAATGACGAAAATAAGATTAGGACGAGTCAAGGACAATAAGTTGAGTGTGAAGTCTGAGGAGATAGGAGAGGCGTGAAATGAATATTTCGCATTCGTATTCACACTGGAAAAAGACAATGTTGTCGAGGAGAATACTGAGATCCAGATTATTAGACAAGACGAGATTGAAGTTCATAAGGAGGAAATGTTAGCAATTCTGGAAAGTGTGAAAATAGATAAGTCCCCTGGGTTGAAGGGGATTTATCCTCGAATTCTCTTGGAAGCCAGGGAGGAGATTGCAGAGACTTTGATCTTTATCTCATCAATGTCTACAGGAATGGTGCCAGAAGACTGGAGGACAGTAAACGTTGTCTCCTTGTTCAAGAAAGGGAGTAGAGACAATCCTGGTAATTATAGACCAGTGAGCCTTACTGTGATTGTGGATAAAGTGTTGGAAAATGTTACAAGAGTTCAGATTTTTAATCATCCTTCAATCATCCAGAAAGGATGAAGTTGATTAAGGTTAGTCAACATGGTTTTGTGAAGTGTAGATCGTGCCTCACAAACCAAGCAGCAGAATATTTGTCAATGTGGTGTATATTGGTTTCAGTCAGTCTTTTGATAAGGGTCTCCATGATCGGCTATTGCACAAAATACGGAGGCACGGAGACATGGGATTGAGGGTGATTTAGCTTTTTGCGTCAGCAATTGCCGAGTTGTAAGGGTGCTTGTTGATGGGAAATGTTTATCCTGCAGTTCAGTTACTCGTGGTGTACCGCAAGGATCTGTTTTTCGTTCATTGGTGTTTGTCATTTTTATAAATGACTTGGATGAGGATGTAGAAAGATGGATTCATTAAATTTGCGGATGACACCAGGTCAGTGGAGTTGTGGACAGTACAGAAAGATGCTGCAGGTTACAAAGGGACAAAAAATAACATACAGAGTTGGCCTGAGAAGTGGCAAATGGAGATTAATGCAGAAAAGTGTGAAGTGATTCACTATGGAAGGAGGAACAGGAATACGGAATACTGGGTTAAAGGCAAGATCTTTGGTGGTGTGGTGAGCATAGAGATCTCGGTGTCTATGTACATAGATCCCTGAAAGTTGCCACCCAGGTTGATAGGGTTGTTAAGAAAGCGCACAGTGTGTTAGCTTTTATTAATAGAGGGATTGAGTTTCAGAGCCATGAGGTCATGTTGCAGCTGTAGAAAACTCTGGTGTGGCCGCACTTGGCACATTGCGTACAGTTCTGGTCGCCGTATTAAAAGTAGGATGTGGAAACATTGGAAAGGATGAAGAGAAGATTTATCAGGATGTTGCCTGGTATGGAGAGGTGGTCTTATGAGGGAAGGTTGAGGGACTTGAGGCTGTTTTTGTTAGAGAGAAGAAGGTTGAGAGCTGACTTCATAGAGACATAAAAGATGATCAGAGAAGTAGATAGGGTGGACAATGAGAGCCCATTTCCTTGAATGGAGATGGCTGGTCCGAAGCGACAGAGCTTTACTGTCAGAGGTAGTTTCCTTACTCAGAGAGTAGTCGGGGCATGGAACGCCCGGTCTGCAACTGTAGTAGACTGGAAAACTTAAGAACATTTAAATGATTATTGGATAAACATATGGGCGATAATGGAATGGTGTAGGTTAGATGGGCTTGAGATTAGTTTCACAGGTCGGCACTACATCGAGGGCCGAAGAGCCTGTACTCTGCTGCAATGTTCAATGTTCTATGTTCCAGGCCTGGGCTGACAAATGACAATTAACATCCGTGCCACACAAATGCAAAACAATATCACCTTCAAGAAGAGATCACATTGATAACGCCTTTTGACATTCAAGGCTTTGCTGTTGGTGAATCCCCCACAATCAACAACCTGGGAGTTCCCATTGAGCTGAAAATGAAATGGATTTACAATGTATGTACTGTGGCTATACGAGCAGCTCAGGGGACATGAACACTGCAGTGAGGGATGTACCTCATAGCTCCAAAAGCCTCTCCACCATCTCCAAGGCATACGTCAGGAGTGTGATGGAATACTCACCACTTGCCTGGATGGAAATATCTCTAAGATCCCTCAAGAAATGGGATCCCAGCATGACCAAGCAGCCATATAAAAGCAGAATGTTGCAGACACTCAAAATCCGAAATGAAATCAAAGAGTGCTGGAGAAATTCAGCAGATCAGGCAACACCTTTGGAGAGATACATAAAGTTAAACTTTTGAGTCCAATATCACCCTTCTTCAGAACAGTGCTGATCAGGAATCATGTCGGACTAGAAACATTCATTCTCTTTCTCTCTTCACTGTTACAACAGGCCTGCTGAATTTCTCCAACATTTTCTCTTTTATGATGAAGTACCCAGTTTGATCGCAACCACATCTACAAACATTGTCTATCCACCACCGGTGCTCATTGGCAGCACTGAGTATCATTGACAATACACACTGCAGAGACTCGCCAATGCTCCGTAGACATCATCTTCAACATCTATGACCATACCTTCCTAAAGACAAAGGCGGTAGATGCATGAGAACACCATCACCTGCATGTTCCCTTCCAAGCCACTCACCATCCTGACTTGGGTATTTATTCCTTCAGTAAAATCGCCTCATTCCCAGTGGACTATAGGGCTGCTCTCTCGTTAGTGAGAAACGATTGGCTGTGAGTTTAACCTGAGAGTCACCGTGCCTCAGTGGAACGGTGAGGTTGGGAAGGTAGGGCCTTCATAATGATCTCAGCCAGTGTTGGGATTGAATCTGTGCTTTTAACATAGAACATACTATAATGCAACGTCGTCCAGGCCCTTCAGCCTTCGATGTTGTGCTGACCATTTATCTCACTCTATTGTTCTCTCTTCTATGTGCCTATCCATGAGTTGCTTAAATTGCACAAAATACAGAGACATGGGATTTAGGGTGTTTCAGCAGTTTGGATCCGAAGGTGGCTAGTTGAAAGAATGAAAAGGGTGGTGGCTGGTGGGAAATGTTCACCTTGGAGTTCGTTACGAGTGGTGTATCACAAGGATTTGTTTTGGGTTCACTGCTGTTTGTCATTTTTATACATGACCTCGGTGAGGGTGTAGAAGGATTGGTTAGTACATTTGTGGATGACAAGAAGGTCGATTGAGTTGTGGATAGAGCTGAAGAATGTTGCAGTCTACAGAACGACATAGATAAGCTGCAGAGCTGGGCTGAGAGGTGGCAAATGGAACTTCATGTGGAAAAGTGTGAGGTAATTCACTTTGGAAGGAGGAACAAGGTTACAGAGAACTGGGCTAATGGTACGGTTCTTGGTAGTGTCGATAAGCAGAGAGATCTCAGCGTCCAGGTACATAGATTCCTGAAAGTTGCCACCCAGTTTGATAAGGTTGTTGCTCTTTTCATTCGAGAAGAGAAGGCTGAGAGATGACGTAATTGTGAGATACAGATAATCACAGAATTAGATAGGGTGGACAGTGAGAGCTTTTTCCTCGGACGGTGATGGTTAGCACGAGGAGACATAGCTTTAAATTGAGGAATGATATATACAGGACAGATGTCAGAGGTAGTTTCTTTACACAGCGTGTATTTGGGGCATGGAACGCACTGCCTGCAACTGTCGTAGACACCGAATTTCAGGGCATTGAAATGGTCATTGGATAATCATATGCACAAAAATGGAATACTGTCGGATAAATGGGCTTCAGATTAGTTACACAGGCCGGCACAACATCAAGGGCCGAAGGCTGTACTGCGCTGTCATGTTTATGTTCTAATTGTTCCTAATCTATCTGAATCTGCTGCCACTGCTGGTAGTGTATTCCACACACCCACCATTGTCTGTGTTAAGAACCTACATCTGACATCTCCCCTAAAAGTTCCTTTAATCACTTTAAAACGATACATCCCCTCATGATGATAATTTCCACCCAGGGGAAACAATCTCTGTCTATTCCCTCTATCTGTGTCTCTCATCACCTTGTACACCTCCATCATGTCAGCTCTCACCCTTCTTCACTCCAGTGAGAAATACACTCGATCCCTCAACCTTTCTTCAGAAGACATGCCCTCCAGTCCAGGCAGCGCCCTCTCTAAAGCTCCCACATCCTTTGTATAATGAGGCAACCAGAACTGAACACAACATTCCAAGTGTGTTCGCAACAGGGCTCGATAGAGTTGCAGCATTATCTCGCGGCTCTTAGACGCCATCCCTCTGCTAATGAAAGCAAACAAGCTATAAGTTGCCTCAACAAATTTGGGGGGCGCTGGGTGACTTTGAGGGATCAATAGGCATGGACCCAAAGATCCCTCTGTTCCTCCACACTGCCAAGAATGCTGCCTTTAACCCTGCATTCTGCATTGAAATTTGACCTTCCAAACTGAATCACTTCATGCTTTTACAGGATGAACTCCATCTGACATTTATCAACCTAGTTCTGCATCCTGTCAATGTCCTGTTGCAACCAAGGGCAGTTCTCCACACTATCCACCATTCCACCAACCTTCATGTCATTGGCAAACTTACTAACCCAACCTTCCACTTCCTCATGCAGGTCATTTATAAAAATACAATGAGAGCAGAGGTCCCAGAACCAATCGCCGTGGAACATCACTGGTCACCAAGCTCCAGGCTGACTATTTCCCAGCTACTACCAGCCTCTGTCTTCTATGGACAAGCCTACTCTGTGTCCAGACAGCCAGATATCTCAGTATCCCATGCATCCTTACTTTCTGAATGAGCCTCCCATGGGCAACCTTATCAAATGCCTTGTTAAAATCCATGTGCACCACATCCATTGCTCTACTTTCCTCAGTTCATTTTGTCACATCCTCAAAGGATTCAATAAGGTTTGTGTGCCATTACCTGCCCTCACAAAGCCATGCTGACTATCTCTAACCAAGCTATGGTTTTCCAATTAATCATAAATCCTGTGTCTCAGATTCCTCTCCAATAAGTGGCCCAACACATTAGTAAAACTGACTGGTCTGTAAGTCCTAAGATTACCCTATTCCCTATCATGAACAAGGGAATAATATTTGCCACCCTCCAATTATTTGGCGCTACTCCAGTGGATAATGAACACACAATGATCATTGTCAAAGGCACAGCAATCTCTTCCCTCGCTTCCAGTCGTAACCTTGTGTATATTCCTTCCTGCCGGGGGGGAGTTAACTATCCTTAAATCTTTCTGAGCATCCTCCTTTTTAACATCAATATGTTTGAGCAAGTCAGCCTGTTTTATGCTGTCCTCACAAACATCATGTTCCCTCTCATTAGTGAAAAATGAAGCAAAGCATTCATTGAAGACCAACACTACCTCCTCCTCCGACCCCAGGCATAAGGTCCCTCCACTGTCCCATATTGGCCCTATCCTCACTCTGACCATCCTCTTGTTCCTCACATCAGTATAGAATGCCTTGGCATTTTCCTTCAACCCTCCTCCTAAAGCCTATACATGTCCCCTCCTAGATCTACTAAGTCTATTCTTCAGTTCCTTCCTGGCTACCTTGTAACCCTCTAGAGCCCTGTCTGATGCTTGCCCCCCGCCCCGACCTTATGTATGCTTCCTTCTTCCTCTTGACTAGATGCTCCACATCCCTTGTCACCCAAGGTTCTTTCACCCCACCATCCCTTCCTTGCCTCAGTTTGGCAAATCTGTCCTCCTAAACAACCTCCACATTTCAGTTGTGCATTTCCCTGAGAACATCTGTTCTCAATTTAGATGCCCCAGTTCCTGCCTAATAGTATTGTAATTCCCCCTCCCCCAATTAAATACTTTCCCATACCACCTGCTCCTCTCACTCTCCATGAGTATAGTGAAGGTCATGGAGCTATTATCATTATTTCTAAAATGCTCTACTACTGAGAAATCTGACACCTGGCTGGTTCGTTGCCGAGCAACAAATCTAACATTGGATGTTGGTATCACTCTACATCACAAACCAGTCGTCCAGCCACCAGTTAGCGCTGTTGGCTGGATGGCTGATGTGAGATGTAGAGAGGTGAGGTGGTATTTTGGTTAAACTCACCATCAGTTGTCTCTCTACCTCTCTCCAAGACAGAGCAGCCTTTTGAATTGTGCAATTCCTTCGGTATCCCTCTGACACAATCCTAGAGAGAAGGCTGAGAGGCGACTTAATTGAGACATACAAAATGATCTGGGGTTCAATGGGGTGGACAGTGAGAGCCTTTTTCCTCAGATGGTGATGGCTTGCACGAGGGAACATAGCTTTAAATTGAGGGAAGACAGATATCGGACAGATGTCAGAGTAGTTGGGGCATGGAACACCCTGACGACAACAGTTGGAGACTCACCAACTTTATGGGTATTTGAATGGTGATTGGATAAACATATGGATGAAAATGGAATAGTGTCAGATCGATGGGCTTCAGATTGTTCAAAAGGTCGGTGCAACATCGAGGGCCGAAGGACCTCTACTGTGCTGTAATGTGCGATGTTCTATTTTAGTGACCAGTTGATCACTAAAAAGCTGAATGGTGAGAGCAAAGGAGAGACCCGCAGGGACCCAGAGATGGAGAGCAGAAGGAAAGCTGTGATTCTGCTCTTCACCATCACTGGAGCTTCACTCTCCCGTGTTTAATCAATGTTGTAGATTTCTGATATTATGTCAATCGAGGCATCAATCCTGATGATTACCCACTGTTTCTATTTGTGTTCAGTGTTGTTGGTCAAATGCTGCAGAGGTTACGTTGTTGTACAAACAGATTATTTATGCAGCAACGCTGTCTAAGTTCAGAGGGAAGATCAGTAACACAGTAAAACCTCTGGATACACATATTCATCGCGTTCTGAACAAATAAAACTCCTCGTTGTAGCCAAAGGGATGGTCCCATTGTTCCCAGACTGTGGAATGATATTTTTCATTGACCCGTGGGATATGGGCAGAACTGGCTGGGCCAGTGTTTTTTGCCCGTCCCTAGTTGCCCCTTGAGAAGGTGATGGTGAGCTGTCTTCTTGAACTCAGTTCACTCCATGTGATATAGGTAGACCCACAATGTGCCCCTTAGGGAGGGAATTCCAGGACTTTGACCCAATGACACTAAAGGAACAGCGATATGCTCCCAAGTCAGAATTGAGAGTGGTCTGGGTGGGGGGACTTGTAGGGGGTGGTATTTCCATGTATCTGCTGCCCTTTTCCTTCCAGATGAAAGTGATCCAGTGGAGAGCAGACTGTCCCCATTGTGTCTGAGTCACTGATGTAGGGGGAACAGACTGATTCCACTGTGTCTCTGTCACTGACGCAGGGGAGAGCAAACTGACCCCTCTGTGTCAGGGTCACTGACCCCATGGAGGGAACGCTGACCGCGCTGTGTCTGTGTCACTGACCCCAGGGAGGGAAGGCTGACCGCACTGTGTCTGTGTCACTGACCCCAGGAAGGGAAGGCTGACCCCACTGTGTCTGTATCACTGACCCCAGGGAGGGAAGGCTTACCCCACTGTATCTGTATCACTGACCCCAGGGAGGGAACGCTGACCCCACTGTGTCTGTGTCACTGACCCCAGGGAGGGAACGCTGACCCTACTGTGTCTGTATTACTGACTCCAGGGAGGGAACGTTGACCCCACTGTGTTGGTATCATTGGTTCCATGGAGGGAAGGCCTACCCCACTGTGTCTGTGTCCCTGACCCCAGGGAGGGAAGGCTGACCCCACTGTCGGTATCACTGACTCCAAGGAGAGCAGAATGATACCTTGTCCTTTTTAGGAGGCAGTGTTCTGTTTCTCTTGATGAGAGATGTTATCAACCTGGTGCCAAGGTGTGTGTTCCATGGAAAGCAGAGTAAATAAATTTAGGTTTTCTTAAATTACGACCAAAGCAGCATGAGGAAGTGGAGTCTGGCTCTCACCGATCCAGGGGCTCAGTGCTGCTTTCAGTGACTGAAGTTGCATTATTTGGTGTTGAAGCTATTAGTCACAGCTGTCACCTCTCTCTGCTGTAGGGAAAAAGCTTTAACTCTCTCTCTGCTGTGAGATTGTTTGTTTTGGTGTTCCCATCTTTTGGATTGGAGGAAATGGTAAGTGAGGGAAATCTGTTTTGCTGAATTTGCCTTTACAAAGGATCTGTTTATAGAATGTGACTGTATTGGAACAGTTGATGGGTAGAATTAAATAATATATTATTTTGTTCTGAATTCCGACAGGTTCAAGTTGTTTTTTTTTCATTGTTTATATTTTAATTGTGGTGTAAGAATTAAGTGTGTTTTGTGGAAAGCTCAACATTCTGACCAATCGAATTCCATCCAGAACAGAACACTCTAAAAACTGTCCATGATGCTACCAGCGACGTCTAAGGTTTGACATGACCGTTCTCAAACTCACTTGAAATATTGGCCAATAGACTTCTGTACATACTAGAAGGGATGTAAGTGCATTGGAGAGGGTGCAGAGGAGATTGGCCAGGACGTTCCCTGAGCTTGGAGAGTTTAGTTCTGAAGAGAGTTTGGACATACTGGGATTGCTTTCATTAAAGCAGAGGTGATGGAGAGAAGTCATGACTGAGATGTATAAAACTATGATGGCCATAGGGTATACAGAAAGAGAACATTTCCCATGGAGGGGGGGATTAAGGACCGTGCATAGAGCTAAGTGAAGGAAACTGAACTCTTTAGTTGAAGGAGGAGTAGAGTGTCAACAACTAAATGGCTGGAGGATAAGAGAAAGAAAGTAACGTGGGCGTCTGGAAAGTACAGCGTAAATGAGGGGTAGAGCTGTGAACCCTGAAGACAATTCGGAATTATATGACTGATACTTTGAAATGCCACAGTGGACAAGGCTGCAGACTGATGTAGACAGTGAAGCAAGAGGATATGACAGACAAGGAGTGAAACCCACACCTCTCTGTATAGTGGGGCCAGACCCATACCCTCCCTGGTCTCACCCCTCCATCTCTCTTCAATCTGCTCCATCATCAGTCAGCTGTATTGGGTTTCTTCACTGTGCATGCCCAGTACACTGCAGGGAACAAAGAATGATTCATCCCCAGCTGCTGCTATACAGATCGTGTGTGTCTCAGAGTCAGCTCTGTGACATCTCCTGGGCAGTCTCAATCTGTTATTGTGTGTCTCTGACTCCGTGTCATTGAGCATCATCCGTACACCCTAATGCCTATGTCTAGAACTGCTTCGTATATTCTGGAATATGAACACATTGTAACCTGAGAAAGGTGAGGGTTTCGGTCCTCCCCAGCTTACTCCCTGTTTGATCGCAGTGAGGACACTTGAACTGGACAGGTCAAAGTGTGACCTCACAGAACAAGTGTGACCTCACCCAGTACATCACAGAGAGAGTTCTGACATCACAACTGGTTTGTAAACTGGCTTCAATTGAGAAACGAGGCTGTGTCAGGAAACACAGGGAAGGCTAGGTCACTGCACTAACCGTGTCTCGGGCTGATCTGTCTTGGAATGAATGTGATCAGAGAGATGATCAAAACAGCTGGACTTTACAAAGAGAAAGCAAAGCTTTGAAAACACCATCAGCAATCCGATCATGCAGAAGATGGGGAAGTTTGAAATGGTTTTTTTAGATATTAGATTAGAGTCCCTACAGGGTGGAAACAGGACCTTCGGCCCAACAAGTCCACACCGACCCTCCGGAGAGTAATCCAAACAGTCTCATTTCCCTCTGACTAATGCACCGAATACTACAGGCAATTTAGCATAGCCAAATCATCTGACCCGCACACCTTTGGACTGTGGGAGGAAACTGGAGAACCCGAAGTAAACCAACACAGACACAGGGAGAATGTGCAAACTCCTCACAGTCGCCCGAGGCTGGAATCGAACCTGGGACCTGGTGCTGCGAGGCAGCAGTGCTGACCACTGAGTCACCATGCCGCCTTAAAAAAGGTTAGAGTAAAATTCTTCCTCTTGCACTGACTGAGGATTTGAGGGTAACTGGGTTGTAATGCACTAGAGATTTATTCTGAGAAAGTTTCGGGCTTATGAAACCGGTGAGACCCACAGAAGGTTCCTCATGAGTGACAGAAACTATCCCAAATGTCACCCTTCTCCTCGGACCTAGGCCAATCCCTCTGTTCATCCTTTTGAAAAGCATAAATTGTGGTAAAAATTGTTCAGTGTAGAACTGGTGTGCCAACAGTTTGAGGAGAGCCCAGAGACAATGCATGTGACTGGGAGGAAGACGGGTCAGAAATTGAGTTGGAGAGAGATTGATTGAAGTGGAGCTCCCTGTGAGAGAGAAGGATGGGAGAGGAGTTCGATTGTGAGGATGAGAGGGTAAGGCATTGTGGAGAGATGATAGTTATGATTTGGAGATGGCGATGTTGGACTGGGGTGTACAAAGTTAAAAATCACACAACACCAGGTTATAGTCCAACAGGTTTAGTTGGAAGCACACTAGCTTCGGAGCGACGCTCCTTCATCAGGGGATTGCCTTCATCATCTGATGAAGGAGCGTCGCTCCAAAAGCTAGTGTGCTTCCAATTAAACCTGTTGGACTATAACCTGGTGTTGTGTGATTTTTAACTTTGGAGAGATGATGCCCTGCTTCACATCATCGTTGCCCTCAATTCCACCAACATTGCCAAGGGTGCCAATCTCAAGAGCTTGCAGAGATGCGAACAATGCTCAGCATGTGGCCATGGTGCCAATACTCCTCATTAGATTTAAAAAAGATGTTTGATCTTAATCCTGAGGTTTGTTATTTAGTTGGATGGAAGTCGCCATGGATTTGAAAAACTGCACTCTCTCTTGTATCTCATCCTGCAGACATGATTTGGAGGTCCCGGTGTTGGATTGGGGTGTGGTGGACAAAATTAAAAATCGCATAACACCAGTTTATAGTCCAATAGGTTTATTTGGAAGCACTAGCTTTCGAAGCACTGTTCCTGATTAGGTGGTTGTGATAAAGGAGCAGCACATCAAAAGCTAGAGCTTCCAAACAATTCTGTTGGACTGTAGCCTGGTGTAGTGTGATTTTTAACTTCTTGCAGACACATTTCATAGTCAAAGAACAAAGAAAATTTACAGCCCAGGAACAGGTCCTTCGGCCCTGCAAGCCTGAGCCAATACAAAGCTACTGTCTAAACCTGTCGCCCAATTGATAAGCATCTGTATCCCTCTGCTCTCCACCTACTCATGCATCTGTCCAGATGCATCTTAAATGAATCTACCATGCCTGTCTCTACCATCTCTGCTGGCAAAGCATTCCAGACACCCACCTTCCTCTGTTGAGGTACTTGCCATGTGTATCCATATTAAACTTTTCACCTCTCTCCATCTAAGCGCGATCTCTTATTATTGAATCCTTCACCCTGGGTAAAAGCTTATCTCTATCCACCCTGTCTAATCCTTCATGAGTTTGTAAACGTCAATCAGGCCCCCCTCAGTCTCCTTTTTTCAAATGAAAATTAACCTAACCGACTCAACCTCCCTTCATAGCTCTCACCGTCCATATCAGGCAACATCCTCGTAAACCTTCCCTGCATCCTCTCCAAAGCATCCACATCCTTTTGGTAATGTGGCGCCCAGAACTGTACACAGTATTCTAAATGTGGCCGAACCAATGTCTTGTACAATTTTAACATGACTTGCCAGTTCTTATACTCAATACGCCGTCCGATGAAGGCAAACATACCATATGCCTTCTTGACCACTCTATCCACCTGTGCAGCAACCTTCAGGGTACAATGGACCTGCACTCCCAGATCTCTCTGCTCATCAACTTTTCTTAAGACTCTTCCATTCATTGTATAATTCGCTCTCGAATTAGTCTTGCCTAAATGCATCACCTCTGGATTGAACTCCATCTGCCACTTTTCCGCCCAACTCTCCAGTCTGTCTATATTCTTCTGTCTTCTTTGACATTCTCTTATGCGTTCTGCTACTCCACAAATCTTCGACCCGTCTGCAAACTTGCTGATCATACCCTCTTCCAGATCATGTATGTAAATTACAAACAACAGTGGCCGCAAAACTGACCCCTGTGGAACACCACTGGTCACTTTTCTCCATTTCGGGAAACTACCTTCAACTACTACTCTCTGTCTCCTGTTACTCAACCAGTTCTTTATCCACCGAGCTAGAACACCCTGCACACCATGTGACTTCACTTTCTCTATTAGTTTACCATGAGAAAGCTTATCAAAGGCCTGACTAAACTCCATGTATATGACATCAACAGCCCACCCTTCATCTAACGACATCCCTCGCACAAAATCATGTTGCCTATCACTGATAAGCCTATTCTTTTCTAAATATAAATAGATCCTATCCTTCAGCACCTTCTCCAGCAACGTTCCCACCACTGGTCTGCAGTTACCTGGAATATCCCTTCTACCTTTTTTGTCCAGGAGGGCAACTTGAGCAACCTTCCAGTCCTTTGGCACCTCACCTGTGTTTTAGGATGCCATAAATATATCTGTCAGGACCAAGATATTTCCTGTGTCACCTCCCTCAGCAACGTGGGATAAATCCCATCCGGTCCTGGGGATTTGTCCACCTGACTAACTTCTAGCCTACCCAACACATCTTCCCTACTTATGTCAACGTGATCCAGACTAACCAAACTCCAATCTCTAATCTCAACATTCATCATGTCCCTCTCCTCAGTGAACACTGATGTAAAGTAATCATTCAGAATCTCACCCATTCCATCAGCTTCGACACATAGCCTTCCTTCATTATCTTTTAGTGGATCAATCCTTTGTCTAGTTACCCACTTGCTTTTAATATAAGAATAAAACGCTTTGGTATTCTCCTTAATTCTACTTACTAAAGCTATTACATGTCCCCTTTTATCCCTCTTGATTCCTAATTTAAGACTGGCCGTACCCTTCCGATATTCTTCCAGGCCCCGTTCTGTTCTTAGCGGTATAGACCTTATGTACGATTCTCTTTTCCTCTTGGCTAGTCGTACAATTTCTCCTGTCATTCACCAATCTTGCCCTTGCTATCCTTTGCCTTAAACAGGACATGCCTATTCTGCACTATCTTTAACCTCTCTTTGAAAGCCTTCCACACCTCAAAGGTGGACTTCTCTTCAAATAGCTGTGTCCAGTCTATATTTCCCAGCTCCTGCCTAATTTTGATATAATTGGCCTTGGCCCAGTTTAGTACTCATCCATTGGGACCACACTCATCTTTATCTACGAGTATTCTAAAACTTACAGAATTGTGGTCACTGTTCCCAAAGAATTCCTCCACCACAAATTCTACCACCTGAACTGGCTTGCTGCCCAGTACCAGGTCCAATATGACCCCTTCCCTCATTGGACTATTGACAAACTGCTGTAGAAAGCTCGACTGGACGCTTTGTACAAATTCTATGCCATCCAGACCTCTGACGCTAATTGTATCCCAGTCAATGTTGGGAAACTTAAAATCTCCCATCATTATTACCCTACAGCCTCTACATCTTTCCATAATCTGTTTACCTCTTTGTTTTCTACCTCATGCTCACTGTTGGGAGGCCTGTAATACAGACCCAACAATGTAACTGCATCCTTCTTATTTCTCAGCTCCACCCGTCTTGCCTCACTGCTCATGGCCTCCACAGTGTCCTCCTTTAGCACTGCTGTGGTATCATGCCTGATCAACAATGCAACTCCACCCCACCCCAACTTTGACTTCCCTCGCTGTCTTGTCTGAAGAATTTATATCCTGGAACATGCCAATCATGCCCTTTCTTCAAACAAGTCTCTGCGATCACAATAACATCATACTCCCAGGCTCCAATCCAAACCCTTAAGTTCATCTGCCTTATACACTATACTCCTTGAATTAAAGTAGATGCATTTCAGGCCACCAGTTTTTTTTTTTGCATTCATCTGGTCTCTGCCTACTCTTCCCTTTATTAATGCGATCTTCATTATTCTTACCATCTCCAGTCTCCACCTCGCTGCCTACTTGTTTTCTCTTCTGGTTCCCAGCCCCCTGCCACATTAGTTTAAAATCTACCCAACAGCAGTTGCAAAACCTCTCACAAGGACATTGGTTCCAGTCTGGTTCAGGCGTAGACCATCCATTTTGTAATAGTCCTACCTTCCACAGAACCGGTCCTAATGTCTAACAAATCTGAACCCCTCCTTCCTACCCATCCCTCCAGCCACGAGTTCATCCTGCCTATTGTTTTCAATTTTACGCTGGCTAGCACATGGCACTGATCCCGAGATCACTACCTTTGAGGTCCTTCTCTTTAACCTCTCTCCTAGCTCCATGAATTCTGCTTTCGGGATATCATGTTGGTTTTTACTTATATCATTGCTGCTTGTATGCACCAAGACAACTGGTTGTTCACCCTCCCCTTTTAGAATGCTCTGCAGCCGATCGGTGACAACCCTGACCCGAGCACCTGGGAGGCAACATACCATCCAGGAGTCCCGTTTTCGGCCACAGAACCGCCGATCTACTCCCCTCACAATAGAACCCCCTTTGACTATGGACCTATGAGTGTTTTTCCCGCCATTCTGAACAGCTGTGCCCACCACAGTGCCGTGATCCTGGCAGGTGCCTGGTCGGCCATCTCCCTATAGTTTCCAAAATGGTATACCTGTTTTGGAGGGAGATGAGCTCAGGGGACACCTGCACTGCCTTACTACTCTTTCTCTGCCATTTGGTCACCCATTCACTGTCTCCCTCAGCAATCCTAACCTGCGTATGACCAGGTCACTAAACGTGCTATCCACGACCTCCCCAGCATCGCGGATCCTCCACAGTGAGTCCATCTGCAGCTCCAGAGCCGTTATACGGTCAAACAAGAGCTGCAGCTGGACATACTTCTTGTAAGTGTAAGGGTCAGGAACGTCAGACACGTCCCTGAGCTCCCACATCAAGCAAGAGGCACAGGGCATCGTTCTGTGGTCCCCTGGCATTGTAGGCTTACCTTTATATCAACTAACTAAACCCAAACAATGCAGTTGAATATATGAAAACGAAAGATAAAGAAAAATAAACGCTTTCTCTTACAGAATCTTTTTCTTACAGTTCGAGGTGGGGGGTGGGGGTGTGCGTGGGAGAGAGATACTTTACGTGTAGTATCTCGGGTGCAGCCACTGCCCAAATATAAATTAAGCCCTTACCTTCCCAGCAGCCCTTGCTTCACTCCACCTTCTCTCCTTGCTGCTCTGTCAAAATGGAGGCACAGCCAATTCCATTTTCATCTGTCGCCCCGTGATCAGCTTTTCCTTTCTCCCTGCCTCACAATTATCGGTACCTTTTATCTGTCTGACTGCTCTTCTGTCTCTTTCTGGGCTCCATCTCCACCTATTGCAGCGGTGAGGTGCCTCACCCCTCAACCCCCCCATCTGCACCTTTTCCGAGCTGCTTTCAATTACGATGAAGGATTACTGGATCTGAAGCATTAACTCTGCTTTTAATCCAAAGAATCTGCCAAACTTGCTGAGTTTCTCAAGCGATTTCTCTTTTCATTCACATTGGCATCCAGACTACGTTCCCAAGATGGGACCGAGCTTCCTATTGGCTATAAACTCGAGATGGACTATGAGTCATAAAGTAATCTCACAACTAACAACAGGACAATTCCAAACTACTCTTTCAAAAATACTGCAGCCTTAGTGCACCACCACTTCGCAGATAATGCTGAAAAGAGAGAAAGAAAGAACATAATAAGAATGGGCCATAAAAAGTGAATTTCACCAATCGCAGTCTCGATTAGATTACCTTTCCCTTCCGATGCCTCCAGGACGGAAATGAAGGAAATGAGAGAAATTCAATAACATATGAAATTCATTGGACCGATTTTCCCATTGGCCAGAAAACCAAATAACGACGAGTTGAGACACCGCAGGACTTTGTTTCACAACAGCGATGAAATAACAGTCTCCATTCGGTTCCAGTTAAAGCTCAACTTGCCTTGAACAGCAGAGCTGTTTGCGATTTTCCGCGCTGGAGGCAAACACGATCATGACAGCAGAGACACTTTGAATATTTGGCACTATCTCACACCACAGTGAATTCCCCAGGAAGCAAATCCATTTTTCATTTGTTTTCAACATCAATACAGTGGAGACCGAAACAACATTTCAACAAGCGGCGTCATGGGAGTTGATCAACAGAAATGGCAGCAGTGGGATTCGAACCAACGCCCCTTTCGAGAGAGGAACTTAGATCCAGCGCCTTAGATCGCTCAGACACACAACCAGAGCCGGCCTCCGTTTTCTTGCATTTCCAATTGTACTCCTGCATAACAACAGATGCAAAGTCACATGAAAAGGGTTCCATGATCACTCTCCAACTCGCACAGCTGCTGGGATGTGGCTGGATACAATGTCAATTTCGCTGCAGATAATGATAGCCCATCAATCCAGACAAAAATCAATGGTAAGCTGAGTCGATCTTCTCAGACTCTTTTCAGCTACAAATGTATCTGTGAGTGCGTGAGAAAATATGATCGGTTATGATTGGGTCAAATTACCATGAGATACTTGACATTACTGCAATTTCGATTCTTGCATTGCTAAGTGATTTCACCCATTGCTCGAAACAGGACGACTTTCACATTTACACGGAACAGGAAACACACCGGTCTACATGGAAAATGCACAAAGCTGATCAGGCCGTGTTCCACATCATACCGTGCAGGAAAGTTTCAATCACTGTGTCTGTTTTGTAGAATAAGAGTCCCAAAGAATGTTCTCTACCCTAAAACCGGAGGTAGCATTACAATCCGAGAACGACAGATCACATTGGGGGGATGCTCTGACCTCGGGGCCAGTTCGAGATGCCACTTTCCTTGCCTTTTACCTGAACCGTGCAATTTGCTGCAGACAGGCTCACACCTGGACATGAGCCACATGGATACCCACTGAGTTGGAAACCTGTGTGGGAATCGATAAGAAGCGACTCAATAAATTTTGCTAAATTCCATGGTTCTTTTTAGAAATGCAGTTTCTATTCACCTGGATCTTAAAGGCAGTTTATGAACATAGTAACAGAAGTCAAAAGGTAATTACCTCACCCCACCCCCACTCCGGAAGAGGTGCTAACTGCACTTGAGTGCTTGTTGTTCACGATGTGAAGAGCATTCACGCCTCTGAGTCACCTTCCCGTCTCTGGTTGCTGAGTGAGTCACAAAGAAGGAGTTTCACCAGAGCTGCAACTGCCTCACTTCCCCACTCGCCCTCCCCGTTTACATTTTCCTGCTCCTCAGTGATTTAAAGAAAACCAAATGGATGTGATGTCATTCTGTAGCCTCTCTGTCGATTCCTCCATTTCAGTTCCAACATGACTTAGATCTCGGGGCGCACCTTAATAATAGCGACACTATGACAGCACAAGTCAAAAGGTACCTTTGAGAGTGTAATTACTTTCATTGCTCTTGCTGATTGAATGAGACATTAACGTGCGAACTGCTCCAAAACATGATTCTGGACATCTGGTGCCAATTCTCGCACGTTGAATTATGTCAGAAGCTTCCAAACGAAGCCTTTCAGAGACGACTTTGGGGTACATTTGACCAACAGACAAATTCAAGAATTCATGGTGCGCTGTGACACCAGCGCATTAGCTTTTTCCCTGTCTTTGAACCGAGCCGCCTGTGCAAGGAATGCAAATGTGTTACTGCTTTTCGTGGAAGGATCAGAAGGCTGTAACTACACTCTCAAACAGAATGGCATATGATCAGAACCAGGTTGGAGAAAAACATTACAATGCTTTGCACAGTCATTAAATGGAATTGCATTGCATTTCACTGCGAGAGTAGATTTGTTCAAGCAAATTCGATGGCAGGTTTGCAGATGGGAAAGCAAGCAAGAAAGAAAGCTCCGTTCTTGTCCATGTAAAAGGCTGCAGTTGAAGAACAAAACAGTTTCTGCCCAGTTCTGGGCTGGGGACCTTTCGCGTGTTAGGCGAACGTGATGACCACGACACTACAGAAACCAGCTGCAGCCCCCAGTGTTGTGGCTCAGTGGTATCCAGCACTGAAAGTTGAAGGCATTCCACGTTTCCCCTTTCTGTTTCCAAGAGCTCGTTGTTGTCCGGCGTAATTGACATCATGAAAACGTAAAAATAAAAGGCACGTGAAATTGATGACAAAATATAGACAAGGATGTCGTCAATGTTTGGAACGTAGGGAGAGGTGGAATAGGCTGGGACGACTTTCCCTGCAGTGTAACGGCTGCGACATGATCTTATGGAAGAGATATAAACTGAGTATGTACGTGTTTTACCCAAGTTGGGGAGAGTTGAAACCTCGACAGCATAGGTTTAAGGTGAGTAGGCTGAAATTGACAAAGGACCTGAGGAACATTTCCCACTCAGAAAGTTGTGCGTGTATGGGATGAGCTTCCAGAGAAGGTGGAGGAGGCTATTCCACTCAGAAAATTCCAAAGTTAATCGAATGAGTTTCTGGTTAGGATGTGTTTCGAGGGATTGGGGCCAAATGCTGGGGAACGGGACTTGTTTAATTTTGGATATGTGGCGAGCATGGACGAGTTACACTGAAGTATCTGTTTCCACGCAGTGTACCCCAATAATGTTGTGTTGCTTTAAAGGATTACTTTTTAGCGGAGCTTGCCGTCGCAGTCTGTAGCACAATCATTTAGTCTGTTCGACCGCTCACGGGAAAGGTCGTATTGTGAAACACTGCAGAAACAAACGACTTCCTTACTTTTGCTCCGACTGACCATGCTCCATGAAATTTTCCCAGATTCTCAGTTGAGGATTATTGCTGCTGGAAGTTACCTCAGAAAGCTTGTTAACTCGTAATGTATTCAGTGAATCGCAAAACAGAAAGCATTTAACATGGAACACAAACAAAACTGGCAAAGGGCATGCCCTTTGCCGCACGGTGTCACAGTGGTTAGCACTTGTGCCTCACAGCGCCGGAGACCCGGGTTCAATTCCTGCCTCAGGTGACTGACTGTGTGGAATTTGCACGTTCTCCCTGTGTCTGCGTGGGTTTCCTCCGGTTGCTCCGGTTTCCTTCCAAACTCCAAAGATGTGCAGGTCAGGTGAATTGGCCATGCTAAATTGCCAGTAGTGTAAGGTAAGGGGTAAATGTCGGGGTATGGGTGAGTTGCGCTTTGGCAGGTCGGTGTGGACTTGTTGGGCCTGTCTCCACACTGTAATGTAATCTAATCTAATAAAAATCTAATCTAATCTAAATCCAATCTAATCTAATTTTTAGACACAGAGATGCAGGACTGCGAAATTTGAGACAGTCCGAGGGCATGAGTTATAAAGTAATCTCACAACTAACAGCAGGGCAATTCCAAACTACTGCTAGAAACACTGTATCCTTAGTGTACCACCACTTCCCAGACAATGCTGAAAAGAGAGAAAGAAAGAACATAATAAGAATGGGCCATAAAATGTGAATTTCACCAATCACTGTCTCGATTCGATTACCTTTCCCTTCCGATGTCTCCAGGATGGAAAAGAAGAAAATGGGAGAAATTGAATACCATATCACATCGAAATTCATTGGAACGATTTTCCCATTGGCCAGAAAACCACATAACGATGAGTCAAGTCACCGCAGGACTTTGTTTCACAAAAGCGATGAAATAACAGTCACCATTCGGTTCCAGTAAAAACTCAACTTGCCTGGAACAGCAGAGCTTTTTTGCGATTTTCCATGCAGGAGGCAAACACGATCATGACAGCAAAGACACTTTGAAATATTTGGATCCAGCGCCGTAGACCTCTCAGTCACACTTCCAGCCGGCCGCGTGCCCCATTTTCTTGCATTTCCAATCGTGTTCTCCTCCATAACAACAGATGCAAAGTCACATAAAAAGGGTTCCATGATCACTCTCCGACTCGTACAGCTGCTGGGATGTGCCCGTCTACAATATCAATTTCGTAGCAGATAATGATAGCCCATCAATCCAGACAAAAATCAATAGTAAACTGAGTCTATCTTCTCTGACTCTTTTCAGCTACAAATGTATCTGTGAGTGCGTGAGAATATATGTTCGGTTATGATTTGGTCAAATAACTATGAGCTGCTTGACATTACTGCAATTTCGATTCTTGCTTTGCTAAATGATTTCACCCATTGCTCGAAACAGGACGACTTTCACGTTTACACGGAACATGAAATACACCGGACTACAGGGAAAATGCACAAAGCTGAGCAGGCCGTTTTCCACATGACACCGTGCAGCATAGTTTCAGTCACAGTATCTATTTTGAAGAATAAGGGTCCCAAAGAATGTTCTCCACCCTAAAACCGGAGGTAGCATTACAATCCGAGAGCGACAGATCACATTGTGAGGACGCTCCGACCTCGGAGCCAGTTCGAGATGACACTTTCCTTGCCTTGTACCTGAACCGTGCAATTTGCTGCAGAGATGTTCACTCCTGGACATGAGCCACATGGATACCCACTGAGTTGGAAACCTGTGTTGTAATCAACGAGAAGCGACTCAATAAATTTTGCTAAATTCCATGGTGCTTATTAGAAATGCAGTTTCTGTTCACGTCAATACAAAAGGCAGTTTCTGAGCATAGTAACAGAATTCAAAAGGTAATTACCTCACCCCGCCCCCACTCCGGATGAGCTGCTAAGTGCCCTTGAGTGCTTTTTTCTTATAGATGTGAAGAGCTCTCATGTCTGAGTCACATTCACGTCTCTGGTTGCTTAGTGAATCACAAAGAAGGAGTTTCACCAGAGCTGCAACTGCCTCACTTCCCCACTCACTCTCCCCGTTTACATTTTCAGGCGAGTCAGTGATTTAAAGAAAACCAAAATGATGCGATGTCATTCTGTAGCCTCTCTGTCGGTTCCTCAGTTTCAGTTCCAACGTGACTTAGATCTCGGGGCACACCTGAATACTAGCGGCGCTATGAAAGCACAAGTTCAAAGGTTCCTCTGAGAGTGTAATTTCTTTCATTGTTGTTGCTGATTGAATGAGCCACTAATGTGCGAACTGCTCCAAAACATGATTCAGGATATCTGGTGCCAATTCTCACACGTTGAATAACGACAGACAGCTTCCAAATGTGGCCTTTCAGAGACGACTTTGGGGTGCATTTGACAAACAGACAAGTTCAAGAATTCATGGTGCGCTGTGACACCAGCGCATTAGCTTCTTCCCTGTCTTTGAACCGAGCTGCCTGCGCAAGGAATGCAAATGCGGTACTGCTTTTCGTGGAAGGATCAGAAGGCGGTAACTGCACTCTCAAACAGAATGGCATATGATCAGAACCAGGTTGAAGAAAATCTTTACAATGCTTTGCACAGTCAATAAATGGAATTGTATTACATTTCACTACGAGAGCATTTTTTCTTCAAGCAAATTTGAAGGCAGTTTTGCAGAGGGGAAAGCAATCGAGAAAGCTCTAACAATGCAGATTCGGCCTAGCTTCAAACTGGGGTTCTTTCGCGCGTTAGGCGAATGTGATGACCACTACACTACAGAAACAAGTCACAGTCGCACTAGTTGCGGCTCAGTGGTGTCCAGCACTGAAAGTTGAAGCCATTCTACGTTTCACCTTTCTGTTTCCAACAGCTCGCTGTTCTCCATCGTAATTGACATCTTGAAAACGTAAACAAAAGACAGGTGAAATTGATGACAAAATAGAGACAAGGATGTCGTCAATGTTTGGTCCGTCGGGCGAGGTGGAATATGCAGGGGCAACTTTCCCTGCAGCGTAACGGCTGCGACATGGTCTTATGGAAGGGTTGTAAACTGAGTATTTACGTGTTTTACCCAAGTAGGGGCGAGTTGAAACCTCGAGAGCATAGGTTTAAGGTGAGTGGGCTGAAATTGAAAAAGGACCTGAGGCACATTTCCCACACAGAAGGTTATGCGTGTATGGAATGAGCTACCAGAGGAAGTGGAGGAGGCTCAGAAAATTGCAAAGGTAATCGGTTGAGTTTCTGGATAGGTTGGGTTTAGAGGGATTGTGGCCAAATTCTGGGGAGTGGGACTTGTTTAATTTTGGCTATGTAGTGAGCATGGACGAGATACACCAAAGTATCTGTTTCCACGCGGTGTACCCCAATAACGTTGTGTTGCTTACACTGGCTTTAAAGGATTACTTTTTAGTGAAGCTTGCCGTCGCACTCTGTGGCACAATCATTTAGTATGTTCGACTGCTCACGGGAAAGGTAGTATTGTGAAACACTGCAGAAATGAACGACTTCCTTATTTTTACTTCAACTGACGATACTCCGTGAAATTTTCCCAGAACCTCAGTTGAGGATTTTTGCAGCTGAAAGTTACCTCAGAAACCGTGTTAACTCGTAATGTATTGAGCGAATCGCAAAACAGAAAGCATTTAACACGGAACACAAACAAAACTGGCGTACCTAATGCATTTTCAAACACAGAGATGCATGAATTCAAAATGTGGGAGAGTCCGGGGGCATGAGCCATAAAATAATCTCACAACTAACAAGAGGGCAATTCCAAACTCCTCTTTCAAACATACTCGAGCCTTAGTGCACCACCACTTCCCAAACAATGCTGAAAACGAAGAAAGAAAGAACATATTAAGAATGGACCATAAAAAGTGAATTTCACCAATCACAATCTCGATTAGATTCCCTTTCACTTCCGATGTCTCCAGGACGGAAATGAAGGAAATGGGAGAAATTCAATAACATATGACATCGAAATTCATTGGAACGATTTTCCCATTCCCCAGAAAACCAAATAATGATGAGTCGAGTCACTGCAAGACTTTGTTTCACAACAGCGATGAAGTAACAGTCTTCATTCGGTTCCAGTAAAAACTCAACTTGCCTGAAACAGAATGCTATAGTAGAGCTGCTTGCGATTTTCCGTGCGGGAGGCCAACACTATCAGGACAGCACAGACACTTTGAGAAATTCGGAACTTCCCACACCACAGTTAATTCCCCGGGAAGCAAACCCGTTTTAATTTTGAACATCAATTCAGAGGTGATCGATGCAGCATTTTAACATGCTGCAGCGTGAGAGTTGATCGGCAGAAATGGCAGTGGTGGGAGTTGAACCCCCGCCTCTGTCGTGACTGGAACCTGTACTTTGCGATTTAATAGCCTGCCAAGTCATAACTACGCGTTGAAGCACACTGAAGCCTGAGTGCACCAACACTTCCAAGAATGCGCTGAAAAGAGAGAAAGAAAGAACATAATAATAATGGGCCATAAAAAGTGAATTTCGTCAATCACAGTCTCGATTAGATTATCTTTCCCTTCTGTCTCCAGGACAGAAATGATGGAAATGATGGAACACACAGCATCGCAAACATTTTCCCATTCGGCAAAACACTAAATAACGACAAGTTGAGTCACTGCAGGACTTTGTTTCACAACAGCGATGTTATAACAGTCTGCTTTCGGCTCCAGTGAAAACTCAAATTTTCTGAAACGTAACAGCTGCGGTCCAGCTGCTTGAGCCCACGATTTTTCGTTTGGGAGACGAACACTGTTATGTCAGCGCAGGCACTGTCTCCTTTGCCTGAGTCTATATTCGCACCCACCACTGCCAAGTCTTTGAGAAGCAAACCCCAAATTTTTAACTTTGACCCACATTTCAACATGCTGTAGCATTACAGTTCATCCACTGTAATGGCAGCACAGGCATTTGAATTCACATAACCGAGATTCAAAAACCTCGAAACACCTGTTTAGCCCAGTCGGCCATGTGACCTTGCTGGAGGCTTTCATTCTTTTTTGCACATGCGCCTGCAAAGTAACAGAAGCACTTTCCCAGGGAAAGGGTTCTGTAATCCCTCTCCTGCTTGCACAGTTGCTGGGAAATGCTGGGTACAATATCAATTTCGCGGCAGATAAGGATAGCCCATTAATCCAGACATAAATCAATGGTTATCTGAATCTATCTTCTGAGACGCTTTTCAGCTGCAACTTTATATGTGTGTGTAAGAATGTATGAACGCTTTTGATTTCATAAAATAACCATCAGCTGCATGAGTTCGAGGTGCACGAAGTAAAGTTGGAGATCCCAGCCTGATGTCCCAATGTTCCCAGTTCCACGTCAATCAAGGCTGCTCCAGGTGAGTTTTGAGCTCCTATCCTGATGTTCCAATGCTCCCTGATCCATGTCAATTGAAGCTGCTCCAGTTGAGTTTGGTGATCCCAGGTTGATGTCCCAATGCTCCCTGCTGCTCAATTTCAATAGAAGTTGCTCCAGGTGAATTTGGAGCTCCGAGCCTGACGTCCCAATGTTTCCTGCTCCATGTCAATAGAAGCCTCTTCAGGTGTGGTTGGAGCTTACTGTCTGGTGCCCCAAAGTTACCAGCTGCGCCATGTGAATAGAAACTGCTCCATGTGAGGATGGAGCTCCAAGCCTGATGCCCCAATGCTCCCTGCTGCTCCATGTCAATAGAAGATGCTCAAGGTGCTATTTGAGCTGAAGCCCCGGCATCTTATGCGCCGCTATACGATCATAGAAGTACCGTGCGCTCACTGATTGAATCGCTGGGGGCCACAGAATGGTTGCACTATTAAAGTTGTATCCAAATACAGGTGTATTTTCTGCAACATGAGAACCTTACCTTATTATTAATCACCACCCAAGTATACTTTGTGAAAGGCTTTATTTCCAATGCCTTGTTTAGCAAGTGCCTCTTGCACTCAATGCAACATAAGGTAATCGTGCTACTTGGCGAATTTTCAAAAAAATATTACATCATATGATTCATGCTGTGTAACTGCTATTTAGCAAGGAGCATGTATTTGAGGAAATCAGCAGTTTTATTTCCTGTGAGGGAATGAGGTTTGTATTCATTAAATTGAATTTGTTAAATGAGTAAAATGATCACAATAGATCTCAATTTGAGAAACGTTTGATAATGTTGTTATCCAACGTGAAATGAGGCATTGTCTTCTGTTGGCAACACCGTTGTTAGAACTAACTACCTATTAATGACAAGAGAATAAACGAAATTCAAATAATTTCAAGTGTTTGTTCTACATTAGACAGCGGTTATTGATCCACAGTTTTGGTCAGTCCCTGCAGTTAACTTGATGTCTGGTCCAATTGTTCATAAAGAGAGGGAGCTTGCTTCCCACTTCTTGTCTTTATCTGCGTCTCATGTTCAGCATTCATCACTGGCAGGAGCAATGAGAAAGGGAGAGACCAATGTGTAACTGTGTCCATGCCCATGCACAGTACCTACATTAGCAAGTTCTCTGCTGTGCATTGATGCCAGTACTTGGTGTCCCTGAACCCTTCCACTGCCCCTTTCGACATATCGCCATTATTTTCTGCTGTCTGTCTGTGCTTTTGTCACTAAGATGAATCACTTCTCCCCACTCTGCTTCAGGTTTCATCTGACAAAATACTCATTAACAATCCATTGGATAAACATGAGCTTGCAATCTCTCGTTATTTGCTTTTACTGGATCTCATTCATTCGATAAAAGCTCACAATGCCTTGTCTTCGAAAGGAAAACCGTGTTTCTTTTCATTATCCGAAGGCAGTGTGCATTTCAATACCGTTTAAGCGACAGGTTTGACTAATTAATGGAGACTTGACTGCAGTGTCGATGGCGATGAACTCCATAAGCGACGAGAATGCGACTTGATCCCACGCCTGCAGAGGCCAATAAGTCAGTAATCAGTCACTTTAACCTCTCAGACACACCGTCGCACATGCTCTGCACATCTGACCATATGTTTAACTGAGTTGAGTAAATTGTGCATAAAACTGGATTCTTCTCCCTGCTGTTGGTGAAATGATAAATAGCACAGTCCAGTTCACAAAGAATGGCCTCACCTCTGCTCGATGGGGCAAGCGCATTTCCAATGTGGCATTCTGCTCACATGATCTGAACAGAAATAAAGAAATGACTCAGTAATAAGATCTGTTGAATTGAATTCTATCAAGAATTGGAGCTGATGGAATGAAAAGTCTCGTGACGGGGGCGATGTAACACTGTCTCTGAAGAATTGTTTTCCCGACTCGAGGACAGTCCACAGTGCTCATTGGCAGAACGAACACTCGCTCTCTTCTGGACAGATCTTTTTGACCTATCACACTTATGTACAGAGTGAACAATTTCAAAATCTTAAATAAGACTGACTGAAAATTGAATTGAATCAACGCAAAAAACGACAGGAGAGACACTTTACAATAAAGTTTGTTTGGCTCAACCTTGGCCTGTGTTCTTTTCCTGGGCCGGGTGACACCAAGTCACTGTATGATCACAACAACATAGTGAGCAAATGGCAGAGGGAAAATTAGTGTAGTACCACAGGGCATGCTGGGAGCATCAGCAGATACACAGGGAAGTGAATTTCCCACAACGGGAACACTTCCCAAACAGCGGACTGAGATGGAAGAACTCAGAGTGTTATGACATTTTGTAATTGATTCCGCAGGCACTGTGGAGATCAGTCATTTGGTCTGTTCAAAAGTAAAATTATAATATTTCTGCGGATTAAAATCAAAATAAAATAAGTCCAGGGGTTAGTGGACGTAAAAATATTGCAATTATATTATTAAATAATTAACTCATCTTAGCAATGAGCAGCTCATCCATTTCCTCATAGAACGTTGGAACCACTGGTAAAGGCGTTAAAATAATTCCGGGTAGCAGCCGTGGAAGCAGAGATACTCGTTTTCCCATCCGTTTTGATACAACCAGGAATGTGGCTGTAAGCATTAATGCATGGATACTTTGCAGCAGGTAATCAGTGGATGGTATCTCTGCGCCAATGTAGTAGGCTGTGTTGAGTGGAGGTTTTAAATTTGACTCACATGGAGCTGCTTCAATTTGTCATTGTGTTGAAATTTCAGGACGGAAGGCGTTGAGCAAAGCCAAGCTGATTGGAAAGTACCAGTTTTTTGAATTGAGAAACGACCTTTTCTGGAAAATGACTCAAATTTTTAAAACGTGACAACATGCGTGGACAGAGAACCGAAAATATATTTTCAACAAATGGATGGCGTATCCCATGCGCACTGCGTTAAATTCAGAGAAAACAAAGCATGTTGAGCCCGTTTCATGTTACTTAATTTGCTGTAAACCCGCAGAAGTTATTGCAATAACCAAAAAGGAAGTAGATTGATCACAAGGGACCGTTCGAATATTGCATTCAGTTTTGAACCTGAGACTCTATTTATTGATTTACTCAAAAGACGGAATACCACTGATTTAGTCACTTCAAACTCTTGTGTTATGTGAAAGATATCTTTCGTTTACTTGCCAAACTTGTATGTTTCCGGTACAGCATTTTCAAAATCATGTGAATAAAATCCCTCCTTCTGTTATCCTCATAAAACCGGTTTGTGTCATTTCTAATGATTTTATGCCTCAGTAAACCTCAACCCTGAGTTTCCTCATGCCTTGCCATACAGGAAATTGTGGCTGTGCCCTTTCTAATGTCTACTTTTTTTTATTGGAGAGTGAGGACAAGGATTACAACGATCATTATTATCTAACCAGATCACGTACATCCTCGACATGAAAACCTCCTTTGAACTTCCAAGGAATTTGGGAAAAGGTTTGTAAGGCCAGCATCCCTAAATCCCCTTGACCGGAGTGAGTCTCAGCTTTTTCCAAAGGTAACTGAGATTCAATCACATCACAGTGGGGCTGCAGTCGTTTTCTGTGCAGACTGTTTGTGGACATGAAATATCCGTCGCCAAAGACGACTGTGGATCTAAACTCAAAACTTTCCAAAAATTAATTATCATATCTATTGTTTATCATCTTTCTGTGTTCTTGTCTGGTTTGTTCGTTAGTCCCTGTATTAAATCCTACCCAACGTTTAATTTGTGAATGGAGACATTCCCTTCAACACTGATGTTTGGAAACCCCTTTCGACATTGAATGATTTTACTCATATGCTCCCAGAGGACAGCCCTCCCAGTACTGTAATGAATCCAGTGAACATTCTCAAAGCATCTTCAAAGCCAAGGATTCCCTTCTCCGATTTGGGAATCGGTTCTGCATTGAACTCAATGTGTGTGTTCATTAAAAGCAAAACAATTGCAGCAAGATTTTCAGACTAATATTTTGCAATGTGCTTACGTTATATTTCTTATTGTAGTTTGTTTGTGGATGATAAAATTTCCTGAATCTTTCTGTTTTTATTTCATATTGGTTGATATTACATCAAATTATTAGCATAGTGATTTCTAGAAGCAACCAGAGAGCACGGTAGCTGAAAATGTGAAATGAGTCAGCAGTAATGATTGGCCTCAGAATGAAGGTGTCACTGGTTTGCAGTGATAACAGTGTGGCTGAGTTTAGTATTTATTTTGGAGGAGGACAGGTTGGATCTAAGACGAGCGCATAAAACAGAGGCAAGGGTAATGATATCAGATAACGAAGTTAGGGTATGCTGAATTGAAGTGGAAAATCGCATTAGATGATGGGGCAGTACAGCTTCATTATGTCACTCAGACTCTAAAAGCCACGCAGAAGAAGCAAATCCCCTTCAGTGCAGGCACAATGACAGGCCACGTAGGAAGGAAACAAAACAAGTCACTAAGATGGACTGCAACAATTTATGTGAAAGGATTCACAACATTTCCTTTGTTAAATGCTGACTGCCCTCTCCTTGGAAAATGGAATTTCCTGCAGTGTAACGAAGGTACTTGCCTTGTTACAACGCAAGGCCAAGAGACAAGGATACATTACCTTTTGTAACAGTGTGGACTTGTGAAAACACGCTAGGCCCATCTTCCAGAATTCAAGACTTCAAAGACGTCCTCTGTGCTGACCAACGCATTTGCTGCTCCAGTAGTCAGATCTCAGTAGCTTTACCATGTGTCTTCCTCAGCTCCCTGCTTCCCGTAAACACATCAAATGTGAACAATTCACCAGTATTTCCACCTTCAATCATTGTTTGTAACTCCCGTCCTGACAAAACGTACAATTAATAAATTTGCCGTCTCTGGTTCTCACTCTTGTATAATCTGAATTGTGAAGTGCACAGTGTCTGATCCCCAGGACACCCTGCAGGATTTTCAGACAGCGGCATCCTCCCTGTGACATGTACCTGCTGGGTAATATTCTGTTGTGTAGATGTGCCCTGGCTTTGCCAATATCACCGAAATCTAACTCCTTACATTCTGTTGGTCGAATTGTGATTCCACTGAGAATCACAAATGTGTCAAAAAGCATCTTAGCTGTGATGGCTCTCCACAGAGATAAATGTGCTTCTCTGTTGGTATAATTCTCTTGCCTTCTCCCTGAAACACTGCACACTTTTACTTTCAACATAAACATCGAATTAGTTTTTAAATAACTCGATTGCAACTGTGTGTTTGTCAATGTCAGGCAGTGGTTTACAGACACTAACCATTCCTCATGTACATTTTTCTTCTATTACTAACGACCTTTAAACGCTACCGAATCGTTTTCGATCCTTTTAGGCGTGGGAAGCATTTTCCCATCCTTATTTCCTCTGTCCAATCCAATCATGTCTTGGAAAGGTTTAACAAGGCCAGTTTTTGGCCTTCTGCTCTCCAAGGAGAACTGTCCCTACTCTCCAAATGACCTTTATTGTTGCTATTCCTCATACACCACACCATTACCATCAACCTGTTCAGCGCTGTTTCCAATCATTTCACGTTCCCACTTCCGAAAGGTCAACATTCAGAACTGTGCGAATATCCAGATGGTGGATTTATTCAGAGTGAGATTGAGTGTGTGAACGTCCTGAAACATTTGTTTCACTTTCACCCCATATGGTACTGTGTCATGCCCAAACAATGACACTTCTGAGCCCAAAACACAAAGTTATTTCAAGGGGTGAAAATTCATAATTTTCCCTTTTTTAAAATATAGCAGTTGATAGGGCAACCGGGAAAAAATGAGATCAAACAACCAAGGCTCGAAGACGACTTGAAGTACGAATTCTCACATGCCAGGATTAACACAAGCTACGAAACGAAGATCATACCCCCAAACACTCTTACATTTCCAACACTAAACCAGCTGAGAGTCACTTTGATCCAACTACATCCCACTTTGCTCTAGGAGTTCGAAGCAGCAAAGCATTTCAAGAATATCACCTTCTCATTCCCTCCCCTTGTTCGCGGGACGGTGCTGTTTATCCCTTCCGTTTGGATTAAGCTGTGCCAATCGGCAGATTATTCATCTATTTCCATCCACCTGCAGGTAATGTGAGGGGAGGCAAGCGCGAATACACTCGAAAGCTCTCTCTTATCGGCACAAACAGATCCCTCAAGTGCTGGAAATCAGCAAGTTTGATTGGGAACTTCCTCTCAATATCATTTATATTAGAGAGCGACAAAGATGTAGTGATAGTGGGAAATACAGAAATGTACTCCGGATAATCTTTCCCTCAGGTAAATTCATGTGAAGGCATTTTTGTCCAACCTGTTTGGTGTTCAGAATCCATCTTCACACATCAATCCTGCAGAGAAATTTTTCTAATACGGACATCTGTTTCTTTGCTGCAATCGGGCAGCAGTTAGCATCTGAGCCCCAACTGTCCAAGATGAAGACAATCTGAGTAAAACCCTCACTCACTGAGAGCCATTCCCACAGCACTCAGCTGCGGGCTGCAGATAATCTAACGCGGAAGGAGCGTTAAAGATAAGATATTGTTTCACCCTCAGCCACTCTGTCCCAGGGACAGGATGAGGGACAGTATCAATATGTGGCATTACTCAAGCGCCGGCAGAAGCCGTTCAGCCCATAGAGTCCACTGAGACTCTGTGTCGCTTGTCCATCTCTGTGGTTATTCATAACAGGTGATGTATGTCCTAATAATGTGGAACTGTGTCTTTGTTGTAATGCTGTCTCCAACAAGGTGGTCCAATTGCCATTCATGGCTTTTCATTTTACAGGGAGGACACTGCTATGTGAAACAGCTTGGGGGGAAAATGCAGGGCGTCATGCATAGAGCACTCTGCAACTGATATATTTTACCTACACCAGTTTATTCCCAGCTCTGGCAAGTGACTTTTCGAATCAAATCAGAGAAGACAGATGGAGAACAGGAAAAGAGCTTACAGACATTCACAAGTGTGTTTCCTTACCTGTGTAAAGTTGGCGGGTGTATCAGTACGCGATATTCATTTCAGATACATTGAGAGAAAGGAAGTGGAAATTGAAACCACATGTAATACGTTGAATGGGGCTATATTATGGAGGAACACTTGCCGGGCATTACACACACTGAAACATGGAATTGTCAACGAGCAGAGGATGTTTTCAATCCATTAATTTCTGGGTTATGAACCCAGGACACTCCCGCTGGATCGCTCTGTTAGCGCTGACGACAGCAGTTTCCCCTGGTCTTCAGCTTTTAATCTGGCATGTGGCATGTGCGTCAGAGGATGATTTCAAGAAGGTCTTCACTATTATTGTGTGATACACTGTGGAGCAGATGTGTCCCGGCTGTGTCAATATAACCTGTATGTAACTTCCCACATTCTGTTGCTTTAACTTTGATTTCACTCAGAATCACGAAATAGTGCAAAGTGAGGCCATACAGCCCACCTTCGCTCTGCTGGATCCCAACAATGAGGAAATGTCTGTGTCATTCGATTGATTGATTATCTTTGATTGATTGATTGTCACATTTACCTGAGTGCAGTGAAAACCTTCGCAATTGGTGAAGGCAGATCATAGTAATCAACGAAATGTAGATCACAGAGTGAGAGAAAAATGAGGCATTCAGTTTACTCCGTACATGACGTGCGCTCAGCAAGATCTATCCACATTAACAGCATCAGCATCATTTGAAGTTAGTAAATCCATTTCTCAGTCTAGTAACCGCCTACAAGAAGCAGCTGGTGTGTGTCTTGACGATTCAGTATCTTTATCTGAGCTCGATCTCATCAAAATCATACTTTCTGAGTCAAAAATGGGACCGGGTGCAATACTCAAGGGCTCAAGTGTAACTTCTCGCACTTACATGACCCACCCGAGGCAATATCACACCCAAGATCAACGAGCCAGAACCGCATCTTAAGCGTGATCTATAAATCAATTGAGTCTCTTTGATTAAAAAAGACTTTTTCTTTTGTTTCGGAGTGAAGTCAACACTGAATTTTAACAAAAACTCATTGCCATTCTGACTCCCATTTCTCAGGAGGCTGCGCTAGCCCTCCCCCCGCTGGCAGCTGGACGAACTCATCTACTAATGGCAATCAGTGTTGTGGGAGAGCAAGGTGAATGCGCTCTTCAGCTCCCTATCACACACGGGCTTCTGCAGCGGAGGAGGGGCGTAGTGGGTTTGGGAGATATGGAAATTCTGGAAAGCTGTACAAAAGGGAGATTTTGCATGCACAGGAATTCATATTCTTTTGGGAACCTTGTCCGAATAATTCCATCTGAGACAGATAGAAAAGTGAAGAAATCCTGGGAAAGAGAAAATCTCTACCAGTAATCGGGAATCAGTGTCTGTGTTGTTCACGAATTCACAGCGAGGGCTCTGCCATCTGAATCAGCAAGGAAAGTTATTGCAGCGATCCCTTTCGCTCAGACACATTGCACCTAATGTTTATAAACTTTACCACGTTATCCCCAGCTCAGAGAAGATTTTTCACAGCTCACATCATCCCAGAGTGGCAGGGAACAGAAGAAAGCGATTCAGACCAGCATCTTTTCACCTCCTATGGAGAAAAGGGATTTGGGAGAGCAGACAGTCTCGACCAGTGCATGTTTCCATCATTTACAATCTTGGTCTGTGTGACAACAAAAGTCGGAACCAGGAATTGTTTATCTTGCTTCTTAAAGCAGGCGTGAAAATTTTGCAGAGCATAGATGCTTCTACCTGCTGTTCGTGAAATGATGAATAGCAGAGTACAGTGCACAGAGTATGGTCTGACCTCTGTTTTATGGGACCAGCACTCTCCAACTGTGACCCTTTGCTCACATGATTTGAACACAAACAAATAAATGACTCAGTGACAAAACTTTTTTATCCGGATTCAGTGAGGAATTGAAGGCGATGGAATGAAATCCCCTTGAATGCGGGGATGTTACATTATCTTTGAGGGAATTGTTTTCCAATCTCGAGGAGATTGCGCAGTGATGCTTCCATGGATCAATACCAGGATAGATAGATTGGATCAGTGTCGGATGTTATTGTCGCGAGCCCTGTTGCTTAGACACACTGCACCTTTTGTACAATGGTGCAAAAGCATGGAACCTTTGCGTCGAGAGGACAACCTCAAAATAGTTAATGAGGCATAATGCACAAATGAGCGAAACAACACAGCAACCACAGTAACTGATGTTACGTACCAGGGTAAACTACTCTGCTAGTGTAAACAAGCAACACAGAAGGGATTCACCCCGTGCTGTATTCTGTTAAAATTCAAGAGACAAAGAACTTCAGAAAAATAAATAGTATTTAAAATTACAAAAAACAACCTCAGTACTTTTTAACATTTTCGAGAGAATAATTAATTTACAACTACTTACTACTCCTTTCTCTAAAACTGCCTTTAACATTCTGCTCTACAATACTGGTCTGATAAGCCTTCCCCTACCCCAACCACATTAATATTTACAAAAATATTCAAAATTAAAAACCAGCCAGTTGTCGAATCTTCTCTTTGTATCTTCCTCTGTAGATTTTCTCTCCAGGTGGCTGTCGATGCTTTTTTAAAAGCACTGTCTTTCTCTGATAGTCACCTCTCGGAGATCATACTAGCATCCGACCTCTTTTGGACGTTTAACTGCTATGTTTGATGTTTTTTGACACTGGGTAACTGTTCAAAATGTGTGATATTTGTTGCACAAAACGTTGGATCGTTTCACTGATTTTAACATTGTAAAAATACCATAATCAAACTTGATTGGGGCATAATTTAAAAAGATTAGGCGAATTCGAATTTTTTTTTATCCATGTAACAAAGCTGTTAGTTGTTTCAACCAAATGTTATGTTGTTACCTTGGTCTGGACTGATTCCATTTAATACTCACTGATCTCCGTCTGAAAAATCCAGAGACAAGACACATCCTTATTCCTGTTTGAACACTTTGTTCCGCACAGCAGCAAAACCATTTGTCATGACGTTACCAGATTCACTGACAACATTCAATCTACCCAAAGAGATAAATATCATTCCTTTCTAACAGTTTAATGAACTGTGCGAGTTTGCAAGAAATGGGATAATATGAAACGAGTTTAACAGCCTTTCCAAGAATGGTATACTGTGGATGGTCAAAAATTTGAAAAATGTCATCATGCTAAAACATTATCTCTGTTTCTCGATCCACAGATGGATAATCGCATGGGGAATATGGACAGCTTTCCGGCTGATAATTGACACATTTACCAAATGCAGAATAATCCCACAATCAGAAACTGGAGGTATACAATAAATGCTGCTTTATTCGACGTTATTTTTCAAATTCACTTCCGTCTGGTGCACCAATGTTCCCTGTTCAACATCAGAAAAACAGCTTCAGGTAATAATTGAACTTACAGCTGCAGTATTTCACACGCTGTGAAATGATGAGGAATTGCTCCACGTGAGCAGCAGAGCGCCAACCTATAACTTGCGCTATTCGTCCCTCTGGGACCTTCGACCAACCTGTTCTATTTTTGTTGTAATCCTGAAATTAAAGTTAAGGCAGAGGAAGAGGAACTGACCTGTGACTATTGTAGCACCAGGCTCAGGAAAGGGACACAGAAAAAATGTTGTGCAAATTAGACCTGATTGAAAGCTGCGTTTCCGTGGATCA
Source organism: Chiloscyllium punctatum (assembly GCF_047496795.1). Lineage (NCBI taxonomy): Eukaryota > Metazoa > Chordata > Chondrichthyes > Orectolobiformes > Hemiscylliidae > Chiloscyllium > Chiloscyllium punctatum. The sequence continues at coordinate 65,254,126 of NC_092771.1, forward strand.
CGGTCCTGATTACAGACAATTTTACATAATAGCTGACACAGGGATTTTCATTCGGTCGGCTTCAATTCGGTACAGAATTTGAATCAAAGACACTTCACTAACTTCCTTCTGAAAGTTCATACAAACAACATGAAACATACGACACTCATCATCAATCTTCACCATTCCTCCATCCGAGGACATGTTGCACAGTTTTCATGAATACTAAAGATATAAGAAAGTTAAGCAAGAGTAAATTGAATTTCAGTTTAAATTGCAAAATGATAAGAATTCATAATAAGATACAGAATCGTTTAAATTCATGTTTATTAACGTGGCCGGAGCTCGAGCCCAGAAAAGGGAAAATCTGTCTCTGAATCACCAATATCCACACGGTCGTTTGCTCCATATGCCCAGTTGGAAACTTGTGTGAAGGAGCATGCAGTCTGACAGAGCGCCTGGGAGAATCCTCCACTGTCTGATCAAAGCTGAAACAGGAGTTGTGTATTCCAGCTGTGAGAGCAGTGGGATAAAGGAGAGGTCCTTGATATTCAGTGGTGTACATTCACAGTGTCCTCATCATGTTATTGTTTAATTTCCTCTGTCAGAAACAGCACAGACAGGGAGAGGAACAAGAGGAGGCAATTTCACCCGCCGGCGCTGCCTCGTCATTTGATATCATTATGGCTGACCAAACACCTCAATATCTTTTCCCAACCCATCTACATCAAGCTGTTGCCGAAAGGGTAAAAGACACTGAATAAACCGAAAAACCTGTGCAACTGTGGGTGGGGAATGTGTTTAGAGACAGTGGGCTTTTGCAGTGGGTTTTGTGAATGAGCAGCCGACTCTGGTCTGATCATGTTTCAAACGATACGATTCCCTCAAAGCTCACCCCCAAGATGGTGAGGAATGTTCCCTGATCAGTAGCAGGGACGAGAACTCCAGACGACTGGAATTGACGATGAATCAGTAGAACAATCATTGATTCAGCTGAAATATGAAATAAATTGATAAGCACATGGATGATTTTGAGATAATGTAGGGAGACGCAGTGAGAATAGTTCACACGTCAGCGCAACATCGAGGGGCGAAGGGCCTATTCTGTGCTGTATTGTTCTATGTTCTAAACACCGAATCTGTTGGAACTCAAACAAATATACTTTGAATCATAATCTTAACAACGTAGTGGAAGTCTAAAACATCTTTCATTTCGCCACAGAAGTGCGCTAGCCTCCATTTTGCTGCACTCAAAGATACGGTTTCAAGTCTTTCATTGAACATCTGTTTATCCTTGCCCAACTTTCCAGTACCTGGTCATTAAGGGCTAGCTCCTCAAGTGTTCGGCTAAATACCCCGGAAATGTTCTGATGACCCTTAGCTTTACCACACGTTAAAACAGGGAGTTCGAGACAAACAACACTCTCAGGATGAAAGCATTCTTCCTAAAGCTTCTCTGAATATCCTCTCTCTTGCTACATCCCTGGTTACTAACCCTTCCCATAAGAAGTTTCTTCCTATGACATGTATCTATCACCTTTCTGTGCACGTTAATCAGTTCCTGTCTCAGCTTTCCCCACAGTCAGATAAAGAGCCTAAGCCGAGCTCATCTATCTTTGCAGTGGCAAAAGTGCAGTGCGTTAAAACCACAGCATGTCAGGCACCATCCGTGGAGCAGAAGAATCGAAGTTCTGGGCTGAGCCCTTCATCAAGAATAAGGCTTGTAGGTCGGGTTGAGATACAAGTGGCAGGGGAGTTCTGTTGGTGGTAAAGTATCTGGGAAAGGGACAGGTGGATGAAGGTGAGGGAGAAAGTGACAGTTCAGAGGGGTGTTTGATCGACGGTTCAAGAGAGCAGTGCCTGGTTGGGGGCTTGCGACTGTTATAATGTGGAAGGAAGTGAAATGAGGAAGCTGTTCAAGTACACATTTATCCCGTGTGGTTTCATGTTTCCAAGATGGAATATGAGACGTTCCTCCTCCACGCATCAGGTTGTAATGGAATGGCGGTGGTTTGTGACAGAAACAATGCTTCTCCTGCTTTTCAGACGCTGCCTGACCTACTGTGCTTTTCCAGCACCACTCTCGACTCTGGGCTCCAGCACCTGCATCCCTCACTTCCGCCTATCTTTGCAGTGGGAATAGTCGAGCCCTGGCAGCACCTTGGTAAATCTCCTCTGAACACCGTCTCATGAAAACACACGCTTCCTGAAGTCTGGCGATCAGAACAGAACAAGTTCTCAAAAAAAAGCAAAAATATCTGAACAAAATCAGCATATCTCGTGCATCTGGGAGAGAGATCTTCGAGACTAGCGATCTACCTTTGGAACTGATGGTACGTGTAGCTTGGGCAGCAACGTGATAGAAGGTGGACAGACTCTAAAATGATTGAATTTGATTTTGGATCCTGAAGGTTGCACGGTCTGTCAGTAGAAAACGACGTGCCGATCTTCCAACTTGCGCTGTGCTATGTGGGAGTTCTGCAGCAGACCAGAAACTGAAATGAAGTCATGGGAAAACTGTGGGATGTTGCAGTGACAGGAACCTGGAAGCTCAGAGTCCCTTTTTGCTTGCAGACACAACGTAGGTTTACTCAAATTTGTTATCAACTCTGTATTTCTCTCTCCAGTCTTCATTGAGGTGATATTGTGAGCAGGAAATGAAGTTTGCTGAATTGAGTGACAGACAGATAATTCACTGGAACCTTACACAGTGAGGAGAGATATCGTAAACGAGCAGCATTACAACTTCTGAGATTTCTTGGAAAGGTACCATATGGGGAAGAAGTGGGGGTCAAGGAGGATTGGACGAGGATGCATAGAGAGAAATGGTCCTGCATAGAGCTGGTATTCAGTGGGATGGGCTAGTTGGGAAAGGGCAGTAAAATGTATATCTTCCTGAGCTTCCTGCTATAAGTAAACACCTCACTACGGAGCAAAAGTATCTTATGATTTTCATTCCAACACTGACACGAGGTACAACTTACAGAAGTCACGCGTTTGCACTCTCACAGTCAGTGTGTCTCCCCGGAGCAGAAGTAATCCTCCACGCAGATTCAGACAGCACAGTTCTTCCTGTGACATGTCCCGTCGATAATGAATGGACAAATATTAATAATCCACACTTCGAAAGGAGGATCTGTATTGCTCAATAAAAATCACTTAACTATCCTAACTCCTTTTCAAATCATTTACTCATAGCCTTGTATGTCTCTCCGATCCTTGCAGATTTCAGTCACCCACTGTTTGAAAACGTTTTTTTCACGCATTCACTGTATTCTTTCCAGCTCTGACCTTAAATCGATGCCCCCCCCGTGATCGAAATCTCCATCCAAGTGAAACATGTATTTCAGTCCACGCTATCCATATCCCTCAGTATTTTGTACAAATTAATCATGCCCTCCTCAATCTCTTCTGCTCTAAGAAAAACAACTCCAGTTTGTCCAATCTGCGGAGAGATTTTCGAGCAAAACGATCCGCCTTTGGAACTAATGGCATGTGTAGGTGGGGCAGGAAAGTTGAAGGCGTTGCACAGGGTCTAAAAAGATTGGACTCGATGTTGGGTATGAAGGCTACACGGTCACTCAGTCGGAAATGACGTGCTGTGCTCTGCGGGAGCTCTACAGCACACCAAACTGAAATGAAACATGGGAACGCAGTGGGATGTTGCAGTGACAGGAACTTGGAAGCTCAGTGTCTTTTTTTGCTTGCAGACAGAACGTAGGTTTACTCATGTTTATCACCCGCTCTGTTTTTTGTTTCCACAATCTAGACGATATCACTTTGTGAGCTGGAAATGTAGGATGCGAAATAGTGTAATGGTCAGACAAGTCACTGGAACCTTACACAGTGAGAAGAGACATCGTAAATTAGCAGCATTACACCTTCAGGGATTTCGTGGTATGTTGCCATATGGGGAACTGCTGGGGGTCAAGGAGGTTTGTACCAGGGTGGATAGAGAGAAATTTCCTGCAGAGTGTCAGTATTGGGTGGTATTCAGTGGGATGAGCTCGTGTGGAAAGTGCAGTAGAATGTATATCTTCCTGACGTTCCTGCTCTAAGTATGAAGCAAAACTATCTAATGATTCTCATTCCAACACGAATACTAGGTACAGCTTGCCGAAGTCACGTCTTTGCACTTTCTCGTTCACTGTGTCTCCCCGGAATCTGTAATACTTCCCCACGCTTATTCAGACAGCACCTCTGACATGCCACTTGGAGAATGGAAGAACAGATATTAATAACCCACACTTAGGAACAGAATATCTGTAGTGGTCAATAACAAGCGCTTTACTAGCCTAACTCCTTTTTAAACCAGTTGACCCATAGCCTTATATGTCTTGGCATCACAAATTTTCATCTGAATTCATCAGGAGGTTATGTGGATTTCTACCTCTCAGTTGCTTGCTTACACTGAGTTCCAGATTTCAAGACACACTGGTTGAAAACATTTTTCCACGCATTCACTCTAATCTTTCCGCCTCTGACTTTAATCGAGAGCCCTCCATGATCGAAATCTCAATCGAATGAACATTTATTTCACTGTACACTATCCATATCCCTCAGTATTTTGTATATCTGAATCATAACCCCTCTCAATCTCTTCTACTCGAAGTAAAACAACTCCAGTTTGACCAATTTCCCTTGTTCAGCCCAGACAATAGCCTGGCAAATCTCCTCTGCATCGTTTCCAGTGCTGTCACGTCCCTGGTATAACCTGAATTGCATAACTGCACACAATAGTCTCGCTGGAGCCGAATGAACGCGTGAAATAAATGATGTGGAAATCCAAAGAAACTGATGTTTTTTTTTTGAATAACTGTTGTTTTCATCAATGCTGCCCTGTGTCCTTTCTCTGAGCCTGATTTTTAAATAATCGCTGGTCCATGTCAGTTAAAACCTGCTACATGAGGTTGGATCTCAAACCAAGGTATTGAAATGGATCAACTAGTTTGAAGGTCCTGATGATGAAACTTGGTCATGGTCACCCAGCAACAGTGATCGCAGCAGCACAGACTGAACAGGGGGCAATGTGAAAGTGATTGAAAGGGGATTGGGAGGGAGAACTTAAAGGAGGTAAATGATTGTGGGAGGGAGAGAATTCTCCGAGAATGAGTAAGTCTGAATCCTGATATATGACTCTCAGAAAAATGAGAGAGACGGTATTCATGGAAAAAGTCATAATCTCAGAGAATGTTTTCATATAAAGTCAACTAATTACTTTGTGTGTTTCTTCACCATGTGTCACAAGGTGTAAAATGGGGGAACGTTACCTGCAGTGACTCGGATTCGAAAGAGGTTACTGTGCCAACAATGCAGAATATTTTAACATTAAAACCATCACTGAGTCATGCAGAGACATCCGTTTAAAACTAGCAATAATTACAGTGACAGAGGATATGTTAGGAAAAGTAGCAGATTCACAACAGGAATATGAGGCGAGTGATAGCAGACATGAAGGGATTCAGAATTGTCTGAATCTTTAAATTCGATTTCCCCAAACGCTGTGCTGGTTCGATAGAGTATTACATGTTGAAGAATGAGTTTTGTAGATTTCCAGAAAAAATAAAGGTTCAGGGGAGAGTGCGGGATGTTGCACTGTGTTTCAATAACAATGGTTTCAATAACAATGGCTTCACCAACTTCCCCACACAAGGAAGTACCCATTGCTGCAGTCAGTCACATAATCCCAGTTCCTAGAACTGGTATCAGTCAAACCTTCTGGCCCAGCCGTGAATACCAAATCGGAAGTGGCGGTGGAAATGAGCATGTGGAGCTATTCTGTGGCACCAGTAACGTGATTGGTAAAGGCACAACGCTTCTATGACGGGATAGAAGCGCGTGAAATGCTGAGGCTGGAAGTGCTCCTGGTCAAAGGCGGGGTGGAAGGGCACATTTGTCTCCATTTACTATATTATTAAGATTCTGCAGCACCATGAACCCGCACTGAAGATTGGCTCAGAGGAAGCGTACTGGAACCTTAAGTAAGAGGTCGATGCCTTAAAAGCAGCCTATGAAATTTTCCTTAACAAGCAGTGTTTGGTTACTTTGAGAGTAAGAGCTGTGTTTGCTTACATTGTCCCCACATCAGTCTCTTGCTCCAGTTAACACTCCAATCCAGCGTACATTGCTTCCATTCCAACACAGAAACGGGTCCTATTCTCTCTCCATTTTGTACAATCTGAATTGACAATGTCATTCTTTGAACGGAGAAACGCAGCAGTGGCAATATATTGGGCTAGTACTCTTTGGAGACTGGGACATGGCAGCTGCTGTTATTTAAATGCATGAATAAAATATGGAAAATGAACCCAATCTCAGGAACAGAGACGATAACTTTAATTAACTGAAAAATCATTCATTCATGTCCCTTTGAAAGGGAAATCTGCTGACTGTAGCGAGCCCTGCCAACACGTGACTCCAGATCCACAACAGTGCGGTTCACCAATAAGTGTTCTCTGACTCAGTTCAAGGGGAATTACGAATGAACAACAAATGCTCTTCAGAGTAACGATAGCCACTTACTGTGGGAGAATAATGAAGAATAAAAATACATGGACGACGGGGAAAATGGGAATTGTGTCTGCGTGGACTTGAATTCAACTGATTATCCAAACTAAATAGAAACAAGGAAACCCATGTCGCCAAGAAGTCAGGTCCATCGGATGACTGCCGTATATGATTCAATTAGCTGCTGAGGTGTAAACTCACTTGCAAAGTCATAATGTACACAGGTCATTCACCACTCCCATATGTGAGAAGTGATCACTCAGGAGACCAACTGGCAGAATCACCAGGAAGTTTACAAATGACAGCAGGGCATCGATTCTGATTTTATTGCATCTGTTAATCCCATCCAACAATAGACACATACTTGGATGCCTGTTTCTAGTGGTGTTCCACTGGTTTCAGTTGTAGATAAATGAATTAGCCTTAGTTGTAGGAGCAATGACTTAGACGTTTGCTGATAATACAACAATTGTTCGTGTATTTGACAGTTACAAAGTAAGCCAGGGACTGCAGGGATGCATCAATCAGGTGGAAAGGTAAAATGGCGAATTGAATTGAATCCAGACCAATGAGTGTTAATGAATTTGTGGAGAAGAAACAATAACAGTGAGTATTCTGTGTGGTGTAGACGGACAAAGAGATCTTGGAGCTGAAGATCAATGGACAGGGGAACCATATGGGCGGAAGTGCTTACTGCAGATGCTGGAGATCAGAGTCAAGATTAGAGTAGGGTTGAGGAAGCACAGAAGATCAGGCAGCATCCGAGCTGCAGGAAATATTCACGCTTTGGGCAAAAGTCATTCATCAGACATAAGGTTGGGATCCACGAGGGTTGACAGATAAATGGGCAGGGGTGGCGCTGGGGAGAATTTATTTAAGTGTTCAATAGGTGGATGGAGGTGGGGACAAAGATGATAGATCAGAGATGAGGGTGGAGCGGTTAGGTGGGAAAAGAGGATAGTCAGGTAAGACAGGTGAGTAAGACGGTACCAAGCTGGAAGATTGGAAATAGAGTAAGGTGGTGGGGGGTAATGAGGAAACTGGTGAAATCCATATTGATGCCATGGGGCTATAGGGTCCCGAGGCGGAAGATGAGGCGTTCTTCGACCAGGCATCGGGTGGTGAGGGACTGGCAGGATATTCATGCTCTCGGTAGAATGGGGAGAATGGAAGTGTTCGGTCACGGGGTATTGCGTTTTATTGTTGCGGGTGTCCTGGAGATGTTATCTGAAGCACTCTCCGAGAAGGTGTCCTGTAGCCCTAATGTAGCAGTGACCACATCGGGAGAAATGGATGCAACAAATGACATGTGTGGCAGTGCAGTTGAAACTTTGTTGGATGTGGCAGGCTCCTTTAGGGCATTGGACAGATTTGGGGGTATGGGTGCAGGTTTTGAAATTCCTGCAGTGGCAGAGGAAGGTGCTGGGATAGGAGCGTGGGTCGTTGGAGGGCGTGGAGTTGACTAGATATTTGTGAATGGAACCGTCTTATTTCAAAGTGGATCCGGGGGAGGGAAAAATATCCCAGGAGTTGAGTGTTACTGTCATATTTTTTACTAACTCATTGATTTCCACAGCTATCTGGTTTTCACCTCCACCCACCCCACCTCATGCAGAAATGCTACCCTGTATTCCCAATTCCATCCCATCTCTTCCCAAATGACCATTTCCAACACAGAAGACACTAGATCCCCTTCTTCTATGAAGACCAGAACTTCCCCTCCAATGGGGCTGAAATGCCCTCCAATACATCTGATCTATGCCCTGCACCTCCGCCCACGAAAACCACACCTCCAACCACAAAAAGGACATAAACCCCGGTCCTCACCTTCCATCCCACCAACCTCCACATAAATCACATCATCAGCCGACAGATTCGCCACATCTAAACGAATCCCATCACCAGGTATATATGACCCTCCCCATGCCTATCCACTTTCCCCAAAGACCATTCCCCCGCAACGACCTAGTCAAGTCCACGACCTCCAATGTTCCACACTTCCCCCTGGCACCTTCCCCTGCCACAGCAGGAAATGCAAAACCTGCACCCATATCTTTCCCCCTCACCTCGTCCAAGGCGCCAGTGGAGCCTTCCACATCCATCAAAGATTCACCTGCACGTCCACACATGCCACTTATTGCGTCCGTTGCTCCAGATGTGGTCTCTTTTAAATTTGGGAGACCGGATGTCTTCTCACAGAGTACTTCAGAGAACATCTCCAAGGTACCCGCAAGAATCAACCCCACTGCTTCTTGGCCAAATATTTCAACTCCCACTCTCTCGAGGAAATGCAGGTCCTGGGCTTCCTGCATCGCCAGTGCCTCACCACCCGATGCCTGGATGAAGAAACCCTTATCCTCTGCCTTGGGATCCTTCAACCCAATGTCATCAATGTGCACTTCATCGGTTTTCTCAATCGCATTCCTCCCATCTTACCTCAGTTCCAAACTTCCAGCTCAACACCGTCCTCCTGATATATATAGGTTCCACCTATATATCTTCATCCATACCCATTCGCTCCACCTTCTTCTGTGACATATCACCTTCACCCCTCCTCCATCCATATACTGTACTCTCAGCTACCTTCTCCACAGCCCCACCCCTTCACATTTATCTCTCCACCTCATAGGCTCCCAGTCTTATTCGTGATGAAGTGCTTTTGCCTGAAATGTCGATTTTTCCTGCTCCTTATATGCTGCTGGACCGGCTGTGCTTCTCCAGCACCACTCTAATCTTGAGGGTAATCAGTTGATTCAGAGGGTTTTTGGACATTTACTGTTGTCGGCCACAGGCTGCGCAGGATAGTAGAACATTTGCAATTTAGGAACAGCAAAAGGACTGAGTACAAGTCTGGTCACTGCATCAATCAACATTTTTTAAAATAGTAAGATAACAGATGGGGGATGTAGTATACAACTTCGCCCATCAAGACCGCTTCATGACTCAATGAGTTTATCACTGATACCACTCCAAGTCAGGGTGCTATGTGCCTTGGTGGTAACTTGCAAATGGTGGCGTTTCAATGCATCATCCTTACAGATGTTGAACTTTGAACGGCCTGTCAAAAATGCCAGGATGACTTTCTCCAGTGCAAGTTGTAGTTGGTGCACTCTGCTGCAATTGTGCTTTCACAGTGATGGGAATGAATATTCAGGTTTTGAAGAGGGTAGAATCAAGTGACTGCATTGTTGTGGAGGGTTCTTTAAGTGTAATCGAAGCCACACCCATCTAGGCAAATGGAGAGAGTTCTGTTCCACATCTCAGTTGTGGCTTGCAAACCATGCAGGCTTCACAGAGGCAAGAGTTGAGTTTTGTAAACAGAAATATCTACCAACACACAAGTTTCTGTTGTCAAAGTGATTCCATAGCCAGTCTCAGTCCGTTATTCCTAAATACTAGCTCCACGGTCGATTACACGAGGGTTAGGTTCCAGTAAAGCCACTGAAATTCAATGGGATATGATTACATTCTCATTTGTCAGAGTTCTCATTCCGGTATTTAGTCCTTGTGTGGACCAATCCGATTCCTATCCTTATTTGATTTCAAGTTCCAATTCCCGTCTTTGCCTGAAATTTCATTGGTTGCCTCTCAGAAATGACTCTACCTATCTTAATAATATGCAAGGATGCTGCAGGGGACAGCAGATATTTACGAACATGTTGCCAACATTGGATAAAATGGAGCTTCTTGGAAAGATTGGTTAGGCTGGGATAAATCTCCTTGAAACAAAGGAGGCAGGGAGTGGGGGTGGGGGGTGGGGGAGAGAGAGCTCGATAATCACGTAATAACATTTATAAACGTTAAATATTCATGGGATTTTGACAGTGTAGATACGGACATGTAGTTTCCCTCTGGGGTGAGGAGAGCACCAGAGGACATAATCTCAGAATTTGATATTGCCTACTTTATTCGGAAATGTAGAGTAGTTTCTTGGCTCAGGGGCCAGTGAATCTGTGGAAATCTTTCCCGAAACCGGTGTTGAGGCTGAGGTTTTGAGTATTTTCAAACTGTGCCAGACAGATATTTAATCAGAAAGACGATGAAGCTTTGTCGAGTCAATGCAGGAGAATGGAGTTGAAGATTATCAGATCAGCCATGAGTTCATTGAATGGATGAGCAGACTCAATGGTCTGAATGGCCGACCTCCACTACTGCATCATTTAGTCTAACACCTTCTTTTATTGATAAATTTAGACTTCCGACAGGATAGGATTGAGTGATTGACAAGATTTATCAAACTGATCAAACACATCAGGAACTAGCCACCTCAGCTCATGAAGAAGGAATGTGAAACTGGCTAATTAATACGGCTATGTACAGTACTATGATTTTAATTGGTCTTTTTGTTGGTATTCCGATAGTGAAGTGTATTATTGCTAAAGTATTAACTTCTAATGGCAATATTGGTCCACACAGAAAATGCTTATTCTCCACTTAGATGAAGATGAGGAAACACCATCGCTTAGCCTTGGTTCCCCTTCGAAGGAAGAGGAAGTAATGCAGTCTGTTACTGCCATCGAATTGGAATGATTTGTTCCATGCCTTTATGATGTGGTCATAGAATGACCAAAGGGGGAAGATGAAGATTTAAATTAGAATTTAGTTTATTGCTTGAAGCAATAAGTATATGTGGATTTTGCCTTAACACGAAATGTTTTTTTTTGAAATTTAAAAGATAATAACGAATTGGCTGAGAATAGTGATTGAACACTGTGAAATTGTACTGGTGATTTGCAGAATAAAGCTGAAGTTCTAAGATACGAGAACAACAGAGTTTGCATAAAATGAATACTGACACATTAATTGACCATTTGAAATAACCTTGAACTCTTGCCATGGCATGACAATTTATGTAAATAAGATTTCTTTTCCAAGGAATTACCATTGGATTAACATGTTGTCAATCATGCCTCCATATTAGAGTTGAGTGGACGTTTTTGTAATTAAGAACTCTTTCCCAGGAATTGTCATTGTATTAACTTGCTGCAAAACATGTCACGATATTATATATGATTAGTCTTTATTGTAATTTAGGCTGTAGTATTTCTCAAAAAAGTGTAGATAATAACTAATTTTCAAATATAACTGCGCAATTTCACCACGGAACACAGAAGCTCTAACCTCTGTGTTGCTGGATAGAAATGCTTCAAGGTACCTTAATTCAATGAACTAATGGCACATGCTTTTTGCACAAAACCGCATTCGTTAATTCTTTTGACCGATCTCGAAACAAAAGGCCCCTCTTGTGGGGTATAAGATCTTCAAGACCTGGAGGCAACAAATGACAATGGACACATCACAAATGGATATATGAAGAAGCTGGGATTGTTAAAGAAAATTGGTGAACCTTATATTGTTGGCTACTTTGTGATCACGCTGGAGGATGGTTCGCAGTATGAATCACACACAGCAAAAAGTTGTGGAAAATGAAAGGTTTGTTTCATTGCAGAAATTTTCTGTGGGTCCAATTCCAATTGACCGTTTGACATACTGGTCAGTGAGGAGTGTTACGTTAAAACAGCAATTCACAATTCCACTGGATAAATGATTGCTCCTGCTTTCTCCTTATTTGTTTCTCCGTCATTCGATGTAAATTCCTAGAAAGTCAAGATGGAATGAAAGTAGGAAAGAAAAGTTGCATTGACTTTCATTATCCCAATTTAACTTACAACAGAATCAAAATGCTTTATTTCGACTTTGACGTGTTTCCAATTATTTGTTAAACTCCCATACAAGAACAACGTTCTCCATCCCATATCAACCAAAGAATAGAAGTCGCAAAGGAAGACCACATCTGTGTTTAAAGGAAGGAGAAATCCGAGTAGGATTCGAACCCACACGTACTTCAATGAACTACTAACCCACCACTTTAAGTTCTTGGCCACCTCGTACTCTGGTAAATTGGGCTGACATGTGATACATCAACAGTATGTATGGTGAAGGTCGGGGATGAGAAATTCCCTGAGTAGAATCGAATACACACCATTATGTTCCTGCTTTCAGGAGAATAATACCAGCAAACTCCAAGAAATCAACATGGCCCTTGAAAGGAACAGCTGTCCTTAATTCATTCCGAGTGAGAACTGTCTCAGAATGAACCTTCGAACAAGGAATGCCCGTCACATTCACACGCACATTTCGCCTTGACTTATAATTTATTCAGTCAGATTTTCTTGCACGTGAAGAGAGAAGTGACGGTCATGTTATAGCTCGATGGCCTTTCTCCTATGGCTGAACCTGAGCTGGGTAAAATTCCTGGAAATGCTGTTTTGTTCGTTTCATTTTATTAATTTTGCTGCAACCTCACTCTGTGCAGTGCAATGACCGAAAGTGAATTGGATATACTTCATTGGAACGTTTAAAGATTTATTAAAATTAACTTTGAATTTATTTCAGCTTAAACGAAACATTGATGATAAAAATACAAGGTTAAACTGCAAAACCAAACTGCCCGTTTTGGTGCTCAGTTACATTGGCCGATTTCAGAGGGTATCAAATGAACCCAACATCGTGCTGATTGTCCTCAAATCTGTAAGGCATGTGATTAAAGCAGGAAGTACATCTACAAACGACGGATCACTTCTTATTCATTATGGAATGTCTTTCCTTGATAATCAATCACATCTGCTCAGTTCCAATTCTTACACTTCATGTGGAATATTAATGCAAATTCTTCAAAATCGTTGTTTTTTTTGGCCGAATCTTGTTCAGCTGCACCCGTTCATAATATCTCTTTCCATTTAAAGTCATCCAAATTAGACATTGAATTCCTCGCACTTCCATCTTCCACACCCCACTTTGACACTTATACCCCGGCACAGGCTGTCTCTCTCCGAGTGAAACTCACTGCTTGTGTATCTCCAAATGTGCCTTTCCAAATATTTTGGAAACGGATTCACTGAGTGACAGAAGAGTATCTCAACCGGATAGACCCTCTCTCTATGCCCGTATATTTCACCTGGAGAAGGGTCAGCCCTCTGGCATGTGATTTCAAATAAACCCACTTGAATAAAAACTAGCATCGTGTTACTGCTGACCTTATCCCCGCATTATCCATGGCTATTTAACTTAACTTATTGAATTCACACCCTGTACACGAGAGGGCAATTTAACATGGCCAATCCACCGAACCTGCAGAACGAACAGAAGTGCAAACCAATGAGCAAATGTACCATCACAATAAGCACCATGTCTCTCATTTTATTGGCGTTATAACCTGGTAACTCAGCCTCGTGAAAGCAAGCTGCGCCCATCAACCGGAATTCAAAGCATCCAAACGCGACTCTGCTGTGCAACCTCATTATTGCTGCAGGAAATTTTTCTGCACTCAAATCTGAATCGCTTTATCCATGTTTCTCCCTCAGCTGCATGCTTCCAGTAAACACTTCAATCTGGAGTAAGTCTATCAACTGGTTATCAGTCCAACACGGACAGAGTATAAAGCTAGCAGAAGTCACGTGTTTGCACTTTCACCTACATTCTGTCGACCCGGGAGTTGCAGTCTTTCCCCACACTGACTCAGAGAGCACTGTAAGTTCTTTGGCGTGTCCAATCGAGAATGGAACGACAAACACTAATAATCTTCACTGGGGAACATAGCGACTGTTTTAAAATATTTACAATGCCCCCTGCGGGGATTGAAACCCTTTGACAGGCGGGGACACTAATCACGATACTACCAAGGAAAACAATTTCGAAAGAATTCAATCCGCCTGTTGTGGCCGCATTTGCCAAAAACAGCTGGTTACCACTGGTCTACCACAAGGATCTGTTTTGGGACCACCGCTGTTTGTCATTTTTTATACATGACTTAGATGCAAGCATAGGTGGATGGATTAGTAAGTTTCCAGACGATATGAAAGTTGGTGTAGTTGTGGAGAGTGTGGAAGAATGTTACAGGTTGCAGGGGTTTCATAAACTGCAGAATTGGACTGAGAGTTGGTAAATGGAGTTCAATGCAGCTGAATGTGAGGTGATGCACTTTGGGAAGGATAAGAGGAAGACAGAGTACTGGGTCTATGGAAAGATTCTTTGTAGTGTGGGTGTGCAAAGGGATCTTGGAGTCCATGTGCATAGATCCTTGAAAGTTGACACTCAGGTGGATAGTGCTGTTAAGAAGGCATACGATGTGTTAGGATTCATTTGGAGACGGATTGAATTCTGGAGCCGCAATATTATGCTGCAAATATACAAAACGCTGGTGCGGACACACTTGGAATATTGTCTACAGTTCTTTGCCACATATTTTGGTGAAGGATGTGGAAGCATTGGAAAAGGTGAACAGAAGATTTACCAGGACGTTGCCTGGTCTGGAGGGAAGGTCTTCTGAGTAAAGGCTGAAAGACTTGAACCTGCTCTCATTTGGCAAGAAGAAAGCTAAGAGGGGATTTAATAGAGACATACAAGATGATCAGAGGATTACATAGAGTAGACAGTGGAAATTGTTTTTCCTCGGATGCTGTCGTCAGCGTGTACGAGGGGGAATAACAGCAAATTGAGGTGTGATAGATTTGACAGATGACAGAGGCAGGTTCTTTATGCAGAGAGTGGTAATGGTGCAGAATGCCCCAACTGCTAACGTAGTCAACTCAGCCACATTAGACAGATTTAATCAATCCTTAGATAAGCACATCGATGATTTTGGGATAGTGAAAGGGGACAAACTGAGAATAGTTCACAGGTTGGTGCAACATCGAGGGCTGAAGGGCCTATTCTACACTGTGTTGTTCTATGTTCTATGTTCTAACTACTTAACGACCTGAATCAAATTTTCCATTGTTTAGCCCATAGCCTTATGTGTCTTTGCATCACAAATTCATATCTGTGTATTTCTTCAGGTTACGAGGATTTCTGTCTCTCTGACCCATACGGACAGTTCATTCCAAATTTCAACCACCCGCTGGCTGATAAAGCTATTGAAACCTTGCTGCTTTTTCCTGAAATCTCTGGCCCCCAATGTTCCGTCTGTCCATCAGTAGGAAAAGTTTCTTTCTATCAATAATCCTGATTATCTTCTCCATCTCAATCATGTATTCTCTCAATCTCCACTGCTAGGCGACAAACAACCCGTGTCTGTCCTGTCTCTCTTCATAACTGAAAGTCTTCAGACCACAAAATATCCTAGCGAATCTCTACTGTACTGTTCCTGGTGCGGTCACTTCCATGCCATGATATGAATTGCAGAACTGCACGCAATACACTGGCTAGAGCCAAATGAACACATATTAAAAAATTCTGTTTCAGGGTAGTGTGCATCGCTGGCTCGGTAGCATTTAATGTTATCCCTAATTGCCCAGCAGGCAGTAATACTGAACCATATCACAACGGCCCGACCAGGTAACAATGGCGGTTTCCATCCTCAAATGACAATAATGAACTGGATGGTTTTGTTTTTTCAGCAATTGGTCAAAAATGTTTAGAAGTCACTGCATTTGTAGTACCCGATAGTTAATGCAATCCAATTCTGCTACCCAGCGCGGTTGGAGTCGAACCTGTATCCCGGGTACATTAACTGAGAGTCTGAAGAAGCAGCCCAGTGCTAGTAGCACTCTGCCATTTTGGAAAGGTGCTGGACCCGTCTTTTCCAATAAAGTCACTTATTCCCTATACTGCCGTGTGTCATTTCCATGAACCTCATGCTCCAATAATCTCTGGTCATGTCAGTAAAAGCTGCTTCATGAAGACAGATCTCAAAACTGTGGCAACCAAATGGATCAACGGGTTTGAAGATCCTGATCGTCAGTCTGGGACACATTCACCCAGCAACAGTGATCACAGCAGCACAGACTGAGTGGTATCAATGTGAGAATGAATTTTTGATTCTGCATGCCTTAATGAAAAAGGAAATTACTCAATAACCAAGTGATGAAGGAGCAGCGCTCTGAAACCTAGAACTTCCAATTAACCTGTAAGACTAAAACCTGGTGTTGTGTGATTTTTAACTGAGTAAACTCCAGTCCAACGCCAGCATCTCCAAATTAATGAAAGGAGGTGGGTGTTGGGGGGTGGGGGGCGGTGGAGTTGTGTGCGGACGGAAAGGACGGTTAGTGATCACTGGAGGGAGAGAAATCTCTGAGAATGGCTGGATTTGAATTCTGACGTATGATACACAGTGATGTGAGTGAGCGGAATTTGCAGTCAATAAAAATATTGCTTCTGAGAATATTACCATGTAAAAACAATTGATTTCTTAGGTGTAACACAAACGCTGGAGCAGACAAAAAAATGGCGTGCCGAGACTCGGATTGAAGTCGAAGTTGCGGCGGTCATAATGCAGAGTGTGAACCACTATACGATCACCGCACACAATAGAAAATGACAGTGACAAAGGACCATTGATATAGTAGCAGAGGAAATGTTATGCAGAGCTCCAAATCCACAACATCAGTAATTCTCAGAACAGTGACAGACATGCACGAACTTAGAATGGACTGAACATTTAACATCGGTGTCCCCAGAGGCTCTGGTGATTCAATCATTAATATGCAGAAGGCTGAGATTGCTAGATTTCTCCAAAACATCAAATACTCGGGGATAGTGCAGGTTTTGTTGAAATGTATGCTTCAATAGCAATGCATTTAAATTCGGCTACTTTATCAGTTTCCCCACAGAAGGCAGTAAATACTGCTGCCACATATTCCCAATTCCCAGCCCCAGAATCAGAGGAACCGAGGGAGCAGTCGCGAAGATCCAACTGGAAATCGGGACGGGAACGGGATCGCAGAGCTACTTGATGAATTCAGTGATGCAATCGGTGAATGCACAGTCTTTCCGTAACGGTAGCAGAAGTGCAAGCAATTCCGAGATCGGGAGTGCTCCTGCTCAAAGGCGGGGCAGAAGGGACAATTTGCTCATGTTTATAATAACACAGCAATCTACAGTGCATCTTGCTGAGGCAGCTGAATGCCACAAGTGGTGCATATTGAGTGCTTAACGTTCAGCAGCTAGTATGAAATTTGAGCTTGCTTCAATATCATCCAGTTCCCTGGACTGAATTGCTTTCACCATTTTTCTTTCCAATTGTTTGATATCTCCCTGAAGTCTGCAGCTTTCTTCCTCATGGTTAATTACATGACTAATTGTTGTATAGTCGGCACGCTTGTTTCGTAGATTTGCAGATGACACAAGAATTGCATACATTGAAGAAGACCAGTTAAGATTCAAATTGCCATTGGACTGAAAAATCTCACATGGAATTCAATGTTGATAAATGGAAGGTTATGCATTTTGGTACAACAAAATGAGTATTGCTTATATAGATAATGATAAGGCTTTGTGTCGTGTTGTAGATCACGGAAGCTCGGGATGCAGGTACGTAACTTTTCTTAGTTTGCATCACATACAGATTGAATAGTTAAAAAGTCATTTGGCACACTTGCCTTCATTGCTTAGTCCTTTCTGGATAGGAGATGGGATGTTGTGTTGAAGTTGTGTGAGGACATTGGGGAGGCCTCTTCCGGAATACTGTGGCCAGTTCCGGTCGCCCAGTTATAAGAATGATATCATTCAGCTGGATTTGGTTCAGAATATCTATATGCGCATGTTGCCAGGTGTATAAGTCTTGAGTAAAATTGAAAGGTTGGTAGGTCGATACTACTTTCAGATTCGAGATTGGGGTGCTGGAAAACCACAACAGTTAGTGCAGCATCCGAGGAGCAGGAAAATATTTTGTTTTCGCAAGTGCCATTCATCAGGCTCTTCCCTGAAATGTCGATTCTCCTGCTCCTTGGATGCTGCCTGACCTACTGTGCTTTTCCAGGAGCACACTCTCGGCTCTGATCTCTTGCATCTGCAGTCCTCACTTTCTGTTAGTTGAGACTCTTTTCACTCGAGGATAGGTATTTCAGCGGCAACCTGATAGAAGTCTATAAATTATTGAGAGTTCAGATAGAGTTAACGTTAGCTGCCTTTTCCCAGGAGGGAGATTTCAAGATGAGATGTTTATGATAAAAACCGATTTTAGAAAAGAGATGGGAGATATTTCTGTGCGTTGGGAGAGGGTGGTTTATGTGTGCCAGTAACTTTCTGAGGAAGTGATAGATGAGGATACATTTGCGACATTTAAAGGACAATTGGATCGGTACAACAATGGGAAAGGTTAAGTCGGATTTGTTAATATAAAGTTTATTCATTCAAGCCTAGTCCTTCAGCTATTACACAGATGGGTGTTAAGAGTCCATCACGATATTACACATCTGGAGTCTCATGTGTGATAGAACAGCTGACTATGGCAGTTCGCTCACCCTAATAGGCATGAGTGGATCAGATAGGGATTTCCACAACAACTGACTCATGTCATCATGAGACTCTTCAATTCCAGGTATTTATTGAATTCAACCTCCACCATCTGCGATGCCAGGAACTGAGCCCTTTGTGCACAAAATATTACCTGGGATGTTGAATTAATAATATAGTAATAGAACTACAAGGGCATTATCGCCCCTCCACGGGGACAGGAGCTGGCAGATGCGACTAGATTCGTTTGGCAGGATGTTCAACATGGACTAGTTGAACTGACGGGCCTTTTTTTCCTGCTTTATGACTCGATGATTGATGCTATGAAACAGGCAGCTGGTTGCGATTAACAGCAGCATTGACAGCATAATCGAAAATCTGATGGGATATGTAATCTTGTTGGTGATTCCGGAGGTTGGTTTGCTCAGGGATCCTTACCTCACATGGAACTGGTGAACGGTCTCTCCCCAGTGTGATTGCGTAACTGAGTGTCCACTTCTGTGGTGAATTTGAATCCCTTCCGCAGTTCCCACATTGCCCTGCTCTCTCTGTGGTATCAGTGTTCTTTTTTCTATCCAGGGTAAACCATTTCTTCAAATCGTGCCCACACAAATACAAATACAGTTTTCCATGTTGTGAATGGGCTTTCTTTTTCCTTATTCCGCCACAGGGCGAGCCGATCGCTGGTTAAGACAACGTTTATTTGTCGTCCTTTGTTCACTGATATCTGGCTGCATCCGGTTTCGATCCTTGCCTCAGTGTCTGTCTGTGTGCAGTCTGCACATTATCTGTGTGTTTGTGTTATTTTCTTCCCTCCGAACAAAGATGTGCCAGTTACAGGGATCAGCAACAGGAAATCCAGGCTTATGGGATAGAGGTCTGGTGGGATGCGCTTCGGAGAGATGATGTGGACTGGAAAGGCCGAATAACATGATTCCCCACGCCATCCCCACACGATGGGGATTCTCGAATTAGGGGACAGCTAATGTTTTTGTAGTCCTGGAATCACACGTTGGCAGGACTGTGTAAAGATGGTAGAATCCCCTGCATAAGTCATGATCTCTGTTCCTGAGGTCAGGCTTGCATTCCAAGTTTAATACATCGAACTTAACCATCACCGGTTCCATGTCCTAATCGCCAAGGATGACTAGCTTAAAATATTGCCTCCTCGCAGAGCAATTCGGAGAACATCTCTAGGAAACCCGCACCAATCAATCCCACCGCTCCGTGGCCCAACATTTCAATTCTCCCTCCCACTCCCTGAGGGCATGCAGGTCCCGGGCCTCATCCACCGCTGCTCCTTCACCACCCGACGCCTCATCTTCCATTTCAGAACACTTCAACCCGAGGGCATCAATGTGTACTTCACCAGTTTCCTCTTTTCTCCCCCCCCCCACTGTACCTCCTTTCTAACCTTCTCGCACAGCACTGTCCTCATGACCTGTCCTGCCTGCCAATCTCCCTTCCCACTGATCCGCTCCAACCTCCCCTCTGACCTATCACCTCCATCCCAACCCCATTCACTTTTTGTACTTTTGCTCCCTTACCCCACCCTCCCCTCTGACCTATCACCACCATCCCCACACCTATTCACCTATTGTACTCTTTTCTACCTTCTCCCTAGCCCCACCCACAACCCATTTATCTCTCCACCCTTGAGGTTACCTGCCTCTATTCCTGATGCAGGGCTTTTGCCCAAAACGTAGCTTTTCCAGCACCACTCTTATCTATACTGTGGTTTCCAGCATCTGAAATTCTCACTTTTGCCTAGTTCAAAATATCACGCAACACCACCTTCTGTAAGTTGAAGTCTTTACTGTGAGGAAGAAACTGATTCTGAGCTGATGCGAGCAAAAGCAGCTGCCACCGTCAGTGTCGGAAACGCAGATCCAAATAGCAAAATTTGATTTTAGCACCCCCCCCCCCCACTCCACTGCACAGTTAAGAGCTCAACACGTTCCAGTTGTGCCAATCAGCTGTCTCGGCAAGATGCACTATAGACCCTATGACTGTATAAACGGGGACAAATTTTCTCTTGATCAGGAGCACTCACAACCTCGGAATTTCTTGCGCCTCTATTCCAACATAGAAGGACCGCACGCTCACCTATTGCATGACTGGAGCCAGAGAGTAACTCCGCGCACTCATTCCCATCCCCATTTCCGGTTGGACCTGGGCGGCTGTGTCACCGTTTCTCTGATTCTGGGACAGGAAACTGGGATTATGTGTGATTATCTGCAGTACTGATTACTGCCTTGAGTGGGGTAGCTGGTGGAGTCACCGATGTTAAACTACAATGTAATTGAAGCATACATTTCAACAAAATCCTGCACTGTGCCCCGAGGTTTTGATGCTTTGTGGAAAACCATCAATGTCAGTTTTCAACATTCTCATTCAAGGGATCTCCACAGCCTCTGAGGACATCGAAGTTAAATATTCAGCTCATTCTCAGTTCCCACATGTCTGTCAATGCCCGCTGAGTAATGATATTCTACATTTGTTGTTCTTCAGAACATTTCCTCTGCTAGCATACTTATTGCCGTTTGCCAGCATGCTGCTGTGTGTTTGCTGTGATCGTAGTTGACTCTATTTTGCATTGTGACCACAGCAACATCGGTACGAAACCAAACCATGACACTAAGTATTCTCTCCGTTGTCCTTTTAGTGACATTTGCTAAGAAATTAATTGTTTTACCTACAAATTCCTTTCTCTCACATCTCTGCATTGCATATATCAGCTTTCAAACACACTCTTGTCGGAGATTCCTCTCCTTCCCACGATCATAAAACCTTCTTTCCGTCCTTCCTTCCATTTCTCTGAGGCAATGCACAATCTATCACTCTTCTTCACAAACATACTGTTCTGCCTGTGCTGCTGTCACTGTTTTTGGGTTAACGTGCCCCGTTCCCACTATTGGGAACTTCAAGCAAGTCGGTCTATTTGGATATCGCGGTTGTGAAATCAATCCCCATGTTACAGTTTTTCCTGACATAGACCAGAGACAATTGGAGCAACAGGGTCCGGAAAAGGACACTGGGCAGTTTTGGGGAAAATAGATTTTATTGGAAAAGATCAGCTTTTGTGCCTTTCTGCGATGGTGTCGTGGTAATTTCGTAGGACTAATAATCCAGAGACCCAGAGTATACGAACTGGGTATAGAGACTTGAATCCCACCATGCCAAGATTGTAAAATTTGGATTCAATAAATATCTGCAATGAAGAATTTAATGACTACTATAGATCCATTGATAATTGTTGGAGGTAAAAAAATCCATCTGGTTCACTGATGTCATTGCGGGATAGCATCTGCTATCCTTACTTTGTCTGACCTGCATGTGACGTCAGACTCATAACAATATGGTTGAGTCTCAACAGCTCTCTGGGCAATTAGGAACTGGAAGTAAATGCTGCCGAGCCAATAGCGCCCTCATACTAATACACAATATTTAAAACAAACGCTCATTAGTCTCTAGCTAGAGCAGGGCGTACAGTTTTGCAATTCAATGAGAGCAGGGATGTGATCACACAGAGAAACTTGCAGGAGATATTTACCGGGATATTGGTTGG
The DNA here is from genome assembly GCF_047496795.1 of Chiloscyllium punctatum. Taxonomy (NCBI): domain Eukaryota; kingdom Metazoa; phylum Chordata; class Chondrichthyes; order Orectolobiformes; family Hemiscylliidae; genus Chiloscyllium; species Chiloscyllium punctatum. Next base: position 65,276,414 of record NC_092771.1, read on the forward strand.
GCTGAAGAATTTCAGTTCGGAAGAAAGACAGGACAGAGTGAAGTGCAAAGGAGATGTAGATAAAACATGATTGATGAAACGTATGGAGAGGGTAGACTAAAAGAATTTCCCATTGATGGAGAGATCGATCAACGGGTACCAGAGAGTTAAGGAAAAAGGCAGGAAGGTTTGAGAAGGTGTGTGGAAAAGTTTTATCAGCCAGCGGGTTGTTCTGAATTTGCAATACACTGTCTGTAATGATCAGAGAGGGAGAAACCCTTTTTACCTAAAGAAATAATCAGATGTGAATTTGTGATGCCAAGACAAATAAGGCTGTGGGATAAACGTTGTGAAATGGAATTCAGTTCGTTAAACAGTTGTTTTGACAAATACGACCACAATTGGCTGAAGGGCCTCCTTTGACATTCTTGTCCAGGGTAGTATAATAGTTTGTGACCCCGCCTGTCACAAGGCTCAATTCTCCACTGGGGGCAGTGTAAGTATATTAAAACTGTCGCTCCGTTCCCAAGTGCGGGTATTGATGCTTGTCTTTCCATTCTCGATGGGGCATGTCACAGGAAGGACAGTGCTGCCTGAACCAAGTTGGGGAGGGGTTGCAGCTCTCAGGAAGGCAGAGTGTCAGTGAAAGTGCAAACATGTGACTTCTGCAAGCTGCATCCTTTTTCTGTATTGGGATGAAAATCATTTTACAGACTTGTTCTGGTTTGAAGCGTTTACTGGAAGCAGGAAGCTGAGGTAGAATCAGGGTAAAAGCCTTCTAATGTGAGTGCAGAATCATTTCCTGCAGCACTAATGAGACTGTAAAGCACCGAGTAATGTTTATATACATTGAATTTCGGTTGATGGGCCCAGCTTGACTTGGTGAGGCTGCGTTACGAGGGTATAAAACCATTAAAAATGATACAGATTTTGCTCACTGTGATAGAACATTGGCTCAGTAGTTAGCACCGCTGTCAGGGCTGAGGGTTAGGGAGATTGGCCAAGTTAAATTGCCCTCTCATATCCAGAGAATGAATTAAGTATGTTAAGTGAATTAGCCACGGGTAGCGCGGAATACGTTCAGAAGTCACAGGGCACCAGGTTATAGTCCCAAGGGTTTATTTGAAATCATAAGAGGGAGAGCTGCCCCTTCTTCAGGTGAAATATACAGGAAGAGGGAAGGGAGCTAGATCTGGGTGAGATGCTCTTTCGAGGGTCGACCCGGACTGGATCAAGTGATACGCTCTTTGTGCACTGTAGAATACTGTGATTCTATCGGAGAGGATAGTAATGGCGATTACGGGTGTGTAAAGTAATTAGAGACGATGCTGACTGAGTTTACTGAAGACGAGATTTTATTCACTTGTTTTCTTGGAAAATTTAGAACAGTTATCCCTGAATCAAGGAAGACGTAATGGAGGTTTTCAAGGTTATGAAATCCTTTGACAGAGTAAATATGTGGAAAATTCCCTGTAAAGTTAGTAAATATCTAAACATCAAACCTTCAAAATCTTGGATGAAACCTTTGAAGGACAAAAAAATGATGAGAGCAGAATCGCTGTCACTCCGAGAAACTGTTTTTCAAAATATTTGAAAAGGCACATTTGGTGAAATACAAGGAATAAATTTCACAAGTAGAGAAATAGCCTGTGGTTAGGTAACGTTGTAGGGGTGGGGTGTAGTCGGTTGGAAGCCGTGGTGGAACAATGTCTCAGTTGGTTGACTTTAAAAGTAAAGAAATTTCGTGAACGTGCACAGCTGAATAAGATTTTGTTTCAAAAACCCTGGATTTGGAAAGATTTGGCATCCTATGTCATCTGAATCATTGCAAATGAAACTCAGTGGATTTTTTTATTGTAAAGGAAAGATATTACATAATGATTAGTGAGTGACCCGTTGCTTGGAGATCGATTGTCTGCTTTAATCACGTGGCTAAAAGAATTGATCACCATGATGTTTGGTCCATTTAATGATCAGTGAAATCTGCCAAAACACGAGCAACAAAACTGTTGGTTTTTCTTTTAGAATTTAATCGTCTCTTTTTCTAAGCAGTATTTTCTTTCAGCTGAAATAAATTCGGAACAAATTTGCATATGTCATTAATCGTTCCAATGAGATAAATCTAATTCACTTCCGATTATTACAATGAACAGTGTGACTTTCAGTTTAATTAATAAAATGAAATGAACAAAACAGCGTTTCTTGCGATTTAACACAATTCAGTTAAGCCATATGAGAACGGCTATTGAACCACAACATCGCCTTAATATCGCTTTCCATAGCTACTTCTTCACGTGAGAGAGAACGTGATTGAAGAAATTATGAGTCAAGGCAAAGTGTGGGTGTGAATATGACGGGAAATTCTTGTTCACTCTTTCATTTTGACACAGTTCTGATTCAGAATGAATCAATGACAGATGTTCATTCCGACGAGCATGGCTATTTCTTGGATTTTGCTGTTATTGTAATTCTGGTGAAAGCAGAAACACGATGTTTTGGTTTCAATTTAGCTCTAGAAAGTTCTCATCCACGACTTTCATCACATGCAACCTTGATAAGGTCACATGTCATCCCTTTCTAAAACGTGCTGAGGAGACTGAGAGATGACGGTGGAGAGTTATTATACTACCATGCTCCGTATTCACGGGTTCGAGTCACACTTTGGTTGCTAATTCCACAAAACACCAATGCATTTTTACTTTGTATATCACACCTCTGGTATACACTGGATCGAGAATTTTGTTCTTGGCCTTCAATGCACGGGAAATTCACGAATAATAAACACCACATTCAAGTTTAAATAAAGAATGAGAGCAGATGTTCTATTCAGTTGTAAATTAAATTGGTGTAATAAGAAGGAACACGTTTTTTCTTTATGCCCCTCATTCCATCTTGTCTTTCTATGAATTTATATCGACCGAAAGAGAAATAAATAACAAATGATCGGGAGTACAAGTTTATCCAGTGGGATTGTTCATGATTATTTTAACCTAACAGTCCACACAATGATCTGATCAGTATTTCAAACAGTCAATCGGAATTGGAACCGCAGAAAACTGCTCCAATGAAACGAACCTTTCATTCTTTCACATGCAGGGTGATGACTGACTTGCGAACTGTACAAGGTCGACCAATTTTCTTCAGCAATCACAGCTTCTGTAAACAGCCACCTGTGCTGTGCAGAGTGTTATTTGTTGCCCCCAGGTCACTGCACATTTCTTCTTCATGAGCTTACGAGCTTCGTTCCTGATCTGTTTGATAAACCTTTTCCATCACTTCATCCCATCCACTCACAATTCTCAACTTATGAATAAAATTTGGCGTTAGACCAAATGTTAAACAAAGTGAACATATGCCATTCAGCCCATAAAGTCTGCTCCACCATACAGCGAACTCATGGTTGATCTGATAATCTTCAACTCCATTCTGCTCACTTACCTCGACAAACTTCATCATCTTTCTGATTAAGTACCTGACACAGTTTGAAAATACCCAACAACTTAGCCTCTACTTCGGGTTCCAAACAAAAACCACAGATTCTCTGAGCATGGAAATTACTCTTCATTTCTGAATTAAATAGGCGATATCTCATTCTAAGATTATATCCTCTGGTGCTCTCCTCAGAGCAAAGGGCAAGTCACCTGCCTGTATCTACCCTGTCAAGATCCTACGATTTTGTTTCAAGGAGAATAATCCCAGCCTGACCAATCATTCCACGAAGCTCCATTTTATCCAAAGTTGACAACATCCTCGTAAATCTCTGCTGTCCCTTACAGCACGGGAACTGGAACTTGAAATCAGATAGCGATTGGAATCGGATTAGTCCACACATGGACCAAATACAATCATGAAAACTTTGACAAATGAAAATCTAATTGTGTTCTAATGACATTCAATGGTTTCGTTGTAACTGAAGTCCTCCGCGTCATCGCCCTCGGAGCTAATATCTAGGAGAAATGGAACCATACCGCACATATAAAGAAGTTGGCTACAAAACAAAAGTCCGTCAGTCGACTTTGTTTGAATATTAATTGGGTGATAGGTTTAGATAGTTGATTTGGTTCAGCCCAGGCTTGGAGGTCTAAAGGGCCTGTTCCTGGGCTATAAATGTTCTGTGATCTTTGTCCTTCTTTGTTCACTACACTACCATCTCAATGCTACGTTGCTCCATCTCAGAGAATGACATTGCCAAGTCCAATCACCTCAGAGGGAGTGATAATATGACATGTGGCTGCGTCGGAATGAAACTGACGTACGCTGTACTGGAATGTTTGCTGGGAGCAAGAGGATGATGTGATCAAAAAACAGTTCTTACTGTCAAAATAACAAAACAGTGTATTGCTGAGGAAAATTGCACTGAATGCTTGTAATAAATCTACCTCTCGCTTAAGGCTGCATCACGCTTCTGCTGAGCCAATCTGCAGTGCGGGTTAATGCTGCTGTTGTATCTTAATAAGCGAATAACCGGAGACAACAATGCCCTTCCTCCCCGTCTTTGACCAGGAGAACTCCCGGCCTCGAAATTTCATGCGCCTCTTTACCATCATAGAAGGACCATGTGCTCATCAATCGCATCACTGGTGTGACTCAGTAGCTCCATGTGCTCATTTCCATCCGAATTTCCAGTTTGATCTTTGCAACTGCACCATTGATTCTGGGTGGAGGAATTGTGATTATGTGATCCACTGTAGAAATGCGTACTTCCTTTTGTGGGGAAGCTCGTGAGGCAACAAATGTGAAACCACATTGTTGTTGAAACATACATTTCAACAATATCCTGCAGTATCCCTTGAGAATTTGATGTTTTGTAAAAATCTATCACCCTCATTCTTCCACATGCAGTACTCGATGGAACTTCCTCAGCCTCTTGAAACATCCAATTTGAATATACAGCCAATTCTGAGTTCCCACATGTCTATTACTGCTCACCAAATAGTCCTGTTGTGTTTCTGCATTCTCCCTAACATATCCTATGTCACTGTAGTAACTGCTCTTTTCAAACACGCTTCTCTGCATGGCCCAGGGATCGTATAATGTTCAGTGTTGTGCGTTGTGGCCGCAGTAACCTCGTTTGAATCCGAGTTACGGCATGTAACGTTCTCCCGTTTTTAACTCCTTGTGGTACATGGCAACGAAACACAGAAATTAATTAATTAATTTTACATGAAAACCTTCTCTGATATTATGACTTTTTCATCAAACCCCTCTCTCACACTCTCTGTGAGATAAATATCAGAATTGAGACTCACCCATTCTTGGAGACTTGTCTCCCTCCCACAATCACTGACCACCTTTAAGTTCCCCCTCCCATTTCTCTTACAATCATTTTCACATTGAACCCTGTTCGGTCTGTGCTGTTGCGCTCACTGTTGCTGGGTGAACGTGCCGCAATCATACCATTGCGACCTTCAGACAATTCAATCCATTTTGATACTGTGGTTTTGAGATCAATAGTCAAGTAGTAGCTGTTAATTACATGGATCAGATATTATTGAAACTTCACGCTCAGGAAAAGAACACAGGGCAGCACTGAGGAAAAGAAACTTTTTTTTCAAAAAAGCCTCTTTCTGCGGACTTCCACATCATTTATTTCACTTGCTCATTTGGCTCTATCTAGACTATTGTGTGCAGTTCTGCAATCACATTAGCACTGGAAATGATGCAGGGGTGATTAACCAGGATATTGTCTGGGTAGAAGAGTTTCTATTATGAAGAGAGATTTGATAGACTGGATAGACTTAGAGCAGAAGAAATCGAGACGAGACATGATTGAGATATTCAAAATAATCAGGGATACGGCTGGCGTAGACGGAAATAAACGTTTTGCTATCATGGAGAGATCACTCACGGGGTAATAGATTTCAGAACAGAGGAGGAAAGAGTTGAGTGAATGCGCAGGCAAACGTTTTGAAACGGCGATTGGTTGAAATCTGGAACTCAGTGTATGCAAAGGTTGGAGAGGCATAAATCCTCATAAATTTCAGAAGATTTCAGATGTGAAGTTTTGATGACAAGACGTACAAGGCTGTTGGTCAAGTGAGTTAAAAAAAAGAGTTCGGATAGTTAATCGATTATTGATTTCCAATACTGATACATAGGCTTCTTTATGCATAGAACTCCAGGGTAATACCACTGCCTGTCACTGCGTGAGATTGGGTTTAATTCGCATCCGGGACGGGCGCTTGCAGCTTGGGAGGGCTAAGAGGCCAGGAATCCACATTCGATTCCAGACTTATGTGACTGACTGTGTGGAATTTGGACGTTCCGTTTCTCTCTCTTTCATGTGGGTTTCCTCTGGCTGCTCCGATTAATTCTCACTGTCCAAAGGTGTGCACTTCAGGTCGATGGCAAAAAAAACCTGAATGGACGGTATAATCAAAGGCAAAATCAAAGACAAGAGTAGGAATTGCCTTTCAGGGAAAACAGAATGACCATTTGAGGTCAACATTCCTTGGAACAGTTTTTGATTCGCAATGTTAATTCTGATTTCTCACCACCGATGCTGCCTGACCCGCTGAACTTTTGAGCTCATTTCTATTTTTGTAGGTGGATCAATAATGCAGAGTTAGAAAGATAGAGTGGGGGAGTGTGAATCTCTTCGGTGGCACAGAGCAGACTCAATTGGCCAAATGATTTCTGTCTGCACTGTGTCTAAGTCCATCAACTCTGATTCTATAAGTTTTGTCCTTTTTTTATCTTTGGTATGTCACATCTCCCCTGAAATGTGGTTTGCAGAACAGGACAATCGACGTTTCGGACATAAGCCACCGCCAAACCGTTACCACCCACTGCCTGGAAGAGGAACGCCTCATATTCCGACTTGGGGACCTGCAACCATACGGGATAAATGTGGATTTTAACATCTTCTTCAATTCCCCTTCCCCCACATTATCACAGTCCGAAGCATCCAACTCAGCACCACCCTCCGGACCTATTAATCTTTTCCCCCTCTGACTTGTCACTTTCTCCCCCACCTCCATCCAATTATCGCTTTCCCAGCTACCTTCCATCCAACCCCAACTGCCGCCCATTTATCTCTCTGCCCCCACCAACACGTCTCATTCCTGATGAAAGTCTTATGCCAGAAGCGTCGGGTCTCCTGCTCCTCGGATGCTGCCTGACCGGCTGTACTTTTCCAGCCCGACAAACTCGTCATGGCGAAGATAAATTAGCTTAGCTCAGGCTCTTTATCTGAGAGCTGAGAAGAGTGAGTGAGGAAGAGATGAAGGTGTACAGTAAGGGGGCAGATACATTGTAACACACCCAGGGAAGCGCAGACTGACCCCACTCTGTCAATCTCACACACCCAGTGAAGAGCAGACTGACCCCACTCTGTCTATGCAACACACCCAGGGAAGTGCAGACTGACCCCACTCTGTCAATGTAACACACCCAGTGAAGAGCAGACTGACCCCACTCTGTCAATGTCACACACCCAGTGAAGTGCAGACTGACCCCACTCTGTCAAAGTAACTCACCCAGGGAAGAGCAGACTGACCCCACTCTGTCAATGTAACACAACCAGGGAAGTGCAGACTGACCTCACTCTGTCAATGTAACACACCCAGGGAAGAGCAGACTGACCCCACTCTGTCAATGTAGCACACCCCGTGAAGAGCAGACTGACCTCACTCTGTCAATGTACCACAGCCAGGGAAGAGCAGAATGACCCCAGTCTGTCAATGTAACTCACCCAGGGAATAGTAGACTGACCCCACTCTGTCAATGTAACCCACCCAGGAATGAGCAGACTGACCCCACTCTGTCAATGTAACACACGCAAGAACAAGCAGAATGACCCCACTCTGTCAATGTAACACACACAAGGAAGAGCAGAGTGACCCGACTCTTTGAATGTAACTCACACAGGGAAGAGCAGACTGACCTCACTCTGTCAATGTAACCCACCCAGGGAAGGGCAGACAGATCCCACTCTGTCAAGGTAACACACCCAAGGAAGAGCAGACTGACCCAACTTTGTCAATGTCACACACTCAGGGAAGAGCAGACTGACCCAACTCTGTCAATGTAACACACCCATGCAACAGTAGACTTACCCCACTCTGTCAATGTTACACACCCAGGGTAGAACCGACTGACCTCACTCTGTCAATGTAACACACTGAAGGAAGAGAAGACTGATCTCACTCTGCAAAATTACTCACACAGGCAAGCACAGACTGACCCCGCTCTGTCAAACAAACATACACAGGCAAGAGCAGACTGACTCCACTCTGTCAGCGTAACACACGCAGGGAATGGTAGACTGAACCTACACTGTCAATGTAACACACCCAGTGAAGAGCAGGCTGACCCCACTCTGTCAATGAAACCCTCTCAGGGAAGAGCAGACTGACCTCACTCTGCAAAATTACTAACAGAATCAAGCGCAGACTGACCCCACTCTGTCAATGTAACACCCCTAGGGTAGAAAAGACTGACCTCACTCTGTCAATGTAACACACCCAGTGAAGAGCAGACTGACCCCACTCTGTAAATGTTACACACGCAGGGAAGAGCAGACAGACCCTACTCTGTCAATTTAACCCACCCAGGGAAGAGCAGACTGACCCCACTCTGTCAATATAACACCCCCAGGGAAGAGAAGACTGACCCCACTCTGTCAATGTAACACAACCAGGGAAGTGCAGACTGACCTCACTCTGTCAATGTAACACACCCAGTGAAGAGCAGACTGACTCCCACTCTGTCAAGAGTCACACACCCAGTGAAGAGCATACTTTCCCCACTGTCTATGTAACACACGCAGGGAAGTGCAGACTGACCCCACTCTGTCAATGTAACACACCCAGTGAAGAGCAGACTGACCCCTCTCTGTCAATGTCACACACCCAGTGAAGAGCAGACTGACCCCACTCTGTCAATGTAACACACCCAGGGAAGAGCAGACTGACCCTGCTCTGGCAATGTCACACACCCAGTGAAGAGCAGACTGACCCCACTCTGTCAATGTCACACACCCAGGGAAGAGCAGACTGACCCCATTCTGTCAATGTCACACACTCAGGGAAGAGCAGACTGACCCAACTCTGTCAATGTAACACACCCATGCAACAGTAGACTTACCCCACTCTGTCAATGTTACACACCCAGGGTAGAACCGACTGACCTCACTCTGTCAATGTAACACACTGAAGGAAGAGAAGACTGACCTCACTCTGCAAAATTACTCACACAGGCAAGCGCAGACTGACCCCGCTCTGTCAAGCAAACATACACAGGCAAGAGCAGACTGACTCCACTCTGTCAGCGTAACACACCCAGGGAATGGTAGACTGAACCTACACTGTCAATGTAACACACCCAGTGAAGAGCAGGCTGACCCCACTCTGTCAATGAAACCCTCTCAGGGAAGAGCAGACTGACCTCACTCTGCAAAATTACTAACAGAATCAAGCGCAGACTGACCCCACTCTGTCAATGTAACACCCCTAGGGTAGAAAAGACTGACCTCACTCTGTCAATGTAACACACCCAGTGAAGAGCAGACTGACCCCACTCTGTAAATGTTACACACGCAGGGAAGAGCAGACAGACCCTACTCTGTCAATTTAACCCACCCAGGGAAGAGCAGACTGACCCCACTCTGTCAATATAACACCCCCAGGGAAGAGAAGACTGACCCCACTCTGTCAATGTAACACAACCAGGGAAGTGCAGACTGACCTCACTCTGTCAATGTAACACGCCCAGTGAAGAGCAGACTGACCCCACTCTGTCAAGAGTCACACACCCAGTGAAGAGCATACTTTCCCCACTGTCTATGTAACACACCCAGGGAAGTGCAGACTGACCCCACTCTGTCAATGTAACACACCCAGTGAAGAGCAGACTGACCCCTCTCTGTCAATGTCACACACCCAGTGAAGAGCAGACTGACCCCACTCTGTCAATGTAACACACCCAGGGAAGAGCAGACTGACCCTGCTCTGGCAATGTCACACACCCAGTGAAGAGCAGACTGACCCAACTCTGTCAATGTCACACACCCAGGGAAGAGCAGACTGACCCCATTCTGTCAATGTCACACATCCAGGGAAGAGCAGACTGACCCCATTCTGTCAATGTCACACATCCAGGGAAGAGCAGACTGACCCCACTCTGTCAATGTAACACACCCAGGGAAGAGCAGACTGACCCCACTCTCTCAAAGTAACTCAACCTTGGAAGTGTTGTCTGACCCCTCTCTCGGAATGCAATACACCCAGGGAGGAGTAGACTGACCTTCACTCTGTCAATGTAACCCAACCAAACAAGAGCAGACTGACAGCACTGTGACATACTAACTCCCACAGGCAAGAGCCGATGACCCAACAGATTAAATTAGATTAGATTAGATTACTTACAGTGTGGAAACAGGCCCTTCGGCCCAACAAGTCCACACCGCCCCGCCGAAGCGCAACCCACCCATACCCCTACATTTACCCCTAACGTAACACTACAGGCAATTTAGCATGGCCAATTCACCTGACCTGCACATCTTTGGACTGTGGGAGGAAACCGGAGCACCCGGACGAATCCCACGCAGACACGGGGAGAACGTGCAAACTCCACACAGTTAGTCGCCTGAGGCGGGAATTGAACCAGGATCTCTGGCTCTGTGAGGCAGCAGTGCTAACCACTGTGCCACATTGCCGCCCACAAATGACCTGGTGGCCGGGTCAATCCAGGTGTTATGGTCTGGAATAAAATGTCTGGGTTTATGCGATAGACCGGATTAATCCCGTGGTTCGGGTTTGGAACACAGTGTGTGAGATTGTGGGATAGGCTGAAATGTTTCAGGAGTTAGGGTCTGGAACACAGTGATTTAGAGAGTGGGATATGTCGGATTAATCTAGAGGCAAGTGTCTGGAATACAGTGCCTGAGAGTGTGGGATAGGCCGGATTAATCCGGGGGTTAGGATCTGGAATACAGTGTGTGAGAGTGTGGGGAGGCCAGGTCAATCCAGGGTTTAAGGTTTGTAATACATTGTCTGAGTTTTTGGGATAGACTGGATTAATCCAGGGGTTAGGGTCTGGAATACAGTGTGTGAGTGTGGGATAGGCCGGAATATTCCAGGATTTAGGGTCTGGAATGCAGTGCTTGAGAGAGTGGGATAGGTTGGACTAATCCCGGGGTAAATATCTGGAATAGAGTGCCTGAGAGCGTGGGATAGGTCGGATTAATCCATGGGTTAGGGTCTGGAATACAGTGTGTGAGAGTGTGGGGAGGCCGGGTCAATCCAGGGGTTAGGGTCTGGAACACAGTGTCTGAGAGTGTGGGATAGGTCGGATTAATCCAGGGGTTACGGTCTGGTACAAAGTGCCAGAAAGTGTGGGGAAGGTTGATTCATTCCCAGGGTTAGAGTCTGGAACAAAGTGTGAGGGAGTGTGGGATAGGCCGGATTAATCCAGGCATTAGGGTCTGGAACAGAGTGTCTGAGAGCGTGGGATAGACTGGATTAATCCAGGGGTTCGGGTCTGGTACAAAGTGCCTGAGAGTGTGGGGAGGCCGGGATAATCCAGGATTTAGTGTCTGGAAGTCAGTGTCTGAGAGTGTGGAATAGGCCGGGTCAATCCAATGGTTAGTGTCTGGAACACAGTCCCTGAGACTGTGGGATAGGCTGGAGTAATCCAGGAGTTAGGGTCTGGAACGCAATGTCTGAAAGTGTGGGAAAGGCCAGATTAATTCAGGGGTTAGAGTCTGGAACACAGTGCTGAGAGTGTGTATTGGCCGGATTAATCATGGGTTAGGGACTGGTAACACAGTGTCAGAGAGTTTGGGGTGGCTGGGTCAATCCAGGGGTTAGGGTCTGGAACACAGTTTGTGAGTGTGCAATTGGCCGGAATATTCCAGGAGTTAGGGTCTGGAAAACAGTGTCAGAGAGTTTGGGGTGGCCGTGTCAATCCAGGGGTTAGGGACTGGAACACAGTGTCAGAGAATTTGGGGTGGCCGGGTCAATCCAGGGGTTAAGGTTTGTAATACATTGTCTGAGTTTATGGGATAGACCAGATTAATCCAGGGGTTGGGGTCTGGAATACAGTGTGTGAGTGTGGGATAGGCTGGAATATTCCAGGAGTTAGGGTCTGGAATGCATTGCTTGAGAGATTGGGATAGCTTGGAAAAATCCCGGGGTAAGTATCTGGAATAGAGTGCTTGAGAGTGTGGGATAGGCTGGATTAATCCAGTGGTTAGGGTCTGGAATACAGTGTCTGAGAGTGTGGGATAGGCCGGATTAATCCAGGGGTTCGGGTCTGGAACAAAGTGCATGAGAGTGTGTGATAGGCCAGGTCAATCCAATTGTTAGTGTCTGGAACACAATCCCTGAGACTCTGGGATCGGCTGGATTAATCCGGGAGTTAGGGTTTGCATCACAGTGCCTCAGAGTGTGGGATAGGCTGGAATAATCCAGGAGTTAGGGCCTGGAATGCAGTACTTGAGAGTGTGGGATAGGCCGGAATAATCCAGGAGTAAGTGTCTAGAATACAGTGTCTGAGAGTGTGGGGAAACCGGGTCAATCCCAGGGTTAGGGTCTCGAACAAAATGTCTGAGCTTGAGCGATCAGTCAGATTAATCCAGGGGTTAGGGTCTGGAACAAAGTGCCTGAGAGTGTGCGGAGGCCGGAATAATCCAGGTGTTAGGGTCTGGAACTCAGTGCCTGAGTGTATGGGGTAGGCCGGATTAATGCAGGGGTTAGGGTCTAGAACACAGTGTCTGAGAGTGTGGAGTAGGCCGGAATAATCCAGGTGTTTGGGTCTGGAACACAGTGCCTGAGAGTGTGTGATAGGCTGGAATAATCCAGGTTTTAGGGTCTGGAACTCAGTGTCTGAGAGTGTGGGGTAGGCCGGAATAATCCATGGGTTAGGGTCTGGAACACAATGTCTGAGAGAGTGGGTAAGGCCGGATTAATCCAGGGGTTAGGGTCTGGAACAAAGTGCATGAGAGTGTGGGATAGGCCAGGTCAATCCAATTGTTAGTGTCTGGAACACAGTCCCTGAGACTCTGGGATAGGCTGGATTAATCCGGGAGTTAGGGTCTGCATCACAGTGCCTCAGAGTGTGGGATAGGTTGGATTAATCCGGGGGTTAGGGTCTGGAATACAGTGTCTGAGAGTGTGATTGAGGCCGGGTCAATCCACTTGTTAGGGACTGGAAAACAGTGTCAGAGAATTTGGGGTGGCCGGGTCAATCCAGGGATTAGGGTCCGGAACACAGTGTGTGAGTGTGGGATAGGCTGGAATATTCCAGGAGTTAGGGTCTGGAATGCAGTGCTTGAGAGTGTGGGATAGGCCGGAATAATCCAGGAGTAAGTGTCTAGAATACAGTGTCTGAGAGTGTGGGGACACCGGGCCAATCCGAGGGTTAGGGTCTGGAACAAAATGTCTGAGCGTGAGGGATCAGGCAGATTAATCCAGGGGTTAGGATCTGGAACAAAGTGCCTGAGAGTGTGCGGAGGCCGGAATAATCCAGGTGTTAGGGTCTGGAACTCAGTGTCTGAGAGTGTGGGGTAGGCCGGAATAATCCATGGGTTAGGGTCTGGAACACAGTGTCTGAGAGAGTGGGTTAGGCCGGATTAATCCAGGGGTTAGGGTCTGGAACATCGTGTCTGAGAGAGTGGGTTAGGCAGGATTAATCCAGATTTTAGGGTCTGGAACTCAGTGTCTGAGAGTGTGGGGTAGGCCGGAATAATCCATGGGTTAGGGTCTGGAACACAGTGTCTGAGAGAGTGGGTTAGCCCGGATTAATCCAGGGGTTAGGGTCTGGAACACCGTGTCTGAGAGAGTGGGTTAGGCAGGATTAATCCAGATTTTAGGGTCTGGAACTCAGTGTCTGAGAGTGTGGGGTAGGCCGGAATAATCCATGGGTTAGGGTCTGGAACACAGTGTCTGAGAGAGTGGGTTAGGCCAGATTAATCCAGTGGTTAGGGTCTGGAACACAGTGTCTAAGAGTGTGTGGGAGGCCGGAATAATCCAAGATTTAGGGTCTGGAACTCAGTGTTTGAGTGTGTGGAATAGGCCGGGTCAATCCAATGGTTATTGTCTGGACCACAGTGGTTGAGAGTGTGCAGTAGGCCGGGTCAATCCAGGGTTTAGAGTCTGGAACACAGTGCCTGAGAGAGTGGGATAGGCCGGAATAATCCAGCTGTAAGGGTCTGGAACACAGTGTTTGAGAATGTGGGATAGGCCGGATTATTCCAGTGTTAAGGTCTGGAACACAGTGCTTGAGAATGCGGGATAGGCCGGATTATTCCAGTGTTAAGGTCTGGAACACAGTGCTTGAGAATGCGGGATAGGCCGGATTATTCCAGTGTTAAGGTCTGGAACACAGTGTTTGAGAGTGTGGGAAAGGCCAGATTAATCCAGGGGTTACGGGCTGGAACACAGTGTCTGAGAGTGGGATAGGCCGGATTATTCCAGCAGTTTGGGTCTGGAATACAGTGTCTGCGGGAGTAGGATAGGCCAGATTTATCCAGGTGTTCGGGTCTGGTACAAAGTGTCTGAGAGTGTGGGATAGGCCAGATTACTCCAGGAATTAGGGTCTGGAATACAGAGACTGAGAGTGTGGGATCGGCCAGAATATTCCAGGAGTTAGGGTCTGGAACGCAGTGCTTGAGAGAGTGGGATAGGTCGGATTAATCCAGGGGTTCGGGTCTGCATCACAGTGCCTCAGATTGTGGAATGGGCCAGATTAATCCTGGGTTTAGGGTCTCGAACACAGTGCCTGAGACTCTGGGGGAGGCCGGAATAATCTAGGGGTGAGGGTCTGGAACACAGTGTCTGATAGTGTGCTGGAGGCCGGGTCAATCCAGGGGTAAGGGTCTGGAACGCAGTGTCAGAGACTGTGTTATAGGTCAGATTAATCCAGAGGCTGGGGTCTGGAACACAGTGTCAGAGAGTGTGGGATAGGCCGAATTACTCCAGGAATTTGTGTCTGGAAAACAGAGCCTGAGAGTGTGTAATGGCCGATTAATCCATGGGTTATGGACTTGACACAGTGTCAGAGAGTTTGGGGTGGCTGGTTCAATCCAGTGGTTCGGATCTGGAACACAGTGTGTGAGTGAGTGATAGGCCGGAATATTCTAGGAGTTAGGGTCGGGAACACAGTGCTTGAGAGTGTGGGATAGGTCGGATTAATCCAGGGGTAAGTGTCTAGAATACAGTGCCTGAGAGTGTGGGATAGGCCGGATTAATCCAGAGGTTAGGGTCTGGAACACTGTCTGAGAGTGTGGGGACAGCGGATTAATCCAGGGGTTAGGGTCTGGAACACAGTGTCAGAGAGTGTGGGATAGGCTGAATTAATCCAGGGGTTAGGGTCTGGAAGACAATGTCTGAGCATGAGGGATAGGCCAGATTATTCCAGGTGTTAAGATCTGGAACACCGCATTTATAAGTGTGGGATAGGCTGGATTAATGCAGGAGTTAGGGTCTGGAGCAAAGTGTCTGAGAGTGTGGAGTAGGCCAGATTAATCCTGGGGTTAGGGTCTGTAACACAGTGTCATAGAGTGTGGGACAGGCCGGATTACTCCATGGGTTAGGGACTGGAACACAGGTTCAGAGAGTTTGGGGTGGCCGGGTCAATTCAGGTGTTAGGGTCTGGAACACAGTGTCAGAGAGTGTGGGGACATCAGATTAATCCAGGGATGAGGGTCTGGAACATAGTGCCCGAGAGTGTGAGATAGGCCAGATTAATCTAGGGGTTATGGTCTGGAATACAGTGTCTGAGAGTGTGGGGACATTGGATTAATCCAGGGGTGAGGGTCTGGAACATAGGGCCTGAGAGTGTGGGATAGGCCGGAATAATCCTGGGTTTAGGGTCTCGAACACAGTGCCTGAGAGTCTGGGGGAGGCCGGAATAATCCAGGGGTTAGGTTCTGAAACACAGTGTCTGAGAGTGTGATGGATGCCGGGTCATTGCAGGGGTTAGGGTCTGAAACACAGTGTCTGAGAGTGTGATGGAGGCCGGGTCAATCCAGAGGTTAGAGTCTGGAACGCAGTGTCTGAGAGTGTGTGATAGGTCGGATTAGTCCAGGGGTTAGTGTCTGGAACACAGTGTCTGAGAGAGTGGGATAGGCCGGATTAATCCAGGGTTTAGAGTCTGGAATACAGTGTCAGAGAGTTTGGGGTGGCCGGGTCAATCCAGTGGTTTGGATCTGGAACACAATGTCTGAGCGTGAGGGATAGGCCGGATTAATCCAGGTGTTAAGGTCTGGAACACAACATCTGAGAGTGTGGGATAGGCTGCGTTTAATCCAACGGTTTGGGTCTGGAATACAGTGTCTGCGGGACTAGAATAGGCTGGATTAATCCAGGGGTTAGTATCTGAAACACAGTGTCTGAGAGTGTGGGATAAGGCGAGTCAATCCAGGGGTTAGGGTCTGGAATGCAGTGTCAAAGAGTGTGTGATAGGTCGGATTAATCCAGGCGTTAGGGTCTGGAACAAAGTGTCTGAGAGAGTGGGTTAGGCCAGATTACTCCAGGAATTAGGGTCTGGAACACAGAGCCTGAGAGTGTGTATTGGTCGGATTAATCCAGGGGTTAGGGTCTGGAACACAGTGCCTGAGAGTGTGCAGAGGCCAGAATAATCCAGGATTTAGTGGCTGGAACATAGTGTCTGAGAGTGTGGGGGTAGGCCGGGTCAATCCAGTGATTCGGGTCTGGAACACAATTTTCCGGCGGTGGGATAGGCCGGAATATTCCAGGAGTTAGGGTCTGGAACGCAGTGCTTGAGAGTGTGGGATAGTTCGGATTAATCCAGGGGTACGTGTCTGGAATACAGTGCCTGAGAGTGTAGGATAGGCCGGAATAATCCAGGGGTTAGGGTCTCGAACACAGTGTCTGAGTGTGTGGGGACACCGGATTAATCCAGGGGTTAGGGTCTGGAACACAGCGTTTGAGAATGTGGGATCGGCCGGATTAATCCAGGGGTTAGGGTCTGGTACAAAGTGCTGGAAAGTGTGGGGAAGGCCGATTCAATCCCGGGGCTAGAGTCTGGGACAAAGTGTCTGGGAGTGTGGGATAGGCCTGATTAATCCAGGCATTAGGGTCTGGAACACAGTGTCTGAGAGTGTGAGAGAGCCCGGATTAAACCAGGGGTTAGGGTCGAGAACAAAGTGCATGAGAGTGTGGGGAGGCCGGAATAATCCAGGGGTTAGGGTCTGGAGCACAGTGTCTGAGAGTGTGGGGTAGGCTGGATTAATCCTGGCCTTAGGGTCTCAAACACAGTGCCTGAGAGTCTAGTGGAGGGCCGAATAATCAAGGGGTTAGGGTCTGGAACGCAGTGTCTGAGAGTGTGGAATAGGCCAAATTAATCCAGGGGTTAGGGGCTGGAACACTGTGTCAGAGACTTTGGGGTGGCCGGGTCAATCCATGGGTTAGGGTCTGGAACACAATGTCTGAGCATGAGTGAGTGGCCAGATTAATCCAGTTTTAAGGACTGGAACACAGCATTTGAGAATGTGGGATAGGCTAGATTAATGCAGGAGTTAGGGTCTGGAACACAGTGTCTGAGAGTGTGGGTTAGGCCGGATTAACCCAGGGTTTAGGGTCGGGAACACAGTGATGAGAGTGTAGGATAGGCTGGATTAATCCAGGGGTTAGTGTGTGTAATACAATGTCTGAGAGTGTGGGATAGGCCATTTCTATCCAGGGATTAGGGTCTGGAATACAGTGTCTGAGAGTGTGGGGAGGCCGGTTCAATGCAGGGGTTAGGTTCTGGAACACAGTGACTGAGAGTGTGGGAAAGGGCAGATTAATCCAGGGGTTAGGGTCTGGAACACAATGCCTGAGAGTGTGGGATACGCGTAATTATTCCAGCGATTTGGTTCTGGAATACAGTGTCTGTGGGAGTCGGATAGGCCGGATTAATCCAGGGGTTAGGGTCTGGTACAAAATGCTGGAAACTGTGGGGAATGCCAATTCAATCCCGGGGCTAGAGTCTGGAACAAAGTGTCTGGGAGTGTGTGATAGGCCGGATTATTCCAGGAGTTAGTGTCTGGAATGCATTGCTTGAAGGAGTGGGATAGGTCGGATTAATCCAGGGGTTAGGGTCTGGAACAAAGTGCCTGAGAGTGTGGGGTGGCCGGAATAATCCAGGATTTAGTGTCTGGAGCACAGTGTCTGAGAGTGTGGAATAGGCCAGATCAATCCAATGGTTAGTGTCTGGAACACAGTCCCTGAGAGTCTGGGATAGGACGGATTAATCCAGGGGTTAGGGTCTGCATCACAGTGCCTCAGAGTTTGGAATGGGACGGATTAGTCCTGAGTTTAGGGTCTTGAACACAGTGCCTGAGAGTCTGGGGGAGGTCGGAATAATCCAGGGGTTAGGGTCTGAAACACAGTGTCTGAGAGTGTGATGGATGCCGGGTCAATCCAGGGGTTAGGGTCTGGAACACAGTGTCTGAAAGTGTGGAGTAGGCAAATTTAATCCAGGGGTTACGGTCTGGAACACAGTGTCTGAAAGTGTGGAGTAGGCAAAATTAATCCAGGGGTTGCGGTCTGGAACACAGTGTCTGAGAGAGTGGGATAGGTTGGATTAATCCAGGTGATAAGGGTCTGGAATACAGCATTTATGAGTGTGGGATAGGCTGGATTAATGCAGGAGTTAGGGTCTGGAACACAGTATCTGAGAGTGTGGGATAGGCCAGGTCAATCCAGGGGTTATGGTCTGGAAAACAGTTTCTGAGATTGTGGGATAGGCCAAATTACTTCAGGAATTAGGGTCTGGAACACAGTGTCAGAGAGTTTGGGGTGGCCGGGTCAATCCAATGGTTCAGGTCTGGAACACAGTGTTTGAGTGTGGGATATGCCAGAATATTCCAGGAGTTACGGTCTGGAACGCAGTGCTTGAGAGAGTGGGATAGGTCGGATTAATCCAGGGGTAAATGTCTGGAATACAGTGCCTGAGATTGTGGGATAGGCCGGATTAATCCAGGAGTTAGGGTCTCGAACACAGTGTCTGAGAGTGTGAGGACACCGGATTAATCCAGGGGTTAGGGTCTGGAAGACAGTGCCTGAGAGTGTGAGATAGGCCGGGTCAATCCAGAGGTTAGGGTCTGGAAGACAATGTCTGAGCGTGAGGGATAGGCCAGATTATTCCAGGTGTTAAAGTCTGGAACACTGCGTTTGAGAATGTGGGATAGGCTGGATTAATGCAGGAGTTAGAGTCTGGAACACAGTGTCTGAGACCATGTGATAGGCCGGATTAATCCAGGCTTTAGAGTCTGGAACACAGTGTCAGAGAGTGTGGGGAGGCCGGAATAATCAAGGGGTTAGGGTCTGGAACACATTGTCTGAGAGTGTGGATTAGGCCAGATTAATCCAGGCATTAGTGTCTGGAACACAGTGTCTGAGAGAGTGGGGAGGCCGGAATAATCCAGGTTTTAGGGTCTGGAACACATTGTCTGAGAGTGTGGGATTGGCCGGATTAATCCAGGGGTTAGGGTCTGGAACACAGTGCCTGAGAGTGTGAGGAGGCCAGTATAATCCAGGGGTTAGGGTCTGGAACAAAGTGTCTGTGAGTGTGGAATAGGCCGGATCAATCCAATGGTTCGTGTCTGGAACACAGTGCCTGAGAGTGTTTTTTGGCCGGATTAATCCATGGGTTAGGGATTGGAACAAAGTGTCAGAGAGTTTAGGGTGGTCGGCTCAATCCAGGAATTTGGGTCTGGAACACAGTGCGTTAGAGTGTGGAATAGGCCGGATTGATCCAGGCATTCGAGTCTGGAACACAGGGCCTGAGAGTGTGGGAGAGGCCAGATTAATCCTGGGTTTAGTGTCTGGAACACAGTGTCTGAGAGTGTGGGATAGGCCGGATTAATCCAGGTGTGAGCATCTGGAACGCAATGTGTGAGTGTGAGATAGGCCGGAATATTCCAGGAGTTAGGGTCTGGAATGCAGTGCTTGAGAGAGTGGGAAAGGTCTGATTAATCCAGGGGTCAGTGTCTGGAATACAGTGCCTGAGAGTGTGGGATAGGCCGGATTAATCCAGGGGTTAGTGTCTGGAACAAAGTGTCTAAGAGTCTGGGGTAGTCCGGGTCAATTCAATCGTTAGGGTCTGGAACACAGTGTCTGAGCAAGTGGGAAAGGCCGGATTAATCCAGGGATTAGGCTCTGGAACACAGGGCCTGAGAGTGTGGGGGTGGCCGGATTAATCCTGGGCCTAGTGTCTGGAACACTGTGTCTGAGAGTGTGGTATAGGCCAGATTAATACAGGGGTTCAGGTCTGGAACAATGTATCTGAGAGTGTGGGGTAGTCCGGATTAATCCAGATGTTAGGGACTGGTACAAAGTGCCAGAAAGTGTGGGGTAGGCCGATTCAATCCCGGGGTTAGAGTCAGGAACAAATCGTCTGGGAGTGTGGGATAGGCCGGATTAATCCAGTGGTTAGAGTCTGGAACAAAGTGCCTGAGAATGTCGGATAGGGCAGTTTAATACAGGGGTTAGGGTCTGGAACAAAGTGCCTGAGAGTGTGAGGGAGGCCGGGTCAATCAAGTGGATAGGGTCTGGAACCCAGTGTCTGAAAGTGTGGGTTACGCCGGATTAATCAAGTGGTTAGGGTCTGGAAGACAGTGTCTGATGGTGTGGGATAGTCTGGAAAAGTCCAGGGTTTAGGGTCAGGAACACAGTCTCTGAGAGAGTGGGATAGGCTGAAAAGATCCAGGGTTTAGGGTCTGGAAAACAGTGTCTGAGAGAGTGCGATAGGCCTGATTAATCCAGTGGTTAGGGTCTG
This sequence comes from Chiloscyllium punctatum, assembly GCF_047496795.1. Taxonomy (NCBI): domain Eukaryota; kingdom Metazoa; phylum Chordata; class Chondrichthyes; order Orectolobiformes; family Hemiscylliidae; genus Chiloscyllium; species Chiloscyllium punctatum. The sequence continues at coordinate 65,297,120 of NC_092771.1, forward strand.
GAACAAAGTGTCTGGGAGTGTGGGATAGGCTGGAAAAGATCCAGGGTTAGGGTCTGGAACAAAGTGGCTGAAATTGTGGGATAGTCTGCAAACATCCAGGGTTTAAGGTCAGGAACACAGTGTCTGAGAGTGTGGGATACGCTGGATTAATCCAGTGGTTAGGGTCTGGAACACAATGTCAGAGATTATGGGATAGGCCGGATTAATCCAGTGATTTGGGTCTGGAATACAGTGTCTGTGGGAGTAGGATAGGCCGGATTAATCCAGGTGTTCGGAACTGGTACAAAGTGCCAGAAAGTGTGGGGAAGGCCGATTCAATTCCAGGGTTAGAGTCTGGAATAAAGTGTATGGGAATGTGGGACAGGCAGGATTAATGCAGGGATTAGGGTCTGGAAGACAGTGCCTGAGAGTGTGGGACAGGCCGGTTTAATCCAGTGGTTAGGGTCAGGAACACAGTGTCTGAGAGTGTGGGATAGGCCAGGTCCATCCAATGGTTAGTGTCTGGAACGCAGTGTGTGAGTGTGAGATTGGCCGGAATATTCCAGGAGTTAGGGTCTGGAACGCAGTGCTTGAGAGTGTGGGATAGGTCGGAATAATCCAGGGGTTAGCGTCTGGAACACAGTCCCTGAGACTGTGGGATAGGCCAGGTCAATCCAATAGTTAGTGTCTGGAACACAGTTCCTGAGACTGGGATAGGTCTGATTAATCCAGGGGTTAGGGTCTGCATCACAGTGCCTCAGAGTGTGGAATGGGCCGGATTAATCCTAGGTTTAGGGTCTCGAGCACAGTGCCTGAGAGTCTGGGGGAGGCCGGAATAATCCAGGGGTTAGGATCCGGAACGCAATGTCTGAGAGTGTGGGATGGCCCAGATTAATCCAGGGGTTCGGGTCTGGAACAAAGTGTCTGAGAGTGTGGGATAGGATGGATTACTCCAGGAATTATGGTCTGGAACACAGAACCTGAGAGTGTGTATTGGCCGGATTAATCCATGGGTTAGGGTCTGGAACACAGTGTCAGAGAGTTTGGGGTGGCCGGGTCAATCCAGGCGTTAGGATCTGGAATACATTGAGTTTATGGGATAGACCGGATTAATCCAGGGGTAAGGGTCTGGAACAGTATGTGAGTGTGGGATAGGCCGGAATATTCCAGGAGATAGGGTCTGGAATGCAGTGCTTGAGAGAGTGGGATAGATTGGATTAATCCAGGTGTAAGTGTCTGTAATACAGTGCCTGAGAGTGTAGGATAGGGTGGATTAATCCAGGGGTTAGGGTCTGGAACAAAGTGTCTGAGAGTGTGGGGTAGTCCGGTTCAATTCAATGGTTAGGGTCTGGAATGCAGTGTCAAAGAGTGTGGGATAGGCTGGAAAAATCCAGGGTTTAGCGTCTGGAACATAGTGTCTGAGAGTGAGGGATAGGCCATAAAAATCCAGGGATTAGGGTCTGGAACACAGTGCCTGAGGTTGTGAGATAGGCTGGATTAATCCAGGGGTTAGGATCTGGAACAAAGTTCCTGAGAGTGTGGAGTAGGCCGGATTAATCCATGGGTTAGGGTCTGGAACACAGTGTCAGAATGTTTGGGGTGGCTGAGTCAATCCAGGGGTTAGGGTCTGGAACACAGTGTCTGAGAGTGTGGGATAGGCCAGATTAATCCAGAGGTTAGGGCCTGGAACACAGTATCTGAGAGCGTGGGATAGGCCAGATTAATCCAGGGGTTCGGGTCTGTAACGCAGTGTCCGAGAGTGTGCGGGAGCCCGGAAATATCCAAGTATTAGGGTCTGGAATACAGTGTCTGAGAGTGTGGGATAGGCCGGATTAATCCAGGGGTTCGAGCCTGGAACACAGTGTCTGAGAATGTGGGATAGGCCGGATTAGTCCAGGGGTTCGAGCCTCGAACACAGTGTCTGAGAGTATGGGATAGGCCAGATTAATCCAGAGGTAAGGGCCTGGAACACAGTGTCTGAGAGCGTGGGATAGGCCAGATTAATCCAGGGGTTCGGGTCTGTAACGCAGTGTCCGAGAGTGTGCGGGAGCCCGGATCTATCCAAGTATTCGGGTCTGGAATACAGTGTCTGAGAGTGTGGGGAGAGTGGTTCAATCCACCGGTTAGGATCTGAAATATATTGTCTGAATTTATGGGATAGACCGGATTAATCCAGGGGTGAGGGTCTGGAACACATTGTGTGAGAGTGGGATAAACCAGAATATTCCAGGAGTTAGGGTCTGGAACGCAGTGCTTGACAGAGTGGGATAGGTCAGAATAATCCAAAGGTTAGAGTCTGGAATACAGTGCCTGAGAGTTGGGGACACCGGGTCTATCCAGGGGTTAGTGTCTGGAACACAGTGTTTTAGCGTGAGAGATAGGCCAGATTAATCCAGGTGCTAAAGTCTGGGACACAGCGTTTGAGAGTGCAGGATAGGCCGGATTAATCCAGCGGTTTCGGTCTGGAATACAGTGTCTGCGGGAGTAGGATATGCCGGATTAATCCAGGGGTTAGGGTCTGGCACAAAGTGCCGGAAAGTGTGGGGAAGTCCGATTCAATCCCGGGGTTAGAGACTGGAATAAAGTATCTGGGAGTGTGGGATAGGCCGGATTAATCCAGGCATTAGGGTCTGGAACACAGTGTCTGAGAGTGTAGGATAGGCCGGATTAATTCAGGGGTTAGGGTCAGGCCCAAACTGCTGTTAAATGTGGGATAGGCCGTGTTAATCCAGGGGCTAGGGTCTGGAACACAGTGTTTTAGCGTGTGGGGTAGGCCGGGTTAATCCAGGGATTAGGGTCTGGCACAAAGTGCCTGTGAGTGTGGGGAGGCTGGAATAACCCAGGGGTTAGGGATTGGAACTCAGTGTCAGAGTGTTGAATAGGTCGGGTCAATCCAATGGTCAGTGTCTGGAACACAGTGGCTGAAAGTGTGGGGTAGGCCGGAATAATCCAGGTGTTAAAGTCTGGGACACAGCGTTTGAGAGTTTTGGATAGGCTGGATTAATGCAGGAGTTTGGGTCTGAAACGCAGTGTCTGAGAGTGTGGGATAGGCCGGATTCATCCAGGCGTTAGGGTCGGGTACAAAGTGCCGGAAAGTGTGGGGATGGCCGATTCAATCCCGGGGTTGGAGACTGGAATACAGTATCTGGGAGTGTGGGATAGGCCGACTTAATCCAAGGGTTAAGGTCTGAGACACAGCGTTTGAGAGTGTGGGATAGGTTGGATTAATGCAGGAGTTAGGGTCTGGAACACAGTGTCTGAGAGTGTAGGATAGGCCAGGTCAATCCAGGGGTTCGGGTCTGGAACACAGTGTCTGAGAGTGTGGGATAGGCCGGATTAATCCAGCAGTGTCGGTCCGGAATACAGTGTCTGCAGGAGTAGGATAGGCCGGATTAATCCAGGGGTTCGGGTCTGGTACAAAGTGCCGGAAAGTGTGGGGAAGTCCGATTCAATCCCGGGGTTAGAGACTGGAATAAAGTATCTGGGAGTGTGTGATAGGCCAATTTAATCCAGGGGTTAGCGTCTGGAACACAGTGTCTGAGAGTGTAGGATAGGCCGGATTAATTCAGGGGTTAGGGTCAGGCCCAAACTGCTGTTAAATGTGGGATAGGCCGTGTTAATCCAGGGGCTAGGGTCTGGAACACAGTGTTTTAGCGTGTGGGGTAGGCCGGGTTAATCCAGGGATTAGGGTCTGGCACAAAGTGCCTGTGAGTGTGGGGAGGCTGGAATAACCCAGGGGTTAGGGATTGGAACTCAGTGTCAGAGTGTGGAATAGGTCGGGTCAATCCAATGGTCAGTGTCTGGAACACAGGGGCTGAAAGTGTGGGGTAGGCCGGAATAATCCAGGTGTTAAAGTCTGGGACACAGCGTTTGAGAGTTTTGGATAGGCTGGATTAATGCAGGAGTTAGGGTCTGAAACGCAGTGTCTGAGAGTGTGGGATAGGCCGGATTAATCCAGGCGTTAGGGTCTGTTACAAAGTGCCGGAAAGTGTGGGGATGGCCGATTCAATCCCGGGGTTGGAGACTGGAATACAGTATCTGGGAGTGTGGGATAGGCCGACTTAATCCAAGGGTTAAGGTCTGAGACACAGCGTTTGAGAGTGTGGGATAGGTTGGATTAATGCAGGAGTTAGGGTCTGGAACACAGTGTCTGAGAGTGTAGGATAGGCCAGGTCAATCCAGGGGTTCGGGTCTGGAACACAGTGTCTGAGAGTGTGGGATAGGCCGGATTAATCCAGGCATTAGGGTCTGGAACACAGTGTCTGAGAGTGTGGGATAGGCCGGATTAATCCAGCAGTGTCGGTCCGGAATACAGTGTCTGCAGGAGTAGGATAGGCCGGATTAATCCAGGGGTTCGGGTCTGGTACAAAGTGCCGGAAAGTGTGGGGAAGTCCGATTCAATCCCGGGGTTAGAGACTGGAATAAAGTATCTGGGAGTGTGTGATAGGCCAATTTAATCCAGGGGTTAGCGTCTGGAACAAAGTGCCTGAGAGTGTGGGTAGGCTGGAATAACCCAGGATTTAGGAATAGGAACTCACTGTCTAGAGTGTGGAATAGGTCGGGTCAATTAAATGATCAGTGTCCGGAACACAGTGGTTGAAAGTGTGGGATAGGCCGGATTTATACAGGCATTAGGGTCTGGAACACAGTGTCTGAGCATGAGGGATAGGCCGGATTAATCCAGGTGTTAAGGTCTGAGACACAGTGTTTGAGAGTGTGGGATAGGCTGGAATAATCCAGGAGTTAGGGTCTGGAACACAGTATCTGAGAGTGTCGGATAGGCCAGGTCAATCCAGGGGTTAGGGTCTGGAACGCAGTGTCTGAGAGTGTGGGATAGGCCGGATTAATCCAGAGTTATTGTCTGGAACACAGTATCTGAGAGTGTAGGATAGGCTGGAATAATCCAGCAGTGTGGGTCTGGAATGCAGTGCCTGCAGGAGTAGGATAGGCCGGATTAATCCAGGGGTTAGGGTCTGGTACAAAGTGCCGGAAAGTGTGGGGAAGGCCGATTAAATCCCAGGGTTAGAGTCTGGAACAATGTATCTGGGAGTGTGGGATAGGCCAGATTAATCCTGGTGTGAGGATCTGGAAAAAAGTGCATGAGAGTGTGAGGAGGCCGGAATAACCCAGGATTTAGGGTCTGGAACTCAGTGTCTGAGAGTGTGGAATAGGCCGGGTCAATCCAATGGTCAGTGTCGGGAATACAGTGGCTGAGAGTGTGGGATAGGCTGGATTAATCCAGGCATTAGGGTCTGGAACACAGTGTCTGAGAGTGTGTGGTACGCTGGATTAATCCAGGGGTTAGTGTCTGGAACAGAGTGTCTCAGCGTGAGGGGAGAGCGGGTCAATCCAGTGGTTAGGGTCTTGAACAAAGTGCCGGAGAGTGTGGGATAGACCAGATTAATCCAGGGACTAGTGTCTGGTTACATTGTCTGAGAGTATGGGATAGGCCGGATTAATCTAGTGTCTGAGAGTGTAGGATAGGCCAGGTCAATCCAGGGGTTAGGGCCATGAACACGGTGTCTGAGAGTGTGGGATAGGCCCGGTCTATCAAGGGGTTACGCACTGGAACACAATGTCTAAGAGTGTGGGATCGGTCGGATTAATGCAGGTGTTAGGGTCTGTAACACTGTGTCCGAGAGTGTGGGATAGGCCGGCCTAATACAGGCTTAGGGTCTGGAACACAGTGATTGAGAGTGTGGGATAGGCCAGATTAGTCTAGGGGTTAGGGTTGGAACACAGCGCCTGAGAGTGTGGGACATGCCGGATTAATTCAGGGGTTAGGGTCTGGAATACAGTGTCTGAGAGTGTGGGGAGAGCGGGTCAATCCAGTGGTTAGGATCTGGAGCAAAGTGCCGGAGATTGTGGAATAGGCCAGATTAATCCGGGGGTTAGTGTCTGGAATACATTGTCTGACAGTGTCGGATAGGCCGGATTAATCTAGGGGTTTGTGTCTGTAATTCAGTGTCTGAGAGTGTGGGGTACGGTGGATGAATCCAGGGGTTAGAGTCTGGAATACAGTGTCTGAGATTGTGGGGGAGTCCAGGTCATTCCAGTGGTTAGGGTCTGGAACACAGTGTTTGAGAGTGTGGGATAGGCTGGATTAATCCAGGGGTTAGGGTCTGGAACGCAGTTTCTGAGAGTGTGGGATAGGCTGGATTAATCCAGGGGTTAATTTCTAGAACACAGTGTCTGAGAATGTGGGATAGGCCGGATTAATCCAGGCGATAGGGTCTGGCACAGTGTCTGAGAATGTGGTATATGCCAGATAAATCCAGGGGTTACATTCTGGAACTCAGTGTCCGAGAGTGTGGCGGAGGCCGGATTAATCCAGGGATTAGTGTCTGGAACAAAGTGCCAGAGAATGTGGGACAGGCCAGATTAATTCAAGGTTTAGGGTCGGGAATACAGTGCCTGAGAGTATGGGATAGGCCGGATTAACCCAGGGGTTAGGGTCTGGAACAGAGTGTCTGAGAGTGTGGGGTAGGCCAGATTAATCCAGGGGTTAGTGTCTGGAATACAGTGTCTGAGAGTGTGGGATAGGCCGGATTAATCCAGGGGTTAGTGTCTGGAATACAGTGTCTGATCGTGAGGGATAGGCCGGATTAATCCAGGTGTTAAGGTCTGGGAAACAGTTTTTGAGAGTGTGGGATAGGCCGGATTAATGCAGGGGATAAGGTCTGGAACACAGAGTTTGAGAATGTGTTGTATGCCAGGTTAATCCAGGGGTGAGTGTCTGGAATACAGTGTCTGAGAGTGTGGGATAGGCCCGGTCAATCTAGGGGTTACATTCTGGAACACAATGTCTGAGAGTGTGGGATTGGTCGGATTAATCCAGGAATTAGGGTCTGGAACACAGAGCCTGAGAGTGTGTATTGGTCGGATTAATCCAGGGGTTAGCGTCGGGAACAAAGTGCCTGAGAGTGTGGGGAGGCCGGAATAACCCAGGATTTAGAGTCTGGAACACAGTGTCTGAGAGTGTGGGATAGGCCAGTTCAATCCAATGGTTAGTGTCTGGAACACAGTCCCTGATACTCTGGGATAGGCCGGATTAATCCAGGGGTTAGGGTCTACATCACAGTGCGTCAGAGTGTGGAATGGGCCGGATTAATCCTGTTTTTAGGGTCTCGAACACAGTGCCTGTGAGTCTGGGGGAGGCCGGATTAATCCAGGGGTTAGAGTCTGGAACACAGTGTCAGAGTATGTGGGATAGGCCGGATTAATCCAGGAATTAGGATCTGGAACACAGAGCCTGAGAGTGTGTATTGGCCGGATTAATCCAGCAATTAGGATCTGGAACACAGTGTCAGAGAGTTTGGCCTGGCCGGGTCAATCCAGGGGTTAGGGTCTGGAATACATTGTCTGAGTTTATGGGTAGACCGGATTAATCAAGGGGTTAGGGTCTGGAACACAGTGTGTAAGTGTGGGACAGGCCGGAATATTCCAGGATTAAGGGCCTGGAACGCAGTGCTTGAGAGAGTAATATAGGTCGGATTAATCCAGGGGTTGGTGTCTGGAACACAGTGCCTAAGAGTGTGGGATAGGCCGAATTAATCCAGGGGTTAGTGTCTGGAATACAGTGTCTGAGAGTGTGGGATAGGCCCGGTCAATCCAGGGATTACATTCTGGAATATAGTGTCTGAGAGTGTGGGGGAGGCCAGATTAATCCAGGGGTTAGCTTCTGGAACACAGTGCATAAGAGTGTGGGATAGGCCGGATTAATGCAGGAGTTAGAGACGAGATCAAAGTGCCAGAGAATGTGGGGAAGGCAAATTCAATCCAAAGGTTAGGGTCTGGAACATAATGTCTGCGAGTGTGGGATAGGCCAGATTAATCCAGGGGTTTAGGTCTGGAACACAGTGTCTGAGAGTGTGGGATAGGCCGGATTAATCCAGGGGTTAGGGTCTGGAACACAGTGTCTGAGAGTGTGGGATAGGCTGGATTAATCCAGGGGTTAGGGTGTGGAACACAGTGTCTGAAAGTGTGGGATAGGCTGGATTAATGCAGGGGTTAGGGTCTGGTACACAATGTTTTAGATTATGGGATAGGCCTGATTAATCCAGGGGTTTGAGTCTGGAATATAATAATTGTGAGAGTGGGGTAGGTCAGAATAATCCAGGGGTTAGTGTCTGGAACATGTGTCTGAGGGTATGGGATAGGTCAGATTTATCCAAGGGCTAGGATCTGGACTACAGTGTCTGGGATAGGCGGGATTAATCCAGACGTTAGGATCTGGAACACAGTGCCTGAGAGGGTGTATTGGTCGGGTCAATCCAGGGGTTACGGTCTGGAACACAGTGTCTGACAGTTTGGGGTGGCTGGATCAATCCAGGGGTTAGGTTCTGGAACACAGTGTCAGAGAAGTTGGGGTGGGCGGGTCAATCCAGGGGTTAGGGTCTGGAACACAGTGTCAGAGAATTTGGGGTGGCCGGGTCAATCCAGGGGTTAGTGTCTGGAACACAGTGTCAGAGAGTTGGGGTGGGCGGGTCAATCCAGGGGGGTTGTGTCTGGAACACAGTGTCAGAGAGTTTGTGGTTGCCGGGTCAATCCAGGGGTTAGGGTCTAGAACATAGTGCTTGAGAGTGTGGGAGAGGTCGGATTAATCCGGGGTGAGTGCCTGGAACACAGTGTCTGAGAGTATGGGATAGGCCCGGTCTATCCAGGGGCTGGCACTGGAACACAATGTCTGCGATTGTGGGATAGGTCGGATTAATCCAGGGGTTAGGGTCTGGAACACAGTGTCTGAGAGTGTGGGATAGGCTGGATTAATCCAGTGGTTTGGGTTTGGAACACAGTGCCTGAGAGTGTTGGGTAGGCCGGATTAATCTCGGGGTTAGGGTATGGAACAAAATGCTTGAGAGTGTGGGATATGCCGGGTTAATCAAGGGGATAAGGTCTGGAACACAGAGTCTGAGAATATGGTGTATGCCCGGTCAATCCAGGGGTTACACTCTGGAACACAATGTCTGAGAGTGTGGGATTGGTCAGATTAATCAAGGGGTTAGGGTCTGGAACACAGTGTCCAACAGTGTGGGGGAGGCCGGATTAATCCAGGAATAAGGGTCTGGAACACAGAGCCTGAGAGTGTGTATTGGCTGGATTAGTCCATGGGTTAGGGATTGGAACAGAGTTTAGGGTGGCCGGGTACATCCAGGGGTGAGTGTCTGGAACACAGTTTGTGAGTGTGGAATAGGCCGGAATATTCCAGGAGTTAGGGTCTGGAACGCAGTGCTTGAGAGAGTAGTATAGGTTGGATTAATACAGGGGTTGGTGTCTGGAATACAGTGTCTGAGAGTGTGGTATATGCCAGATAAATCCAGGGGTTACATTCTGGAACTCAGTGTCCGAGAGCGTGGCGGAGGCCGGATTAATCCAGGGATTAGTGTCTGGAACAAAGTGCCGGAGACTGTGGGATAGGCCAGATTAATTCAAGGTTTAGGGTCGGGAATACAGTGCCTGAGAGTATGGGATAGGCCGGATTAACCCAGGGGTTAGGGTCTGGAACTGAGTGTCTGAGAGTGTGGGGTATGCCAGATTAATCCAGGGGTTAGTGTCTGGAATACAGTGACTGAGAGTGTGGGATAGGCCGGATTAATCCAGGGGTTAGTGTCTGGAATACAGTGTCTGATCGTGAGGGATAGGCCGGATTAATCCAGGTGTTAAGGTCTGGGAAACAGTTTTTGAGAGTGTTGGATAGGCCGGATTAATGCAGGGGATAAGGTCTGGAACACAGAGTTTGAGAATGTGTTATATGCCAGATTAATCCAGGGGTGAGTGTCTGAAATACAGTGTCTGAGAGTGTGGGATAGGCCCGGTCAATCCAGGGGTTACATTCTGGAACACAATGTCTGAGATTGTGGGATAGGTCGGATTAATCCAGGGGTTAGGGTCTGGAACACAGTGTCTGAGAATGTGGGATAGGCCGGATTAATCCAGGGGATAGGGTCTGGCACAGTGTCTGAGAATGTGGTATATGCCAGATAAATCCAGGGGTTACATTCTGGAACTCCGTGCCTGTGAGTCTGGGGGAGGCCGGATTAATCCAGGTGTTAGAGTCTGGAACACAGTGTCAGAGTTTGTGGGATAGGCCGAATTAATCCAGGAATTAGGATCTGGAACACAGAGCCTGAGAGTGTGTATTGGCCGGATTAATCCAGGAATTAGGATCTGGAACACAGTGTCAGAGAGTTTGGGCTGGCCGGGTCAATCCAGGGGTTAGGGTCTGGAATACATTGTCTGAGTTTATGGGTAGACCGGATTAATCAAGGGGTTAGGGTCTGGAACACAGTGTGTAAGTGTGGGACAGGCCAGAATATTCCAGGATATAGGGCCTGGAACGCAGTGCTTGAGAGAGTAATATAGGTCGGATTAATCCAGTGGTTGGTGTCTGGAACACAGTGCCTGAGAGTGTGGGATAGGCCGAATTAATCCTGGGGTTCGTGTCTGGAATACAGTGTCTGAGAGTGTGGGATAGGCCCGGTCAATCCAGGGATTACATTCTGGAATACAGTGTCTGAGAGTGTGGGGGAGGCCGGATTAATCCAGGGGTTAGCTTCTGGAACACAGTGCCTGAGAGTGTGCGATAGGCCGGATTAATCCAGGAGTTAGAGACTGGAACAAAGTGCATAAGAGTGTGGGATAGGCCGGATTAATGCAGGAGTTAGAGACTAGATCAAAGTGCCAGAGAATGTGGGGAAGGCAAATTCAATCCAAGGGTTAGGGTCTGGAACATAATGTCTGCGAGTGTGGGATAGGCTGGATTAATCCAGGGGTTAGGGTGTGGAACACAGTGTCTGAGAGTGTGGGATAGGCTGGATTAATGCAGGGGTTAGGGTCTGGTACACAATGTTTTAGATTATGGGATAGGCCGGATTAATCCAGGGGTTTGAGTCTGGAATATAGTAATTGTGAGAGTGGGGTAGGTCAGAATAATCCAGGGGTTAGTGTCTGGAACATGTGTCTGAGGGTATGGGATAGGTCAGATTTATCCAAGGGCTAGGATCTGGACTACAGTGTCTGGGATAGGCGGGATTAATCCAGACGTTAGGATCTGGAACACAGTGCCTGAGAGGGTGTATTGGTCGGGTCAATCCAGGGGTTACAGTCTGGAACACAGTGTCTGACAGTTTGGGGTGGCTGGGTCAATCCAGGGGTTGGGGTCTGGAACACAGTGTCAGAGAATTTGGGGTGGCCGGGTCAATCCAGGGGTTAGTGTCTGGAACACAGTGTCAGAGAGTTTGGGGTGGGCGGGTCAATCCAGGGGGTTTGTGTCTGGAACACAGTGTCAGAGAGTTTGTGGTTGCCGGGTCAATCCAGAGGTTAGGGTCTAGAACAAAGTGCTTGAGATTGTGGGAGAGGCCGGATTAATCCAGGGGTGAGTGCCTGGAACACAGTGTCTGAGAGTAAGGGATAGGCCTGGTCAATCCAGGGGTTACATTCTGGAACACAATGTCTGAGATTGTGGGATAGGTCGGATTAATCCAGGGGTTAGGGTCTGGAACACAGTGTCTGAGAGTGTGGGATAGGCCAGATTAATCCATGGGTTAGGGTCTGGAATTTAGTGTCTGAGAGTGTGGGGAGAGCGGGTCAATCCAGTGGTTAGGGTCTGGAACAAAATGCCGTAGATTGTGGGATAGAACGGATTAATCAAGGCGCTGGTGTCTGGAATACATTGTCTGAGAGTGTGGGATAGGCTGGATTAATCCAGTGGTTTGGGTTTGGAACACAGTGCCTGAGAGTGTTGGGTAGGCCGGATTAATCTCGGGGTTAGGGTATGGAACAAAGTGCTTGAGAGTGTGGGATAGGCCGGGTTAATCCAGGGGATAAGGTCTGGAACACAGAGTCTGAGAATGTGGTGTATGCCCGGTCAATCCAAGGGTTACACTCTGGAACACAATGTCTGAGAGTGTGGGATTGGTCAGATTAATCAAGGGGTTAGGGTCTGGAACACAGTGTCCAACAGTGTGGGGGAGGCCGGATTAATCCAGGAATAAGGGTCTGGAACACAGAGCCTGAGAGTGTGTATTGGCTGGATTAGTCCATGGGTTAGGGATTGGAACAGAGTTTAGGGTGGCCGGGTATATCCAGGGGTGAGTGTCTGGAACACAGTGTCAGAGAGTTTGGGCTGGCCGGGTCAATCCATGGGTTAGGGTCTGGAACACAGTTTGTGAGTGTGGAATAGGCCGGAATATTCCAGGAGTTAGGGTCTGGAACGCAGTGCTTGAGAGAGTAGTATAGGTTGGATTAATCCAGGGGTTGGTGTCTGGAATACAGTGTCTGAGAGTGTGGGATAGGCCGGATTAATCCAGGGGTTAGGGTCTGGGACACAGTGCTGGAGAGTGGGGGGAAGGCAGATTCAATCCAAGGGTTAGGGTCTGGAACATAGTGTCTGTGAGTGTGGGATAAACTGGATTAATCCAGGGGTTTAGGTCTGGAATACATTGTCTGAGTTTATGGGATAGACCGGATTTTTCCAGGAGTTAGGGTCTGGAACACAGTGTGTGAGAGAGTGGGATAGGTTGGATTAATCCAGGGGTTGGTGTCTGGAATACAGTGCATGAGAGTTTGGGGACACTGGGTCAATCCAGGGGTTAAGGTCTGGAACAGAATGTCTGAGCGTGAGGGATAGGCCGGATTAATCCAGGTGTTCAGGACTGGAACACAGCATTTGAGAGTGTGGGATAGGCTGGATTAATGCATGAGTTAGGGTCTGGAACACAGTGTCTGAGAGTGTAGGATAGGCCGGGTCAATCCACGGATTAGTGTCTGGAATACGGTGCTTGAGAATGTGGGATAGACAGATTAATCCAAGGATTAATGTCTGGAACAGAGTGCCTGAGAGTGTGGGATAGGCCGGGTTTATCCAGGTGTTAGGGTCTGGAATGCGGTGTCTGCGAGTGTGGGTGTGCTGGATTAATCCAATGGTTAGGGTTGAGAAGACAGTGCCTGAGAGAGTGGGATAGGCTGGATTAATCCAGGGGTTAGTGTGTGGAACACAGTGCCTGAGAGTATAGGATCGGCCGGGTTAATCCAGGAGTTAGTGTCTGGAACACAGTGTCTGACATTGTCGGATAGGCCGGATTAATCCTGGGTTTAGGCTCTGGAACACAGTGTTTGAGAGTGTAGGATCGGCCCATTCTATCCATGGGTTACATTCTGGAACACAATGTGTGAGAGTGTGGCATTGTTTGGATTAATCCAGGGGTTACAGTCGATAACACAGTGTCCGAGAATGTTTGGGAGAGTCCAGCGTAATCCAGGGGTTAGTGTCTGGAACACAGTGTCTGAGACTGTGGGACATGCCGAATTAATCCAGGGGTTAGGGTCTGGAATACAGTGTCTGAGAGTATGGGGAGAGCGGGTCAATCCAGTGGTTAGGGTCTGGAACAAAGTACCGGAAATTGTGGAATAAACCGGATTAATCCAGGGGTTAGTGTCTGGAATACATTGTCTGAGAGAGTGGGATGGGTTGGATTAATCCAGGGGTTAGGTTCTAGAACACAGTGTCTGAGAATGTGGGATAGGCCGGATTAATCCAGGGGATAGGGTCTGGAACAGTGCCTGAGAATGTGGTGTATGCCAGATTAATCGAGGGGTTTAGGTCTGGAACACAGTGTCTGAGAATATGGGATAGGCCCGGTCAATCCAGGAGTTACATTCTGGAACACAATGTCTGAGAGTGTTGGGGGATGCTGGATTAATCCAGGGGTTAGGGTCTGGAACACTGTGTCAGAGAGTTTAGGGTGGCCGGGTCAATCCAGCAGTTAGGGTCTGGAGTACATTGTCTGAGTTTATGGGATAGACCGGATTAATCAAGGGGTTAGGGTCTGGAACACAGTGTGTGAGTGTGGGATAGCCCGGAATATTCCAGGAGTTAGAGTCCGAAACGCAGTGCTTGAGAGAGTGGGATAGGTCGGATTAATCCAGGGGTAAGTGTCTGGAATACAGTGCCTGAGAGAGTGGGATAGGTCAGATTAATCCAGGGGTTGGTTTCTGGAATACAGTGGCAGAGAGTGTGGGGACACCAGGTCAATCCAGGGGTTAGGGTCTGAAACAGAATGTCTGAGCGTGAGGGATAGGTAGGATTAATCCTGGTGTTAAGGACTGGAACACAGTGCCTGAGAGTGTGAGATAGGCCGGGTCAATCCAGGGGTTAGTTTATGGAAAACAGTGTATAGTGTATGAATATAGTGTATGGAATGTGGGATAGACCGGATTACTCCAGGGGTTAGTGTGTGGAACACAGTGCCTGAGAGAGTGGAATAGGCCGAATTTATCCAGGGGTTAGTGTCTGGAACAGAGTGCCTGAGAGTGTGGGATAGGCCAGATTACTCCAGGGGTAAGGGTCTGGAACACAGTGTCTGATAGTGTGGGGTAGGCCGGATTAATCAAGTGGTTAGGATCTGGAACAATTAGAAACAAAGCTCACAGACTTCAATAATTGCAGTCCGAGACAAAATCTGAATGAGTAGTGTCCTTTATTTTACTCTTGCAAGAGGGTGTGATGTCCAGTGTCTGTAAGGCAAGGGACATACACACCCCAAATTCAATTCATACACAATATTTATATAATTTAGTTTCTTTTGTTTTACATTGCTCCTCCCCTGTTTACATCTTCCACTTCCCTAAGACCGGCCCCCATTACTCCTGTTTATCTCTTGGCTTATCCGGCCTTGTCTGTGACAAAATGCTTATTCCTGGCCTTACAAGGCTGTTTGACCTCATCCTGCTGTAGGTCATTGTGAGGCATATTCTTTCTTCATCATTATCTACTCCCTGCATCTGTGCCTTTCCCGAGGCCGTTCTGATCCCTATGGCCCTTTTAATTGGGGCTTGTTCCTGTGTTTCTGTAAAATGGGAAAAGATGTTTATACCTACTGTTTGTACAGGCGCATCTAGGTTAACTTCCTCCCCTCACAGCATCTTATCTATTCGCCTGTAATATCTACCATTGTTTTGCGGTCACATTTCATTCTTGCATACAACTTCAGCTAATACAATTATGTATTTCCTCCACATATTTCCATTCTTGTTGACTCAGCTCTTGGCTAAAACAATTACACACTGGTGTGAGTTCATTTGCCTTGTACAAGTAAATGGAATTGCAGAAGTAACACTAGTTTTCCCACATCCCACAATTTCCCCTTTTTCTTTAATTACCAATTGTTATCTTCTGCAATTTTTCTTTTAAGCATCGCCCCCGAAATTCGCAAGCATCATTCCGGAGATTTCATCCATCTTGGTCTCACTCTTCCCCTCATTATTTAGTCAATAAAGTTCCTCTGCCTGATTCCCTTTCAGGGGCATCTGTTTCATTAAGGCTGTCTCAATCAGTCTTTGGGTGAGTCCTCGTATACAGGGTATGATACAACAGCCAGTGGCCACCAATACCCCGGCTACTACTATCAGGGAATTAAGGATGGAAACCACCACCCCCTTCCATTTTCCAAACCATGATTCAAGCCATCCTGTGAGAGATGTGTCTACTCCTGAATTCTCAGCCAGTTCCTCTGCTAAGGTAGTCAATCCCCTTAAGGCCCGAGTAATTGAACCATCAGGCACAGTGTTGTTCGGAATAAAGGTGCACCAGCTTCCTCCTAACATCACACACACACACACACACACACACCCTTTTCCCGCTAGAATCATATTAAGAGCCATTCTGTTATCCGATGCCATCCTACGTGTCACATCAAGCCGTTCTGATATTCCTTTAACTGCATCTCTTGTATAATTTATAAATCGCTGTTGATTATAGAAAATGTAACTTACCCAATCTACATTTTTATTAATTATTACCCACCAGAAGAGAGCTGACTCAAAGCCTGCTGCAATCTGGGTACGAGCCTTGAACTCATCAGTTAACACCCCACCCCCCCCCCACCCCCCAGGGACTCCTCCACAATCGAGATAAATCCTGTCATCCAAAGAAGTGTCTAACAGTGATCTCTTACTCCTTCCCTTTTTCCCTCCTATCTTTTCCTTCTCAAATGCCAGGGTAAATGGAATTGCCAATTGTACAATTGCACATATCCCTCTCCAATCCGGAGGGAGGGTGGGTCTCAGTATTTTGCCTCCACAGTCCCACTACAGATCCGCTCGGGGAACCTTCAGTGCTGAGTAGTTCCCTCCCTTCTCCGTTTCGGTAACATCCTTAATCTCTGTACATAATTTCAGCTCCCCCCAAGTCTCCAGACCCATTTGTAACTCGTCTACGCACACACAACGTGTGATTTCTGACTGCGGTTGGAAACGTAGGGGGGTGGGGGTTGGGTGGGGGGGGGGGGGGGGGGTTTGCATCTTTCTTCTCTGAGGGAGGGAACATCAGAGATAGGGAGGTACAGTTCCTATCATTCCCATGCAGTTTCATCCTGATACAGGGCTATCATACATTCCATGCCCTTCCTGTCTCCCTTCCACCCGAGTGGAAAGGGAACCCCCTGGGCCACTGGCCGACCGGAGGCACATGCATAACAATTGGTATTGTTCAGACGTTTTACAGTATACTTTACCCATTCAACCCAGGCATTTGCATCCCCGTACCCAGTTTCTATTTTGATGGTCTGTTTTAAGTCCTTTCCCTGTGTAATTTTTACTCCTTTAGGGTCATTGGGAGGGGTGACCCAGTCGTTCTGCCCGTTTTCCCTGTCCTACACTAATTCAAAAACAACAGCCCAAGAAATCCTTCCCATTTGCTTTCATTTCTATCCCAAATGTTTCATTTAATTGTATCTCATTGGTGCCCCCCTCCCCCTAACCCCGCCAGAATTGCTCTGTGCCATTTGCTTTTCTTCATCGTTAAGTTTCTTGGGTTACACTTTTTATCGGGACAATCACGAGCTGGTCGGAAGTGGGCCCAGTGTAATGTGACGAGACCATTATACCAAGTACCATCCCCAAAGCCATCCCCATAGGATTAAGATATAACTCTGAGCTGTGGTAGTGTCTCTTATTATCTACATCCCCACAATTTAAGCTGCATGCATCAGCGTCTATTACTTGTGGATTATCAGACTGAGGAACTGTTAATAATACATATGAAAATGATATTTGACAAAATCCCAATACTAAGAGAGCTAGCATCAAAACTCTAAGCATCTCCAGCATTCTAAACATGATGGGGAAGCACAAAACGACTTAATATACAATCTTACAGAAATAATCCCACGCTCGCATCACCACTGTATAATCAGTTACTCAAAGTCTCTTCAGTCTGAGTTTCAGTGGGTCTTCCGTTGATCCGACTGTCCAGACTTCTTCCTCAACTGGAGATTCCACTGGCCCTTTGATCCAAGTGTAGTGAGTCCAGCCTTTCCCCACCGTCCTTATTGCCGTTTCGGTCGTCAAAACAGCCTGGTACGGCCCTTCCCAGTCCGGCTGCAATTTAGTCTCTGTCCATGATTTTACTAAGACCCAATCTCCCGGTTGGGTGGGATATACGGTGAATTGAAGGGGTGGAGTCTGTGCCAATAACCCCTGTTTCCTGAGGAAAGACTAACAAGAGGACAAGCCCAGTATATACTTCTTTAAAAACAAGTCTTTCGTTTCGGGAATTGGCAATTCTCCATTCATTCCCAGGTAAGGTCATCCAAATAAGATTTCATAGGGGGATAGTCCCAAATCTTTCCTTGGGGCTGTTCGTACTCACAAGAGAGCTATAGGGAAACATTTGGTCCAAGGGAGTCTGGTTTCTATTATCAATTGAGAGAGCTGTCATTTGAGTGTTCGGTTCATTCTCTCAACCTTTCCCGATGATGGCGGGTGCCATGGAGGATGGAGCTCCCAGGAAATTCCCAACACTTTCGTTACCCGCTGAAACACTTTATAGGTAAAATGAGTTCCTTGGTCAGAATCTATACGGTTCACTAGCCCATATCGGGGAATTATGTGCTCTAATATTGTTTTAGACACCCCACTCGCAGTGGCAGTAGCTCGGGAGTATGCTTCAACTCAACCAGATAGATGATCTACTATAACCAGCAAATATTTTAGTCTTCCTACTCTTGGTAGTTCAGTATAATCTACTTGCATACTCTGGATGGGTCTCAATCCCGGGTCTCTTTCTCCTGGGGTCTGTTTTCTCAAGACTTTCTGATTTACCTTTCTGCATACTATACATCCCTCACATAATTGTTTCGCAATTGTATATATCCCTTTACATCCATATTCCCTAAGAACTAAATCACACATTGCTTGTACTCCCCAATGGCTGCCTCGATGTAGGACAGCCATAATCTCTCGCATCATCATTTTGTTTAACATTTCCCTTCCATCAGGTAACCTCCAATGCCCTTCTGCTGTTTTACAGCCCCTAAATCTCTCAATTCTTTTTCCTCTCTTTCAGTAAATATAGGAGCTTCCCGAGGACCTGGGACAGTAGGTATTAGGGAATGAATCACCACTTCTTGTGGGTTCAGGGCTGCTTCCTTAGCCACTGCATCGGCTAATCTATTTCCCCTACCTTCAGGTTCATTTCCTTTCTGATGACCATTTACATGCACTCCCGCTATTTCTCGGGGGAGTAATAGGGACTCCAAGACCCGTTTAATCAACTCCTCATGTACTAATTCCTTCCCTCGGCTATTGATCAGTCCTCTTTCCTGCCATATCTTTCCGAAAGTGCCAACACCAAATACATATTTAGAGTCAGTGAATACTTTTCCCTCTTTATTTTCTAACGCCCTAAGGGCTCTTTCCAATGCATAGAGTTCGCAGGTCTGAGCTGACCACCCATTTGGCAACCTTCCTGCCTCCACCACACTACCTTCCATCCCATCTACGACTGCATACCTATTATGTCTTTTCCCTTCAGTCACCCGGGATGATCCGTCTATAAAATGTGGGGCTCCTGCATGAAGCGGTAAATCTCTCAGGTCCATGTGGACCTTAGTTTGGTATTCTATAATGTCAAGGCAGCCGTGCCCGAGATTCTGAGTAGAGTCTCCTTCCCCTTTCCAAAGAAAGGCAGCTGGATTTAAACATTGTCAGTGACCAACACTAGATCATCCTTTTCTATTAATATTGCCTCATAATTCAGAATCCGCTAGTCTGTCAACCATCGCCCAGCTTTTTGGTTTAGGATTGTTCTCACTTGGTATGGGGTGCTTACTATTAGGGCTCCCCCAAATGTAAGCTTTCTGCTTTCCCCCAACAACAGTGCAGTGGCAGCCACGGCCTGCACACACTCAGGCCACCCCCGGGATACTGGATCCAATAGCTTCGAAAGATATGCTCCTGGTTGTCTCATTCCTCCCCACCTCTGGGTTAATACTCCCAAAGCCGCTTCCTTATCTACAGTAACAAAGAGGTGGAAAGGTTTATTTAGGGAAGGTAAGGCGAACACGGGGGCATGGATCAGATCTCTTTTGAGTTCCCCAACTCGTTCTTTTTCCTCATCATCCCAACTTAGATATTTTGGTTCCTCCTCTAATAGTTTGAGATATAATGTCTTAGTCTTCTGAGCATAGGAATCAATCCACAATCTGCAATAACCCGCTAGACCTAAAAATCTGCGTAACTCCCTTTTAGTGCTGGGCAGTGGCGTCCCCACTATTCCCTCTATCCGTTCCGGGCTTATCTTTCGCTTTCCCTCACTAACTAAATGTCCCAAGTATTTCACTTCTTGCTCCACATATTGTATTTTGTTTTTAGATACTCGCAGTCCCTGCTGACCCACGAAATTCAATAATTTGTTCGTGGCTTCTACTACTCTTTCTCTTCTTTTTCCTGTTACTAAGAGGTCGTCTACATACTGCAACAGGGTAGTCCCCTTGGGGCTGCTAAATTTCTCCAATATTTGTTCTAACATCTGTCTAAATAAATTCAGGGATTGTATAAACCCCTGGGGGAGCACGGCCCACCGGTATTGCTGTTTCTGTCCTGTCTTAGGGTCTTCCCACTCAAAGGCAAACAAATTCCTACCTTCCTCTACCAAGGGACAAGCCCAAAAGGCATCCTTTAAACCTATCACACTAAACCATTTGTGGTCAAGAGGGATCTCACTTAATAAGGTATCGGGGTTTGGCACCACTGGCTGCCTGATCTGTACTATTTGATTTAATGTTCTCAAATCCTGCACCAATCGATAAGTTCCATCGGATTTCCGCACTGGTAGAATTGGGGTATTATAAGGAGACATACATGGCTCCAACAGTCCATCTCTAATCAATCCTTCAATTACTGGCTGCAGTCCTCGTTTACCTTCTATGGAAATGGGATATTGTCGCTCACAGACAACGTCCCCTTTCCTTTTTAAATTTACTTCAAGGGGAGGGATCTGTAATTTTCCACGATTCCCTTCTCTAGCCCATACAATAGGGTCTATCTCTCTCTCCACATCCTCTGTCAACATTGCCATTTGTACAACTAATTCTTTTTCCTGAATTCCAATCCCCAGTCCTAAGAGGATAATTAAATCTCTCCGTAGTAAGTTACTTCCTATATCAGGGATATACAACAGTTCCCCTGTGACCCTATCCTTAGGAGCTTCTATCATCATAGGTTCAAATACTGGAACAGTAAATCCCTCCCCTTTTACCCCAAAAACAGTAATTGACCGTGTTGACATTCCTACTTTCTTTGGTTTAAAATTCAGCGATGACCGTGCTGCCCTGTATCTACTAGGAAGACTACCTCTTCCCTATAGGGTCCCACCTTCAGGTTTATCAAGGGTTCCTGGGGGGCCCCCGAGGGCAGGAACCCCTGACATCCCTATTCTTCATCCAAATTCATAAGCGGAATTGCCCTCTCTTCCCTATTCAGAGCCGGACATTCCCGCTTAAAGTGCCCTATCTTTCCTCAATAACAGCATCCTGCCCGTGGAGCCTTCCATCTCTGCCCCTGTCACTCGAACCTTCTATCAAATACTCCCCCTTATCCTCTCCCTCTCTCTCTCCCTTTCCCCCTTCCTCTCTATCCTACATGCTGCCACCCACCGCTTCGGTTGCTCACTATTGGTTCCATTCTTTTCTTAACTACCTCATCAACCGTGGCTACCATCATTTTCACCTTCTGTTTTTGTCTCTCATCCTCTCTCTTTACAAACACTTTCTGTGCCTCCCTTAACAATTCATCTAATGGCTTTTCACTCCACCCTTCTATCTTCTGTATCTTTCTCTGTATGTCTGGCCATGCCTTTGTCACAAAATGTAATTTCAAAAGTACATTTTGCTCCCCGTATAAGTCCCCTTTCTTCCCCAGTAAATAGTATATTCAAAACAGACATTAACTCAGCCCACGTATACAGACTGGGCCCCAGGAATTGATCAATTTGTTCAGACAACCCTACTGGATCCTCAGCCAGGACCTTCATTTCTTTTTTAAATGTTCTGACCTCCCCACTGGTGAGGCGGGGGGTCACTTCCAAACCCAAACTCTTTGTCCCCGAATGGTACCTCCCAAAGGAGATAACTCTTCACGTTCTTCCCTTTTTTTGTTATCCCCCCTTAGGCTTTGATTTAGATCCTCTGGAGGCCTCCTCTACATCTGCTGTAGCTTTCCTTTCTTTTGCTGAGGATTGAGGGTCAGGAACAACAACATTCCTGTCCACCGCCCCTTCATCCTCCTCTTGTGGGTCATCCCTTCCCTGTCCCCGTCTGTCTGTCTCTCCTCCTCCCCCATTTTCACCTAATCTGATTTTATGGTACGTGGGCGGGGGACAAACAGCCAAGAGGATCTCAGGGACTGGGTGGGGAAGAGGGGGAAGTACCTTGTCTTTACTACCATCATTCCCAAACTGCTCTTCCAACAGGACACATAGTCTGCCTCTTCTTGACTAAAAGGTTGTTTTTCATTCACATACAAATCTAAATACTGACAGACCCAATCCTCGTCCGAACCATACTTTGGTCAGAGGACAGTAGGATGAAGGATTGGTTCTTTGGTCCATACTAAACAACAATATTTCATCATTTTCTTTTTATCTTTTTCCCTTGTACAAGTGTTACTTGTCCATTCCCGCAACACCCTCACCAACAGACTTTCAGGAGGAATGTTACCAGGGAGTAGTAGAAGCCACGAACAAATTATTGAATTCGCTGGGTCAGCAAGGACTGCGAGTATCTAACAACAAACTACAATATGTGGAGCAAGAAGTGAAATACTTGGGACAATTTATTTAGTGAGGGAAAGCGAAAGATAAGCCCGGAACGGATAGAGGGAATAGTGGGGATGCCACTGCCCAGCACTAAAAGGGAGTCACGCAAATGTTTAGGTCTAACGGGTTATTGCAGATTGTGGATTGATTCCTATGCTCAGAAGACTAAGAAATTATATCTCAAACTATTAGAGGGGGAACCAAAATGTCTAAGTTGGGATGATGAGGAAAAAGAACGAGTTGAGAAACTCAAAAGAGATCTGATCCATGCCCCCGTGTCAGCCTCACCTTCCCTAGATAAACCTTTCCACCTCTTTGTTACTGTAGATAAGGAAGCGGCTTTGGGAGTATTAACCCAGAGGTGGGGAGGAATGAGACAACCAGTGGCATATCTTTCGAAGCCATTGGATTCAGTATCCCGGGGGTGGCCTGCGTGTGTGCAGGCCGTGGCTGCCACTGCACTGTCGGTGGTGGAAAGCAGAAAGCTTACATTTGGGGGAGCCATAATAGTAAGTACCCCACACCAAGTGAGAACGATCCCAAACCAAAAAGCTGGGCGATGGTTGACAGACTCCCAGATTCTGAAATATGAGGCAATATTAATAGAAAAGGATGATCTAGTGTTGGTCACGGACCATTGTTTAAATCCAGCTGCCTTTCTTTGGAAAGGGGAAGGAGACTCTACTCAGAATCCAGGGCACGACTGCCTTGACATTATAGAATACCAAACTAAGGTCCACATGGACCTGAGAGATGTTCCACTTCATGCAGGAGCCCGACATTTTATAGACGGATCATCCCGAGTGACTGAAGGGAAAAGACATAATGGGTATGCAGTCGTAGATGGGATTGAAGGTAGTGTGGTAGAGGCAGGAAGGTTGCCAAATGGGTGGTCAGCTCAGACCTGCGAACTCTATGCATTGGAAAGAGCCCTTAGGACATTAGAAAATAAAGAGGGAACAGTATTCACTGACTCTAAATATGTATTTGGTGTTGGCACGTTCGGAAAGATATGGCGGGAAAGAGGACTGATCAATAGCCGAGGGAAGGAATTAGTACATGAGGAGTTGATTAAACGGGTCTTGGAGTCCCTATTACTCCCCCGAGAAATAGCGGGAGTGCATGTAAATGGTCATCAGAAAGGAAATGAACCTGAAGTTAGGGGGAATAGATTAGCTGATGAAGTGGCTAAGGAAGCAGCCCTGAACCCACAAGGAGTGCTGATTCATTCCCTAATACCTACAGTCCTAGATCCTTGGAAAGCTCCTATATTTACTGAAAGAGAGGAAAAAGAATTGAGAGATTTAGGGGCTGTAAAACAGCAGAAGGGCATTGGAGGTTACCCGATGGAAGGGAAATGTTAAACAAAATGATGATGCGAGAGATTATGGCTGTCCTACATCGAGGCAGCCATTGGGGAGTACAAGCAATGTGTGATTTAGTTCTTAGGGAATATGGATGTAAAGGAATATATACAAATATGTGAAGGATGTATAATATGCAGCAAGGTAAATAAGAAAGTCTTGAGAAAACAGACCCCAGAAGGTGAGACCCAGGATTGAGACCCTTCCAGAGTATACAAGTAGATTATACTGAACTCCCCAGGGTAGGCAGACAAAAATATATGTTGGTCATAGTAGATCATCTATCTGTTTGGGTTGAGGCATATCCCCTAGCTACCGCCACTGCGAGTGGGGTATCTAAAACAATATTACAGCACATAATTCGCCGATATGGGCTAGTGAACTGTATAGATTCCGACCAAGGAACTCATTTTACCTCTAAAGTGTTACAGGGGGTAACGAAAGGGTTGGGAATATCCTGGGAGTTCCATACTCCGTGGCACCCACCATCATCGGGAAGGGTTGAGAGAATGAACCAAACACTCAAATGACAGCTCTCTCAATTGATAATAGAAACCAGACTCCCTTGGACAAAATGTCTACCTATAACTCTCTTGCGAATACGAACAGCCCCAAGGAAAGATTTGGGACTATCCCCCTGTGAAATCTTATTTGGATTACCTTATCTGGGAACGAATGAGGAATTGCCAATTCCCGAAACTAAAGACGTGTTCTTAAAGAAGTCTCTACTGGGCTTGTCCTCCTCTTTGTTTTTCCTCAGGAAACAGAGTTTATTGGCACAGACTCCACCCCTTGAATTCACCGTTCATCCCATCCGGCCGGGAGTTTGGGTCTTAGTAAAATCATGGACAGAGACTAAATTGCAGCCGGACTGGGAAGGGCCGTACCAGGCTGTTTTGACGACCGAAACGGCAATAAGGACGGTGGGGTGAGGCTGGACTCACTACACTTGGATCAAAGGGCCAGTGGAATCTCCAGATGAGGAAGAAGTCTGGACAGTCGGATCAACGGAAGACCCACTGAAACTCAGACTGAAGAGACTTTGAGTAACTGATTATACAGTGGTGACGCGAGCATGGGATTATTTCTGTAAGATTGTATATTAAGTCGTTTTGTGCTTCCCCGTCATGTTTAGAATGCTGGAGATGCTTAGAGTTATGATGCTAGCTCTCTTAGTATTGGGATTTTGTCAAATATGATTTTCATATGTATTATTAACAGTTCCTCAGTCTGATAATCCACAAGTAATAGACGCTGATGCATGCAGCTTAAATTGTGGGGATGGAGATAATCAGAGACAGTACCACAGCTCAGAGATACATCTTAAGTTCTATGGGGATGGCTTGGGGATGGTACTTGGTATAATGGTCTCGTCACAGTACACCTTCTGACCAGCTCGCGATTGTCCCGATAAAAAGTGTAACCCAATATACTTAACGATGAAGAAAACCACATGGCACAGAGCAATTATGCGGGTGGGGGGGGGGAACCGATGAGATACAATTAAATCAAACATTTGGGATATAAATGAAAGCAAATGGGAAGGATTTCTTGGGCTGTTGTTTTTGAATTAGTGTAGGACATGGAAAACGGGCTGAACGACTGGGTCACCCCTCCCAATGACCCCAAAGTAGTAAAAATTACACAGGGAAAGGACTTAAAACAGACCATCAAAATAGAAACTGGGTACGGGGATGCAAATGCCTGGGTTGAATGGGTAAAGTATACTGTAAAAAGTCTGAACAAGACCATTTGTTATGCATGTGCCTCCGGTCGGCCAGTGGCCCAGGTGGTTCCCTTTCCGCTCGGGTGGAAGGCAGACAGGAAGGGCATGGAATGTATGATAGCCGTGTACCAGGAGGAGACTGCGTGGAATGATAGGAATTGTACCTCCCTATCTCTGATATTCCCTCCCTTGGAGAAGAAAGACTCAAAATCCCCACCCCCCCATGTTTCCAGCCACAGTCGGAAATCAAAAGTGGTGTGTGCGTAGACGAGGTACAAGTCGGTCTGGAGACTTGGGGGGAGCTGAAATTATGTACAGAGATTAAGGATGTTACCGAAACGGAGAAGGGAGAGAAGTACTCAGCACTGAAGGTTCCCCAAGCGGATCTGTGGTGGGACTGTGGAGGCAAAACATGGAGACCCACCCTCAAAATATCGAGACCCATTGGAAAGGGATATGTGCAATTGTACAATTGGCAATTCCATTTACCCTGGCATTTGAGAAGGAAAAGATAGGAGGGAGAAAGGGAAGGAGTAAGAGATTACTGTTAGACATTTCTTTCGATGACAGGATTTATCTCGATTCTGTAGGAGTCCCTGGGAGGGGGGGGGGGGTACCTGACGATTTCAAGGCTCGTACCCAGATTGCAGCAGGCTTTGAGTCAGCTCTCTTCTGGTGGGTAACAATTAATAAAAATGTATATTGGATAAATTACAGTTTCTATAATCAACGGTGATTTTTAAATTATACAAGAGATGTGGTTAAAGGAATATCAGACCAGCTTGATGTGACAAGTAGGATGGCATGGGAAAACAGAATGGCCCTTGATATGATTTTAGCGGGAAAAGGGTGTGTGTGTGATGTTAGGAGGAAGCTGGTGCACCTTTATTCCTAATAAAACTGCACTTGATGGTTCAATCATTCGGGCCTTAAGGGGATTGACTACCTTAGCAGAGGAACTGGCTGAGAATTCAGGAGTAGACACATCTCTCACAGGATGGCTTGAATCATGGTTTGGAAAATGGAAGGGGATGGTGGTTTCCATCCTTACTTCCCTGATAGTAGTAGTCGGGGTATTGGTAGCCACTGGCTGTTGTATCATACCCTGTATACGAGGACTCACCCAAAGACTGATTGAGACAGCCTTAATGAAACAGATGCCTCTAAAAGGGAATCAGGCAGAGGAACTTTATTGACTAAATAATGAGGGGATGAGTGGGACCAAGATGGATGAAATATCCAGAATGATGCTTGTGAATTTCGGGGGCGATGCTTAAAAGAAACATTGCAGAAGATAACAAATGGTAATTAAGGAAAAAGGGGAAATTGTGGGATGTGGGAAAACTAGTGTTACTTCTGCAATTCCATTTACTTATACTAAATTAATGAACTCATAGCAGTGTGTAATTGTTTTAGCCAAGAGCTGAGTCAACAAGAATGGAAATATGTGGAGGAAACACATAATTGGTTTTGTATTAGCTAAAATTGTATGCAAGAATGAAACGTGACTGCAAACAATGGTAGATATTACAGGCGAATAGATAAAATGTTGTGAGGGGAGGAAGTTAAACTAGATACGCCTGTACAAACAGTAGGTATAAACATCTGTTTCCCACTTTTACAGAAACACAGGAACAAACCCCAATTAAAAGGGTAATAAGGATCAGGGGAAGGTACAGATGTAGGGAGTAGATAATGATGAAGAAAGAATATGCCTAACAATGACCTACAGCAGGATGAGGTCAAACGGCCTTGTGAGGCCAGAAATAAGCATATTGTCACAGACAAGGCCGGATAAGGCAAGAGATAAACAGGAGTAATGGGGGCCGGTCTTAGGGAAGTGGAAGATGTAAACAGGGGAGGAACAATGTAAAACAAAAGAAACCAAATTATATAAATATTGTGTATGAATTGAATTTGGGGTGTGTATGTCCCTTGCCTTATAGACACTGGACATCACACCCTCTTGCTGAAGTAAAATAAAGGACATGACTGATTCAGACTTTGTCTCGGACTGCAATTATTGAAGTCTGTGAGCTTTGTTTCTCACAGTTCCAGACCCTAACCACTGGATTAATCTGGCCAACCCCACACTCTCATCAGTGTGTTCCAGACCCTAACCCCTGGATTAATTCGGCCTATCCCACTCTCTCAGTCACTGTGTTCCAGACCCTAACCCCTGGATTAATCCGGCCAACCCCACACTCTCAGGCACTGTGTTCCAGACCCTAACCCCTGGATTAATCCAGCCTATCCCACTCTCTCAGACACTGTATTCCAGACCCTAACCACTGGATTAGTCCGGCCAACCCCACATTCTCTGGCACTGTGTTCCAGACCCTAAACCCTGGATTAATACAACCTATCCCACTCTCTCAGGCACTGTCTTCTCAACCCGAACCATTGGATAAATCCGGCACAGCCACACTCGCAGACACCGCATTACAGAACCTACGTCCTGGATTAATCCGGCCTATCCCACTCTCTCAGGCACTGTATTCCGACACTACGGCCTGGATTATTCCGGCCTATCCCACAATCCCAGATACTTTGTACCAGACCCGAACCCCTGGATTAATCCGGCCTATCCTACTCCTGCAGACACTGCATTCCAGACCCACACTGCTGGATTAATCCGGCCTATCCCACACTCTCAGACACTGTGTTCCAGACCCTAACCTCTGGATTGACCTGGCCTACCTACACTCTCAGATACTGTGTACCAGACCCTAACTCCTGCATTAATCCAAACTATCCCACACTCTCAAACGCTGTGTCGCAGACCTTAACACCTGGATTAATCCGACCGATCCCACACTCTCAGAAATTGTGTTTCAAATCCTATCCCCTGGATAGAGCAGGCCTGTCCTACACTCTCAGACTCTGCGTTCCAGAACCTAACCCCTGGAATATTCCGGCCTATCCCACACTCTCAGAAACTGTGTTCCAGACCCTAACCCCTGGATTAATCCGGCCTATCCCACACTCTCAGACACCGTGTTCCAGACCCTAACTCCTGCATTAATCCAGCCTATCCCACACTCTCTAACGCTGTGTCCCAGACTTTAACACCTGGATTAATCCAGTTTATCCCTCACGCTAAAACACTGTGTTCCAGATCCTAACCCTTGGTTAGACCCAGTGTCCCCACACTCTCAGACACTGAATTCCAGACCCGAACCTCTGTATTAATCCGGCCGATCCCATATTCTCAGGCACTGTATTCCAGACTCTAACCCCTGGATTAATCCGACCTATCCCACTATCTCAAGCACTGCGTTCCAGACAATAACTCCTGGAATATTCCGGTTTATCCCGCTCTCACACAATGTGTTCCAGACCCCTGGATTAATCCGGTCTATCCCATAAACTCAGACACCGTGTTCCAGGCCCTAAAGTCTGGATTAATCTGGCCTATCCCACACTCTCAGACACATGTTCCAGACCCTAGCCCCTGGATTATTCTGGCCTCCCCACACTCTCATGCACTTTGTTCCAGACCCTAACCCCTGGATAGACCAGGCCTCTCCCACACTCTCAGACACTGTGTTCTAGACCCGAACCCCTGGATTGACCCGGCCTATCCTACACTCTCAGACACTGTGTTCCAGGCCCTAAACCCTGGACTCACCTGGCCTATCCTACACTCCTAGACACTGTTTTCCAGACCCTAACTCCTGCATTAATCCAGCCTATCCCACACTCTCAAACGCTGTGTCCCAGACCTTAACACTTGGATTAATCCGGCCTATCCCTCACATTCAGACACTGTGTTCCAGACCCTAATGCCTGGATTAATCCGGCCTACCCCACACTCTCAGCCACTGTGTTCCAGACACTAACCATTTGATTGACCCGACCTATTCCACACTCTCAGACACTGAGTTCCAATTCCTAAATCCTGGGTTGTTCCAGCCTCCCCACACTCTCATGCACTGTGTTCCAGACCCTAACCCCTGGAATATTCCGGCCTCCCCACACTCTCAGACACTGTGTTCCAGACCTTAACCCATGAATTAATCCGGCCTACCCCACACTCTCAGACACTGTGTTCGAGACCCTAACCCATGGATTAATCCGGCCTACACCACACCCTCAGCCACTCTGTCCCAGACCCTAACCCCTGGATTAATCCGGCCTATCCCACACTCCAAGATACTTTATTCCAGTCTCTAACCCCGGGATTGAATCGGCCTTCGCCACAAATTCCTGCACTTTGTACCAGACCCTAACCCCTGGATTAATCCGACCTATCCTACTCCAGCAATCACTGTATTCCAGACCGAAACCGCTGGATTAATCCGGCCTATCCCACACTCTCAGACACTGTGTTCCAGACCCTAACTCCTGCATAAATCCAGCCTATCCCACACTCTCAGACACATGTTCCAGATCCTAGCCCCTTGTTTAATCCAGCCTATCCCTTACTCACCGACATTTTGTGCCAGACCCTAACCCCTGGATTAATCCAGCCTACCCCTCACGGTCAGACACTGTGTTCCAGACCCTAATGCCTGGATTAATCTGGCCTACCCCACACTTTCAGCCACTGTGTTCCAGACACGAACCATTGGATTGAACCGACCTATTCCACACTCGCAGACAGTGAGTTCCAATTCCTAAATCCTGGGTTATTCCAGCCTCCCCACACTCTCAGACACTTTGGATTAACCCCTGGATTAATCCGGAATATCCCACACTTACCAGCACTTTGGGCCAGACCCTAACCCCTGAATTAATCCAGCCTATATCACACTCTCAGACACTGTGTTCCAGACCCTAACCCCTGGATTAATCCGGCTATCCTATACTCTCAAATGCTGTGTCCCAGACTTTAACACCTGGATTAATTCGGCCTATCCCTCACGCTAAGACACTGAGTTCCAGACCTTAACCCCTGGATAGACCCGGTGTCCCCACACTCTCAGACATTGAATTCCAGACCCTAACCTCTGGATTAATCTGGCCTATCCCACACTCTCAGGCACTGTATTCGAGACCCTAACCTTTGGATTAATCTGACCTATTCCACTCCCTCAAGCACTGCGTTCCAGACCCTAACTCCTGGAATATTCCGGTTTATCTCACTCTCACACAATGTGTTCCAGACTCTAACTCCTGGATTAATCCGGTCTATCACATAAACTCAGACACTGTGTTCCTGACAATAATGTCTGGATTAATCCGGCCTACCCCACACTCTCAGCCACTGTGTTCCAGACACTAACCATTGGATTGACCTGACCTATTCCACACTGTCTAACAGTGAGTTCCAATCCCTAAATCCTGGGTTATTCCATCCGCCCCACACTCTCAGGCACTTTGTTCCAAACCCTAACCCCTGGATTAATCCGGCCGATCCCACACTTAACAGCACTTTGGGCCTGACGCTAACCCCTGGATAAATCCGGCCTATCCCACACTCTCGTGCACTGTGTTCCAGACCTTAACCCCTGGATTAATCTGGCCTATCCCACACTCCCAGATACTTTATTCCAGTCTCTAACCCCGGGATTGAATCGGCCTTCCCCACACTTTTCAGCACTTTGCACCAGACACTAACGCCTGGATTAATCCACCCTGAACTTAAATTTACCTGGACCATCTCTGACACCTCGCTCCCCTTCCTGGACCTCTCCATCTCCATTAGTGATGACCGACTTGACACTGACATTTTTTACAAACCCACCGAATCCCATAGCTACCTGGATTACACCTCTTCCCACCCTACCTCTTGCAAAAATGCCATCCCATATTCCCAATTTCTCCGCCTCCGCCGTATCTGCTCCCAGGAGGACCAGTTCCACCATAGAACACACCAGATGGCCTCCTTCTTTAGAGACCGCAATTTCCCTTCCCACGTGGTTAAAGATGCCCTCCAATGCATCTCGTCCACATCCCGCACCTCCGCCCTCAGAACCCACTCCTCCAACCGTAACAAGGACAGAACGCCCCTGGTGCTCACCTTCCACCCTACAAACCTTTGCATAAACCAAATTATCCGCCGACATTTCCGCAACCGCCAAACAGACCCCACTACCAGGGATATATTTCCCTCCCGACCCCTTTATGCCTTCCGCAAAGACCGTTCCCTCTGTGACTACCTGGTCAGATAAGCACCCGTCTACGACCCACCCTCCCATTCTGGCACTTTCCCCTGCCACCGCAGGAACTGTAAAATCTGTGCCCACACCTCCTCCCTCACCTCTATCCACGGCCCTAAAGGAGCCTTCCACATCCATCAAAGTTTCTCCTGCACATCCACCAATATCATTTATTGTATCCGTTGCTCGCGATGTGGTCTCCTCTACATTGTGGAGACTGGGCGCCTCCTAGCAGAGCGCTTTAGGGAACATCTGCGAGACACCCGCACCAATCAACCAAACCGCCCCCTGGCCCAACATTTCAACTCCCCCTCCCACTCTGCCGAGGACATGGAGGTCCTGGGCCTCCTTCACCGCCGCTCCCTCACCACCAGAGCCTGGAGGAAGAACGCCTCATCTTCCGCCTCAGAACACTTCAACCCCAGGGCATCAATGTGGACTTCAACAGCTTCCTCATTTCCCCTTCCCCCACCTCATCCTGGTTTCAAACTTCCAGCTCAGCACTGTCTCCTTGACTTGTCCGGACCTGTCCGACCTGCCTATCCCCTTTTCCACCTATCCACTCCACCCTCTCCTCCGAGACCTATCACCTTCATCTCCTCTCCCACTCACCCATTATACTCTATGCTACTCTCTCCCCACCCCCACCCTCCTCTAGCTTATCTCTCCATGCTTCAGGCTCACTGCCTTTATTCCTGATGAAGGGCTTTTGCCCGAAACGTCGATATCGCTGCTCGTTGGATGCTGCCTGAACTGCTGTGCTCTTCCAGCACCACTAATCCAGTACCTCGATTAATCCGCCCTATCCCACGCTCTCAGACACTATGTTCCAGGCTCTAACCCCTGGATTAATCCGGCCTATTCCACACTCTCAGACACTGTGTTCCAGGCCCTAACCTCTGGATTAATCCGTCCTATCCCACACTCTCATGCACTTTGTTCCAGAACCTAAATACAGGATTGACCCGGCCTATCCCACCACTCTCAGACACTGTGTTCCAAACCCTAACTCCTGAATTAATCCAGCCTATTCCACACTCTCAAATGCTGTGCTCCAGACCTTAACACCTGGATTAATCCAGCCTATCCTTCCAGACCCTAACCCCTTGATTGACCTGGCCTATCTCACACTCTCGGGCACTGTGTTCCAGACCCTAATGCCTGGATTAATCCGGCCTATCTCACACCCTCAGGCACTTTGTGCCAGACCCTAACCCTGGGATTGAATCGGCCTTCCCCACACTTTCCGTCACTTTGTCCCAGACCCTAACCCCTGGATTAATCCGGCCTATCCCACACTCTCAGACACTGTGTACACGACCCTAAACTCCTGCATTAATCCAGCCTACCCCTCACTCTCAAACGCTGTGTCCCAGACTTTAACACCTGGATTAATCCGGCCTATCCCTCACGCTAACACACTGTGTTCCAGACCCGAACCCCTGGATAGACCCGGTGTCCCCAGACTCTCAGACACTGAATTCCAGACACTAACCTCTGGATTAATCCGACCTATCCCACACTCTCAGGCACTGTATTCCAGACTCTAACCTTTGGATTAATCTGACCTATCTCACTCTCTCAAGCACTGCGTTCCAGACCCTAACTCCTGGAATATTCCGGTTAATCCCACTCTCACACAATGTGTTCCAGACCCTAACCCCTGGTTTGACCCGTTCTCCCCACACTCTCAGACACTGTATTCCAGACCCTAATCACGGGATTAATCCGGCCTCCCGCACACTCTCGGACACTGTGCTACAGACCCGAACCCCTGGAATAATCTGGCCTATACCACACTCTCAGAAACTGTGTTCCAGACCCTAACCCCTGGATTAATCCAGCCTATCCCACACTCTCAGACACTGTGTTCCAGAGCCTAACCGCTGGATTAATCCGGCCTATCCCACACTCTCAGACACCGTGTTTCGGACCCCAACCCCTGGATTATTCTGGCCACCCCACACTCTCATGCACTTTGTTCCAGACGCTAACCCCTGGATTAATCCGGCCTATCCCACACTCTCAGACACTGTGTTCCAGATCCTACTGCCTGGATTAATCCGGCCTATCCCACACTCCCAGATACTTTATTATGGTCTCTAACCCCGGGATTGAATCGGCCGTCCCCACACTTGCCGGCACTTTGTACCAGACCCTAACCACTGGATTAATCCGACCTATCCTACTCCCGCAGTCACTGTATTCCAGACCGAAACCACTGGATTAATCCGGCCTATCCCACACTCTCAGACACATGTTCCAGACCCTAATGCCTGCATTAATCCGGCCTATCCCACACTCCCAGATATCTTGTTCCAGACTCTAACCCTGGGATTTAATCGGCCTTCCCCATACTTTCTGGCACTTTGTAGCAGACACTAACCCCTGGATTAATCCGGTCTATCCTACTCCCGCAGACACTGTTTTCCAGACCCACACTGCTAGATTAATCCAGCCTATCCCACATTCTCAGACACTGTGTTCCAGACCCCAACCCCTGGATTGACCTGGCCTATCCCACACTCTCAGACACTGTATACCAGACTCTAACTCCTGCATTAATCCAGCCTATCCCACACTATCAAACGCTGTGTCCCAGCCCTTAACACCTGGATTAATCCAGCTATCCCACACTCTCAGACACTGTGTTCCAGACCCTAATGCCTGGATTAATCCGGCCTACCCCACACTTTCAGCCACTGTGTTCCAGGCACGACCATTGGATTGAACCGACCTTTTCCACAATCTCAGACAGTGAGTTCCAATCACTAAATCCTGGGTTATTCTAGCCTCCCCACACTCTCAGGCACTTTGTTCCAAACCCTAACCCCTGGATTAATCTGGCCTATCCCACACTTAACAGCACTTTGGGCCTGACCCTAACCCCTGGATTAATCCGGCCAATCCCACACTCCCAGATACTTTATTCCAGTCTCTAACCCCGGGATTGAATCGGCTTTCCCCACACTTTTCAGCACTTTGTACCAGACACTAACGCCTGGATTAATCCACCCTGAACTTAAATTTACCTGGACCATCTCTGACACCTCGCTCCCCTTCCTGAACCTCTCCATCTCCATTCGTGATGACCGACGTGACACTGACATTTTTTACAAACCCACCGACTCCCATAGCTACCTGGATTACACCTCTTCCCACCCTATCTCTTGCAAAAATGCCATCCCGTATTCCCAATTTCTCCGCCTCTGCCGTATCTGCTCCCAGGAGGACCAGTTCCACCATAGAACACACCAGATGGCCTCCTTCTTTAGAGACCGCAATTTCCCTTCCAACGTGGTTAAAGATGCTCTGCAACGCATCTCGTCCACATTCTGCACTTCCGCCCTCAGACCCCACCCCTCCAACCGTAACAAGGACAGAACGCCCCTGGTGCTCACCTTCCAACCTACAAACCTTCGCATAAACCAAATCATCCGCCAACATTTCCGCCACCTCCAAACAGACCCCACCACCAGGGATATATGTCCCTCCCGACCCCTTTCCGCCTTCCGCAAAGACCGTTCCCTCTGTGACTATCTGGTCAGGACCACACCCCCCCATGACCCACCCTCCCATTCTGGCACTTTCCCCTGCCACCGCAGGAACTGTAAAACCTGTGCCCACACCTCCTCCCTCACCTCTATCCAAGGCCCTAAAGGAGCCTTCCACATCCATCAAAGTTTCACCTGCACATCGACTAATATCATTTATTGTATCCGTTGCTCCCGATGTGGTCTCTTCTATATTGGTGAGACTGGGCGCCTCCTAGCAGAGCGCTTTAGAGAACATCTGCGAGACACCCGCACCAGTCAACCAAACCGCCCCGTGGCCCAACATTTCAACTCCCCCTCTCACTCTGCCGAGGACATGGAGGTCCTGGGCCTCCTTCACTGCCGCTCCCTCACCACCAGACGCCTGGAGGAAGAACGCCTCATCTTCCGCCTCGGAACACTTCAACCCCAGGGCATCAATGTGGACTTCAACAGCTTCCTCATTTCCCCTTCCCCCACCTCATTCTAGTTTCAAACTTCCAGCTCAGCACTGTCCCCTTGACTTGTCCGGACTTGTCCTACCTGCCTATCTCCTTTTCCACCTATCCACTCCACCCTCTCCTCCGAGACCTATCACCTTCATCTCCTCCCCCACTCACCCATTGTACTCTATGCTACTCTCTCCCCACCCCCACCCTACTCTAGCTTATCTCTCCATGCTTCAGGCTCACTGCCTTTATTCCTGATGAAGGGCTTTTGCCCGAAACGTCGATATCGCTGCTCGTTGGATGCTGCCTGGACTGCTGTGCTCTTCCAGCAACACTAATCCAGTACCTGGATTAATCCGCCCTATTCCACACTCTCAGTCACTGAGTTACAGACCCGAACCCCTGGATTAATCTGGCCTATCCCACACTCTCAGGCACTTTGTTCCAGATCCTAACCCCTGGATTAATCCGACCTATCCCACACTCTCAGGCACTGTATTCCAGACACCAACCCCTGGATTAATCCGGCCTATCTCACACCCTCAGGTCCTTTGTGCCAGACCCTAACCCCGGGATTGAATCGGCCTTCCCCACACTTTCCGTCACTTTGTAGCAGACCCTAACCCCTGGATTAATCCGGCCTATCCCACACTCTCAGACACTGTGTTCCAGACTCTAACCATTGAATTGACCTGGCCTACCCCACACTCTCAGGCACTGTCTTCCAGACACCAACCCCTGGATTAATCCAACCTATCCCAGTCTCTCAAGCACTGCATTCCAGACGCTAACTCCTGGAATATTCCGGCCTCTCCCACACTCACACACTGTGTTCCAGACTCTAACCCCTGGAGTAATCCGCTCTATTCCATAAACTCAGACAATGTATTCCAGACCCTAACCCCTGGATTTACCCAGCCACCCCAAACTCTCTGACACTGTGTTCCAGACCCTAATCCATGGATTAATCCAGCCACTCCAAACTCTCTGGTACCCTGTTGCAGACCCTAACCCCTGGATTTACCCAGCCACCCCAAACTCTCTGACACTGTGTTCCAGACCCTAATCCTTGGATTAATCCAGCCTATCCTACACTCGCAGCCACTGTGTTCCAGACCCTAACCCCTGTATTAATCCAGCTGATCCCACACTCTCAGACACTGTATTCCACACAGTAACCCCTTGATTAATCCAGCCTATCCTACACTCGTAGTCACAGTGTTCCAGACCCTAACCCCTGTATTAATCCGGCCTATCCCTCACTCTCAGACACTTTGTCCCAGACCCTAAACCCAGGATTAATCCGGCCTATCCCGCACCCTCAAACACTGTGTTCCAGACCTACACCATTGGATTGACCCAGCCTTTCCCACATTCTCAGACACTCTGTTCCAGACCCTAACTCCTGGATTAATCCGGCCTATCCCACACCCTCAGGCAATTTGTGCCAGACCCTAACCCCGGGATTGAATCGGCCTTCCCCACACTTTCCGGCACTTTGTACCAGACCCTAACCCCTGGATTAATCCGGCCTATCCCACACTCTCAGACACTGTGTTCCAGACCCTAACCATTGAATTGACCTGGCCTACCCCACACTCTCAGACACTTTGTCCCAGACCCTAACCCCTGCATTAATCTGGCCCATCCCACACTCTCAGGCACTTTATGCCAGAAACTAATCCCTGTTTTAATCCGGCCTATCCCACACTCTCAGGCACTTTGTTCCAGAACCTAACCCCTGCATTGAACCGGCCTCCTCACACTCTCAGGGACTGTATTCCACACACTAACCTCTGGATTAATCCAGCCTATCCTACACTCTCAGACACTGTGTTCCATACGCAAACCATTGGATTGACCTGGCCTATCCCACACACTCTCACACTCTGTTCCAGACCCTAACACCTGGATTAATCCGGCCTATCCCACACCCTCAGGCACTTTGTGCCAGACCCTAACCCCTGCATTAATCTGGCCCATCCCACATTTTCAGGCACTTTGTGCCAGAAATGAATCCCTGTTTTAATCCGGCCTATCCCACACTCTCAGGCACTTTGTTCCAGAACCTAACCCCTGCATTGAACCGGCCTCCTCACACTCTCAGGGACTGTATTCCACACACTACCCTCTGGATTAATCCAGCCTATCCTACACTCTCAGACACTGTGTTCCATACGCAAACCATTGGATTGACCTGGCCTATCCCACACACTCTCACACTCTGTTCCAGACCCTAACCCCTGGATTAATCCGGCCTATCCCACACCCTCAGGCACTTTGTGCCAGACCCTAACCCCTGGATTAATTCGGCCTATCCCACACCCTCAGGCACTTTATGCCAGACCCTTACCCCTGGATTAATCCGGCCTATCCCACACTCTCAGACATTGTGTTCCAGACCCTAACCATTGAATTGACCCGGCCTACCCCACACTCTCAGACACTTTGACCCAGACCCTAACCCCTGGATTAATCCGGCCTTTCCCACACTCTCAGGCACTTTTTTTCCAGAACCTCACCCCTGCATTGTACCGGCCTCCCTACACTCTCAGACACTGTGTTCCAGACCCTAACCCCTTGATTAATCGGACCAATCCCACACTGTCAGACATTGTGTTCCAGACCCTAACCCCTGGATTAATCCGGCCTTTCCCACATTCTCAGACACTGTTTTCGAGACACTAAACC
The DNA here is from genome assembly GCF_047496795.1 of Chiloscyllium punctatum. NCBI lineage: Eukaryota > Metazoa > Chordata > Chondrichthyes > Orectolobiformes > Hemiscylliidae > Chiloscyllium > Chiloscyllium punctatum. Next base: position 65,335,059 of record NC_092771.1, read on the forward strand.
CAGGATTAATCCGGCCTATCCTATACTCTCAGGCACTGTGTTCCAGACCTACACCATTGGATTGACCCAGCCTATCCCACACTATCAGACACTCTGTTCCAGACCCTAACTCCTGGATTAATCCGGCCTCCCCACACTCTCAGGCACTTTGTTCCAGACCCTAACCCCGGGATTAATCCGGCCTATCCCACACCCTCAGGCACTTTTTGCCAGACCCTAACCCCTGGATTAATCCGGCCTACCCCACACCCTCAGGCACTTTTTGCCAGACCCTAACCCCTGGATTAATTGGCCTATCCCACATTCTCATACACTGTGTTCCAGACCCAAACCCTGGATTGATCTGGCCTGTCCTACACTCTTAGCAACAGTGTTCCAGACCCTAACCCCAGGATTCATCCAACCTATCCCTCAATCTCAGAAACTGTGTTCCAGAACCTAATCCCTGAATTGGACCGGCCTCCCCACACTCTCAGATACTGTGTTCAAGACTCTAAACCCTGGATTAATCCGGCCTATCCCACATTCTCAGATACTGTATTCCAGACGTTAACCTCTGGATAGACACGGCCTATCCCACACTCTCAGACACTGTATTCCACACACTAACCCCTGGATTAATCCGGCCTATCCCTCACTCTCAGACACGGTGTTCCAGACCCTCAACCAAGGATTAATCCGGCCTATCCCTCACTCTCAGACACACTGTTCCAGACCCTAAACACTGGAATGACCTGGCGTCCCCCACAATCTCAGACACCATATTCTAGGCTCTAACGCCTGGATTAATCCGGCCTACCCCACACTCCCTGGCAAAGTATTCCAAACCCAAACCACTGGATTAATCCGACCTATCCCACATTCTCAGACACTGTATTCCAGACACTAACCCATGGATTAATCAGGCCTATCCGACACTCTCCGGCACTTTGTTCCAGACCCTAACCCCTGTTTTAATCTGGCATGTCCCACACTCTCAGGCGCTGTGTTCTAACCCTAACCCCCAGACTAAACTGGCCAATCCTACACTCTCAATCACTGTGTTCCAGACCCTAACCCTGGATTACGCTGGACTCTCCCACACTCTCAGACACTGCGTTCCAGGCGCTAACCACTGGATTAATCCGGCCTATCCCTCACTCTCAGACACTGTGTTCCAGACCCTAACCCCTGGATTTATCCAGCCTATCCCTAAATCTCAGAAACTGTTTTCTACACACTAACCCCTGGATTCATCCAGCCTATCCTACACTCTCAGACATTGCGTTCCAGACCCTAACCCCTGGAGTAATCCAGCCTATCCCACACTCTCAGACACTGTGTTCCAGACCCTAGTCCCTGGATTAATCTGGCCTATCCTAAACTCTCAGACACTGTGTTCCAGACACTAACCCCTGGATTAATCCGGCCTATCCCACACTCTCAGACACTGCGTTCCAGACACTAAACCGTGGATTAATCCGAGCTATCACACACTCTCAAACACTGTGTTCCAGACCCTAACCCCTGGATTAATCCGGCCTATCCCACACACACAGAGACTTTGTGCCAGACCCTAACCCCTAGATTAATCCGGCCTACCCCACACCCTCAGGCACTCTTTGCCAGACCCTAACCCCTGGATTAATCTGGCCTATCCTACACTCTCAGACACAGTGTTACAGACCCTAATCCCTGGATTAATCCGGCCTCACCCACACTCTTAGGCACAGTGTTCCAGACCGTAATCCCTGGATTCATCCAACCTATCCCTCAATCTCAGAAACTGTGTTCCAGAATCTAATCCCTACATTGAACCGGCCTCCCCACACTCTCAGATACTGTGTTCAAGACTCTAAACCCTGGATTAATCCGGCCTATCCCACATTCTCAGATACTGTATTCCAGACGTTAACCTCTGGATAGACACGGCTTATCCCACACTCTCAGACACTGTATTCCACACACTAACCCCTGGATTAATCTAGCCTATCCTACACTCTCAGACACAATGTTCCAGACCCTAAACACTGGAATGACCTGGCGTCTCCCACAATCTCAGACACCATATTCCAGGCTCTAACGCCTGGATTAATCCGGCCTACCCCACACTCCCTGGCAAAGTATTCCAAACCCAAACCACTGGATTAATCCGACCTATCCCACATTCTCAGACACTGTATTCCAGACACTAACACCTGGATTAATCCGGCCTATCCGACACTCTCCGGCACTTTGTTCCAGACCCTAACCCCTGTTTTAATCCGGCATGTCCCACACTCTCAGGCGCTGTGTTCTAACCCTAACCCCCAGACTAAACTAGCCAATCCTACACTCTCAATCACTGTGTTCCAGACCCTAACCCTGGATTACACCGGAATCTCCCACACTCTCAGAAACTGTGTTCCAGGCCCTAACCACTGGATAGACCGGGCCTATCCTACACTTTCAGACACTGTGTTCGAGGCCCTAACCCCTGGATTAATCCGTCCAATCCTACACTCTCAGACACTGTGTTCCAGGCCCTAACCCCTGGATTAATCCGGCCTCTCCCACACTCTCAGACACTGCGTTCCAGGCCCTAACCCCTGGATTAATCCGGCCTATCCCACACTCTCAGACACTGTATTCCACACACTAACCCCTGGATTAATCCGGCCTATCCCTCACTCTCAGACACGGTGTTCCAGACCCTAAACCAAGGATTAATCCAGCCGATCCTACACTCTCAGACACTGTGTTCCAGACCCTAACCCCTGGATTTATCCAGCCTATCCCTCAATCTCAGAAACTGTGTTCTACACACTAACCCCTGGATTCATCCGGCCTATCCTACACTCTCAGACACTTTGTTCCAGACCCTAACCCCTGGATTAATCCGGCCTACCCCACACTCTCAGACACTTTGTTCCAGACCCTAACCCCTAGATTAATCCGGCCCATCCCACACCCTCAGACACTGTGTTGCAGACCTACACCATTGGATTCAACCAGCCTATCCCACACTCTCAGACACTCTGTTCCAGACCCTAACCCCTGGATTAATCCGGCCTCCTCACACTCTCAGGCACTTTGTGCCAGACCCTAACCCCGGGATTGAATCGGCCTTCCCCACACTTTCCGGCACTTTGTACCAGACCCTTAGTGGGAGGCACGGTGGCACAGTGGTTAGCACTACTGCCTCACAGCTCCAGAGACCTGGGTTCAATTCCTGCCTCAGGCGACTGACTGTGTGGAATTTGCACGTTCTCCCCGTGTGTGCGTGGGTTTCCTCCGGGTGCTCCGGTTTCCTCCCACAGTCCAAAAGATGTGCAGGTCTGGTGAATTGGCGATGCTAAATTGCCCGTAGTGTTAGGTAAAGGGGTAGATGTAGGGGTATGGGTGGGTTACGCTTCGGCGGGGCGGTGTGGACTTGTTGGGCCGAAGGGCCTGTTTCCACACTGTAAGTAATCTAATCTAACCCCTGGATTAATCTGGCCTCCCCACACCCTCAGACACTGTGTTCCAGACCCTAACCATTGAATTGACCTGGCTTACCTCACACTATCAGACACTTTGTCCCAGACCCTAACCCCTGGATTAATCCGTCCCATCCCACACTCTCAGCTGTTGTATTCCAGACCTTAACCCCTGGATAGAAACGGCCTATCCCACAATCTCAGGGACTGTATTCCACACACTAACCTCTGGATTAATCCAGCCTATCCTACACTCTCAGCCACTGTATTCCAGTCACTAACCCCTGGATTAATCTGGCCATTCCCACACTCTCGGGCACTGTGTTCCAGACCCTAACCCCTGGATTCATCCAGCCTATCCCTCAATCTCAGAAACTGTGTTCCATACGCAAACCATTAGATTGACCCGGCTTATCCCACACCCTCAGGCACTTTGTGCCAGACCCTAACCCCTGGATTAATCCGGCCTATTCCACACTCTCAGGCACTTATTTCCAGACCCTAACACCTGGATTAATCCGGCCTATTCCACACTCTCAGACAGTGTGGTCCAGACCCTAACCTCTGGATTAATCCGGCCTAACCCACACTCTCACGCACTGTGTTCCAGACACTAACCGCTGGATTGACCTGGTCTATTCCACACTCTCAGTCACTGAGTTCCAGACCCTATCCCCTGCATTAATCTAGCCGATCCTACACTCCCAGACACTTTGTTCCAGACTCTGACCCCGGGATTGAATCGGCCTTCCCCACACATTCCGGCACTTTGTACCAGACCCAAACCCCTGGATTAATCCGGCCTATCCTACTCCCGCTGACACTGTATTCCAGACCCAAACCACTAGATTAATCCGGCCTATTCCATACTCTCGGGCACTGTGTTCCAGACCCTAACCCCTGGATTGACCCAGTGTCCCCACATTCTCAGACACTGTATTCCAGACCCTAACCCCTGGATTAATCCAACCTATCCCACTCTCTCAAACACTCCGTTCCAGACCCTAACTCGTGCAATATTCCGGCCTATCCACGCTCACACATGTGTTCCAGACCCTAACCCCTGGATTAATCCGGTTTTGTCCCATAAACCCAGACAATGTATTCCAGACCCAAACCCCTGGCTTGACCCGGCCACCCCAAACTCTCTGATACTGTGTTCCAGACCCTAACCCCTGGATTGACCCGGCCACCCCAAACCCTCTGACACTGTGTTCCAGACCCTAACACCTGGATTGAACCGGTCACCCCAAACTCTCTGACACTGTCTTCCAGTCCCTAACTCATGGATTAATCCAGCCACCCCAAACTCTCTGACACTGTGTTCCAGACCCTAACCCCTGGAATATTCCGGCCTATTCCACACTCACAGACTGTATTCCAGACCCTAACCCCTGGATTAATCTGGTCTATCCCATAAACTCAGACAATGTATTCTAAACCCTAACCCCTGGATTGACCCGGCCTCCCCAAACTCTCTGACACTTTTTTCGAGTCCCTAACCCCTGGATTGACCCGGCCACCCCAAACTCTCTGACACTGTGTTCCAGTCCCTAACCCATGGATTAATACGGCCAATACACACTCTCAGACACTATGATCCAGACCCTAATTCCTGGATTAATCCGGCCTATCCCACACTCTCAGACATTGCGTTCCAAACCATAATCCATGGATTAATCCGGCCTATCCCACACTCTCAGCCACTGTGTTCCAGACACTAAATCCAGGATTATCCCGGCCTCACCACACTCTCAGGCACTTTGTTCCAGACCCTAACCCCTGGATTAATCCGGCCTATCCCACACTCACCGACAGTTTGTGCCAGACCATAACCCCTGGATTAATCCGGCCTATCCCACACTCCTAGACACTGAGTTCCAGACACTAAATCCTGGAGTATCCCGGCCTCCTCACACTCTCAGGAACTTTGTTCCAGACCCTAACCCCTGGATTAATCCGCCCTATCCCACACTCCCAGACACTTTGTTCCAGACTCTAACCCTGGGAATGAATCGGCCTTCCCCACACTTTCCGGCACTTTCTACTGGACCCTAACCCCTGGATTAATCCGGCCTATCCTACTCCCGCAGACACTGTATTCCATATCCAAACCGCTGGATCAATCCGATATATCCCACACTTTCTGACACTGTGTTCCAGACCATAACCCCTGGATTAATCCGGCCTATCCTACTCCCGCAAACACTGTATTCCATACCCTAACCCCTGGATTAATCCAGCCTATCCCTCACGCTCAGACATTGTGTTCAGACCCTATCCCCTGGATTGATCCGGCCTTCCCACACTCTCAGACACTGTATTCTTTCCCTAACCCCTGGATTAATCCGACATATCCCACTCTCTCAACCACCGCGTTCCAAACCCAGACTACTGAATAATTCCAGCCTATCCCACAATTTCACACACTGTGTTCCAGACCCTATCCCTGGATTAATCCAGTCTATTTCATAAATACAGACAATGTATTCCAGACCCTAACACCTGGATTGACTCGGCCACCAGATCATCTGTTGGGTCATCTGCTCTTGACTGTGTGAGTTGGTTTGTCAGAGTGGGGTCAGTCTGCTCTTCCCTGGGTATGTTACATTGACAGAGTGGGGTCAGTCTGCTCTTCCCTGGGTGTGTTACATTGACAGAGTGGGATCAGTCAGCTCTTCGCTGGTTATATTACATTGACAGAGTGGCGTCAGTCTGCTCTTCCCTGAGTGTCTAACATTGACAGAGTGCGAACAGTCTGCTCTTCCCTGATTGTGTTACATTGACACAGTGCGGACAGTCTGCTCTTCCCTGATTGTGTTACATTGACAGAATGGGTCAGTCTGCTCTTCCCTGGGTGTCTTACATTGACAGAATGGGTCAGTCTGCTCTTCCCTGGGTGTCTTACATTGACAGAGTGGGGTCAGTCTGCTCTTCCCTGAATGTGTTACATTGACAGAGTGGAGTCAGTCTGCTCTCCCGTGGGAGTGTTACCTTGACAGAGGGGGGTCAGTGTGCTCTTCCCTTTGTGGGATACATTGACAGAGTGGGGTCCGTCTGCTCTTCCCTGGGTGTGTTACATTGACAGAGTGAGGCACGTCTGCTCTTCCCTGGGTGTGTTAGATTGACAGATTGGGGTCAGTCTGCTCTTTCCTGTGTGTGTTACTTTGACAGAGTGGGGTCAGTCTGCTATTCCCTGGATGTGTTACATTGACAGAGTCGGGTCAGTCTGCTCTTCCCTGGGCGTGTTTCATTGACAGAGTGGGGTCAGTCTGCTCTTCCCTGGGTGGATTACATTCACAGAGTGGGGTCAGTCTACCCATCCCTGGGTGTGTTACATTGACAGAGAGGTGAGTCTGCTCTTCCTTGGATGTGTTACATTGACAGAGTGGGGTCAGTCTGCTCTTCCCTGGGTGTGCTAAATTGACAAGAGTGGGGTCAGTCTGCTCTTCCCTGGGTGAGTAACATTGACTGAGTGGGGTCAGTCTGCTCTTACCAGATTGTGTGACATTGACAGAGTGGGGTTAGTCTGCTCTTCCATGGGTATGGTACATTGACAGAGTGGGGTTAGTCTGCTCTTCCCTGGGTGGGTTACATTGACAGAGTGGGGTCAGTCTGCATTTTCATGGCAGTGTTACATTGCCAAAATGGAGTCAGTCTGCTCCTGCCTGGGTGTGATACATTGACAGAGTGTGTGTCAATGTGGTCATTCCTGGGTGGGTGACATTGACAGATTGGGATCAGTCTGCTCCTCCCTGGGTGGGTTACATTGACAGAGTGGGGTCAGTCTGCTCTTCCCTGGGTATATTACATTGACAGAGTGGGGACAGTCTGCTCTTCCATGCGTGTGTTACATTGACAGAGTGGGGTCAGTCTGCTCCTGCCTGGGTGTGTTACATTGACAGTGTGGATTCAGTCTGCTCTTACCTGGCTTTGTTCCATTGACAGAGTTGGGTCAGTCTGCTCTTCACTGGGTGTGTTACATTGACAGAGTTGGTGTCAGTCTGGTCATTCCTGGGTGGGTGACATTGACAGAGTGGGTTCAGTCTGCTCTTCCCTGGGTGGGTTACATTGACAGAGTGGGGTCAGTCTGCTCTTCCCTGTGTGGGTTACATTGACAGAGTGGGGTTAGTCTGCTCTTCCATGGGTATGGTACATTCACAGAGTGCGGACAGTCTGCTCTTCCCTGATTGTGTTACATTGACAGAGTGAGGTCAGTCTGCTCTTCCCTGGGTCTGTTACATTGACAGAATGGGTCAGTCTGCTCTTCCCTGTGTGTGTAACATTGACAGAGTGGGGTCAGTCTGCTCTTCCCTGGGTATCTTACATTGACAGAGTGGGGTCAGTCTGCTCTTCCCTGGTTGTTTTACATTGACAGTGTGGGGTCAGTCTGCTCTATCATGGGTGTGTTACATTGTCAGTTTGGGGTCAGTCTGCTCTTCCCTGGATGTGTTACATTGACAGAGTGGGGTCAGTCTGCTCTTCCCTGGGAGTGTTAACTTGACAGAGTGGGGCCCGTCTGCTCTTCCCTGGGTGGAATACTTTGACAGTGTGGGGTCAGTCTGTTCTTCCCTGGTCGTGTTACATTGTCGGAGTGGGATCAGTCTGCTCTTCCCTGGGTGTGTTACATTGACAGAGTGGGGTCTGTCTGCTCTTCCCTGCGTGTGTTACACTGACATAGTGGTGTCAGTCTGTTCCTGCCTGGGTGAGTTACATTGACAGAGACAGGTCAGTCTGCTCTTCCTTGGGTCTGTTACATTGACAGAGTGGGGTCAGTCTGCTCTTCCCTGGCTTTGTTCCATTGACAGAGTGGGGTCAGTCAGCTCTTTCCTGGGTGTGTTACATTGACAGAGTGGGGTCTGTCTGCTCTTCCCTGGGTGTGTTATACTGACAGATTGGGATCAGTCTGCTCTTCCCTGGGTGGGTTACATTGACAGAGTGGGGTCAGTCTGCTCTTCCATGGCAGTGTTACATTGACAAAATGGAGTCAGTCTGCTCTTCCCTGGGTGAGTTACATTGACAAAGTGGGGTCAGTCAGCACTACCCTGGGTGTGTTACATTGACAGAGTGGGGTCAGTCTGCTCCTGCCAGGCTGTGTTACATTGACAAGAGTGTGTTCAGTCTGCTCTTGCCTGGGTGGGTAACATTGACTAAGTGGGGTCAGTCTGCTCTTACCTGATTGTGTGACATTGACAGAGTGGGGACAGTCTGCTCTTCCCTGCGTATATCACATTGACAGAGTGGGGTCAGTCTGCTCTTCCCTGAATGTGTTACCTTGACAGAGGGGGGTCAGTGTGCTCTTCCCTTTGTGGGATACATTGACAGAGTGGGGTCCGTCTGCTCTTCCCTGGGTGTGTTACATTGACAGAGTGAGGCACGTCTGCTCTTCCCTGGGTGTGTTAGATTGACAGATTGGGGTCAGTCTGCTCTTTCCTGTGTGTGTTACATTGACAGAGTGGGGTCAGTCTGCTATTCCCTGGATGTGTTACATTGACAGAGTCGGGTCAGTCTGCTCTTCCCTGGGAGTGTTAACTTGACAGAGTGGGGTCAGTCTGCTCTTCCCTGGGTGGATTACATTAACAGAGTGGGGTCAGTCTACCCATCCCTGGGTGTGTTACATTGACAGAGAGGAGAGTCTGCTCTTCCTTGGATGTGTTACATTGACAGAGTGGGGTCAGTCTGCTCTTCCCTGGCTTTGTTCCATTGACAGAGTTGGGTCAGTCTGCTCTTCCCTGGGTGTGTTACATTGACCGAGTTGGTGTCAGTCTGGTCATTCCTGGGTGGGTGACATTGACAGAGTGGGTTCAGTCTGCTCTTCCCTGGGTGGGTTAAATTGACAGAGTGGGGTCAGTCTGCTCTTCCCTGCGTGTGTTACATTGTCAGAGTGGGGTCAGTCTGCTCCTGCCTGGGTGTGTTACATTGATAGAATGGAGTCAGTCTGCTCTTCCCTGGGTGGGTAACATTGACTGAGTGGGTGTCAGTCTGGTCATTCCGGGGTGGGTGACATTGACAGAGTGGGATCAGTCAGCTCTTCGCTGGTTGTATTACATTGACAGAGTGGCGTCAGTCTGCTCTTCCCTGAGTGTCTAACATTGACAGAGTGCGAACAGTCTGCTCTTCCCTGATTGTGTTACATTGACAGAGTGGTGTCAGTCTGCTCTTCCCTGGGTATCTTACATTGACAGAATGGACCAGTCTGCTCTTCCCTGCGTGTCTTACATTGACAGAGTGGGGTCAGTCTGCTCTTCCCTGGTTGTTTTACATTGACAGTGTGGGGTCATTCTGCTCTCTCATGGTTGAGTTACATTGTCAGTTTGGGGTCAGTCTACTCTTCCCTGCGTATATCACATTGACAGAGTGGGGTCAGTCTGCTCTTCCCTGAATATGTTACCTTGACAGAGGGGGGTCAGTGTGCTCTTCCCTTTGTGGGATACATTGACAGAGTGGGGTCCGTCTGCTCTTCCCTGGGTGTGTTACATTGACAGAGTGAGGCAAGTCTGCTCTTCCCTGGGTGTGTTAGATTGACAGATTGGGGTCAGTCTGCTCTTTCCTGTGTGTGTTACATTGACAGAGTGGGGTCAGTCTGCTATTCCCTGGATGTGTTACATTGACAGAGAGGTGAGTCTGCTCTTCCTTGGATGTGTTACATTGACAGAGTGGGGTCAGTCTGCTCTTCCCTGGCTTTGTTCCATTGACAGAGTTGGGTCAGTCTGCTCTTCCCTGGGTGGGTTACATTGACAGAGTTGGTGTCAGTCTGGTCATTCCTGGGTGGGTGACATTGACAGAGTGGGTTCAGTCTGCTCTTCCCTGGGTGGGTTACATTGACAGAGTGGGGTCAGTCTGCTCTTCCCTGGGTGGGTTACATTGAAAGAGTGGGGTCAGTCTGCACTTTCATGGCAGTGTTACATTGCCAAAATGGAGTCAGTCTGCTCTTCCCTGGGTGAGTTACATTAACAAAGTGGGGTCAGTCAACACTACCCTGGGTGGGTTACATTGACAGAGTGGGGTCAGTCTGCTCTTCCCTGGGTGAGTAACATTGACTGAGTGGGGTCAGTCTGCTCTTACCAGATTGTGTGACATTGACAGAGTGGGGACAGTCTGCTCTTCCCTGGCTTTGTTTCATTGACAGAGTGGAGTCAGTCTGCTCTCCCGTGGGAGTGTTACCTTGACAGAGGGGGGTCAGTGTGCTCTTCCCTTTGTGGGATACATTGACAGAGTGGGGTCCGTCTGCTCTTCCCTGGGTGTGTTACATTGACAGAGTGAGGCACGTCTGCTCTTCCCTGGGTGTGTTAGATTGACAGATTGGGGTCAGTCTGCTCTTTCCTGTGTGTGTTACATTGACAGAGTGGGGTCAGTCTGCTATTCCCTGGATGTGTTACATTGACAGAGTCGGGTCAGTCTGCTCTTCCCTGGGCGTGTTACATTGACAGAGTGGGGTCAGTCTGCTCTTCCCTGGGTGGATTACATTCACAGAGTGGGGTCAGTCTACCCATTCCTGGGTGTGTTACATTGACAGAGAGGTGAGTCTGCTCTTCCTTGGATGTGTTACATTGACAGAGTGGGTTCAGTCTGCTCTTCCCTGGGTGGGTTACATTGACAGAGTGGGGTCAGTCTGCTCTTCCCTGGGTGTGTTACATTGACAGAGTGAGGCACGTCTGCTCTTCCCTGGGTGTGTTAGATTGACAGATTGGGGTCAGTCTGCTCTTTCCTGTGTGTGTTACATTGACAGAGTGGGGTCAGTCTGCTATTCCCTGGATGTGTTACATTGACAGAGTCGGGTCAGTCTGCTCTTCCCTGGGCGTGTTACATTGACAGAGTGGGGTCCGTCTGCTCTTCCCTGGGTGGATTACATTAACAGAGTGGGGTCAGTCTACCCATCCCTGGGTGTGTTACATTGACAGAGAGGTGAGTCTGCTCTTCCTTGGATGTGTTACATTGACAGAGTGGGGTCAGTCTGCTCTTCCCTGGCTTTGTTCCATTGACAGAGTTGGGTCAGTCTGCTCTTCCCTGGGTGTGTTACATTGACAGAGTTGGTGTCAGTCTGGTCATTCCTGGGTGGGTGACATTGACAGAGTGGGTTCAGTCTGCTCTTCCCTGGGTGGGTTACATTGACAGAGTGGGGTCAGTCTGCTCTTCCCTGGGTGGGTTACATTGACAGAGTGGGGTTAGTCTGCTCTTCCATGGGTATGGTACATTGACAGAGTGGGGTTAGTCTGCTCTTCCCTGGGTGGGTTACATTGACAGAGTGGGGTCTGTCTGCACTTTCATGGCAGTGTTACATTACCAAAATGGAGTCAGTCTGCTCTTCCCTGGGTGAGTTACATTGAAAAAGTGGGGTCAGTCAACACTACCCTGGGTGTGTGACATTGTCAGAGTGGGGTCAGTCTGCTCCTGCCTGGGTGTGTTACATTGACAGAGTGGGGTCAGTCTGCTCTTCCCTGGGTGGGTAACATTGACTGAGTGGGTGTCAGTCTGGTCATTCCTGGGTGGGTGACATTGGCAGAGTGGGATCAGTCAGCTCTTCGCTGGTTGTATTACATTGACAGAGTGGCGTCAGTCTGATCTTCCCTGAGTGTCTAACATTGACAGAGTGCGAACAGTCTGCTCTTCCCTGATTGTGTTACATTGACACTGTGCGGACAGTCTGCTCTTCCCTGATTGTGTTACATTGACAGAATGGGTCAGTCTGCTCTTCCCTGGGTATCTTACATTGACAGAATGGGCCAGTCTGCTCTTCCCTGGGTGTCTTACATTGACAGAGTGGGGTCAGTCTGCTCTTCCCTGGTTGTTTTACATTGACAGTGTGGGGTCAGTCTGCTCTCTCATGGTTGAGTTACATTGTCAGTTTGAGGTCAGTCTACTCTTCCCTGCGTGTATCACATTGACAGAGTGGGGTCAGTCTGCTCTTCCCTGAATGTGTTACATTGACAGAGTGGAGTCAGTCTGCTCTCCCGTGGGAGTGTTACCTTGACAGAGGGGGGTCAGTGTGCTCTTCCCTTTGTGGGATACATTGACAGAGTGGGGTCCGTCTGCTCTTCCCTGGGTGTGTTACATTGACAGAGTGAGGCACGTCTGCTCTTCCCTGGGTGTGTTAGATTGACAGATTGGGGTCAGGCTGCTCTTTCCTGTGTGTGTTACATTGACAGAGTGGGGTCAGTCTGTATTCCCTGGATGTGTTACATTTACAGAGTCGGGTCAGTCTGCTCTTCCCTGGGCGTGTTACATTGACAGAGTGGGGTCAGTCTGCTCTTCCCTGGGTGGATTACATTAACAGAGTGGGGTCAGTCTACCCATCCCTGGGTGTGTTACATTGACAGAGAGGTGAGTCTGCTCTTCCTTGGATGTGTTACATTGACAGAGTGGGGTCAGTCTGCTCTTCCCTGGCTTTGTTCCATTGACAGTGTTGGGTCAGTCTGCTCTTCCCTGGGTGTGTTACATTGACAGAGTTGGTGTCAGTCTGGTCATTCCTGGGTGGGTGTCATTGACAGAGTGGGTTCAGTCTGCTCTTCCCTGGGTGGGTTACATTGACAGAGTGGGGTCAGTCTGCTCTTCCCTGGGTGGGTTACATTGAAAGAGTGGAGTTAGTCTGCTCTTCCATGGGTATGGTACATTGACAGAGTGGGGTTAGTCTGCTCTTCCCTGGGTGGGTTACATTGACAGAGTGGGGTCAGTCTGCACTTTCATGGCAGTGTTACATTGCCAAAATGGAGTCAGTCTGCTCTTCCCTGGGTGAGTTACATTGACAAAGTGGGGTCAGTCAACACTACCCTGGGTGGGTTACATTGACAGAGTGGGGTCAGTCTGCTCTTCCCTGGGTGAGTAACATTGACTGAGTGGGGTCAGTCTGCTCTTACCAGATTGTGTGACATTGACAGAGTGGGGACAGTCTGCTCTTCCCTGGCTTTGTTTCATTGACAGAGTGGAGTCAGTCTGCTCTCCCGTGGGAGAGTTACCTTGACAGAGGGGGGTCAGTGTGCTCTTCCCTTTGTGGGATACATTGACAGAGTGGGGTCCGTCTGCTCTTCCCTGGGTGTGTTACATTGACAGAGTGAGGCACGTCTGCTCTTCCCTGGGTGTGTTAGATTGACAGATTGGGGTCAGTCTGCTCTTTCCTGTGTGTGTTACATTGACAGAGTGGGGTCAGTCTGCTATTCCCTGGATGTGTTACATTGACAGAGTCGGGTCAGTCTGCTCTTCCCTGGGCGTGTTACATTGACAGAGTGGGGTCAGTCTGCTCTTCCCTGGGTGGATTACATTAACAGAGTGGGGTCAGTCTACCCATCCCTGGGTGTGTTACATTGACAGAGAGGTGAGTCTGCTCTTCCTTGGATGTGTTACATTGACAGAGTGGGGTCAGTCTGCTCTTCCCTGGCTTTGTTCCATAGACAGAGTTGGGTCAGTCTGCTCTTCCCTGGGTGTGTTACATTGACAGAGTTGGTGTCAGTCTGGTCATTCCTGGGTGGGTGTAATTGACAGAGTGGGTTCAGTCTGCTCTTCCCTGGGTGGGTTACATTGACAGAGTGGGGTCAGTCTGCTCTTCCCTGGGTGGGTTACATTGAAAGAGTGGGGTTAATCTGCTCTTCCATGGGTATGGTACATTGACAGTGTGGTGTCAGTCTGCTCTTCCCTGGGTGTGTTACATTGACAAGAGTGGGGTCAGTCTGCTCTTCCCTGGGTGGGTTACATTGACAGAGTGGGGTCAGTCTGCACTTTCATGGCAGTGTTACATTGCCAAAATGGAGTCAGTCTGCTCTTCCCTGGGTGAGTTACATTGACAAAGTGGGGTCAGTCAACACTACCCTGGGTGGGTTACATTGACAGAGTGGGGTCAGTCTGCTCTTCCCTGGGTGTGTTACATTGACAGAGTGGTGTCAGTCTGCTCTTCCCTGGGTGTGTTACATTGACAAGAGTGGGGTCAGTCTGCTCTTCCCTGGGTGAGTAACATTGACTGAGTGGGGTCAGTCTGCTCTTACCAGATTGTGTGACATTGACAGAGTGGGGACAGTCTGCTCTTCCCTGCGTGTGTTACATTGTCAGAGTGTGGTCAGTCTGCTCCTGCCTGGGTGTGGTACATTGACAGAGTGTGTGTCAGTCTGGTCATTCCTGGGTGGGTGACATTGACAGATTGGGATCAGTCTGCTCCTCCCTGGGTGGGTTAGATTGACAGAGTGGGGTCAGTCTGCTCTTCCATGGGTGTGTTACATTGACAGAGTGGTGTCAGTCTGCTCTTCCCTGGGTGTATCACCTTGACAGAGTGGGGTCAGTCTGCTCTTCCCTGGGTGGGATACATTGACAGAGTGCGGTTAGTCTGCTCTTCCCTGGGTATATTACATTGACAGAGTGGGGTCCGTCTGCTCTTCCATGGGTGGGACACATTGACAGAGTGGGGACAGTCTGCTCTTCCCTGCGTGTGTTACATTGTCAGAGTGGGGTCAGTCTGCTCCTTCCTGGGTGTGTTACATTGACAGTGTGGGGTCAGTCTGCTCTTACCTGGCTTGGTTCCATTGACAGAGTTGGGTCAGTCTGCTCTTCCCTGGGTGTGTTACATTGACAGAGTTGGTGTCAGTCTGGTCATTCCTGGGTGGGTGACATTGACAGAGTGGGTTCAGTCTGCTCTTCCCTGGGTGGGTTACATTGCCAGAGTGGGGTCAGTCTGCTCTTCCCTGGGTGGGTTACATTGACAGAGTGGGGTTAGTCTGCTCTTCCATGGGTATGGTACATTGACAGAGTGGGGTTAGTCTGCTCTTCCCTGGGTGGGTTACATTGACAGAGTGGGGTCTGTCTGCACTTTCATGGCAGTGTTACATTACCAAAATGGAGTCAGTCTGCTCTTCCCTGGGTGAGTTACATTGAAAAAGTGGGGTCAGTCAACACTACCCTGGGTGTGTGACATTGTCAGAGTGGGGTCAGTCTCCTCCTGCCTGGGTGTGTTACATTGACAGAGTGGGGTCAGTCTGCTCTTCCCTGGGTAGGTAACATTGACTGAGTGGGTGTCAGTCTGGTCATTCCCGGGTGGGTGACATTGGCAGAGTGGGATCAGTCAGCTCTTCGCTGGTTGTATTACATTGACAGAGTGGCGTCAGTCTGCTCTTCCCTGAGTGTCTAACATTGACAGAGCGCGAACAGTCTGCTCTTCCCTGATTGTGTTACATTGACACAGTGCGGACATTCTGCTCTTCCCTGATTGTGTTACATTGACAGAATGGGTCAGTCTGCTCTTCCCTGGGTGTCTTACATTGACAGAATGGGTCAGTCTGCTCTTCCCTGGGTGTCTTACATTGACAGAGTGGGGTCAGTCTGCTCTTCCCTGGTTGTTTTACATTGACAGTGTGGGGTCAGTCTGCTCTCTCATGGTTGAGTTACATTGTCAGTTTGGGGTCAGTCTACTCTGCCCTGCGTGTATCACATTGACAGAGTGGGGTCAGTCTGCTCTTCCCTGAATGTGTTACATTGACAGAGTGGAGTCGGTCTGCTCTCCCGTGGGAGTGTTACCTTGACAGAGGGGGGTCAGTGTGCTCTTCCCTTTGTGGGATACATTGACAGAGTGGGGTCCGTCTGCTCTTCCCTGGGTGTGTTACATTGACAGAGTGAGGCACGTCTGCTCTTCCCTGGGTGTGTTAGATTGACAGATTGGGGTCAGTCTGCTCTTTCCTGTGTGTGTTACATTGACAGAGTGGGGTCAGTCTGCTATTCCCTGGATGTGTTACATTGACAGAGTCGGGTCAGTCTGCTCTTCCCTGGGCGTGTTACATTGACAGAGTGGGGTCAGTCTGCTCTTCCCTGGGTGGATTACATTAACAGAGTGGGGTCAGTCTACCCATCCCTGGGTGTGTTACATTGACAGAGTTGGTGTCAGTCTGGTCATTCCTGGGTGGGTGACATTGACAGAGTGGGTTCAGTCTGCTCTTCCCTGGGTGGGTTACATTGACAGAGTGGGGTCAGTCTTCTCTTCCCTGGGTGAGTTACATTGACAGAGTGGGGTCAGTCTGCTCTTCCCTGGATGTGTTACATTGACAGAGTGGGGTCAGTCTGCTCTTCCCTGGGAGTGTTAACTTGACAGAGTGGGGCCCGTCTGCTCTTCCCTGGGTGGAATACTTTGACAGTTTGGGGTCAGTCTGTTCTTCCCTGGTCGTGTTACATAGTCGGAGTGGGATCAGTCTGCTCTTCCCTGGGTGTGTTACATTGACAAAATGGGGTGTGTCTGCTCTTCCCTGCGTGTGTTACACTGACAGAGTGGGGACAGTCTGCTCTTCCAAGCGTGTGTTACATTGACAGAGTGGTGTCAGTCTGCTCCTGCCTGGATGAGTTACATTGACAGAGACAGGTCACTCTGCTCTTCCTTGGGTCTTACATTGACAGAGTGGGGTCAGTCTGCTCTTCCCTGGCTTTGTTCCATTGACTGAGTGGGGTCAGTCAGATCTTTCCTGGGTGTGTTACATTGACAGAGTGGGGTCAGTCTGCTCTTCCATGGCAGTGTTACATTGACAAAATGGAGTCAGTCTGCTCTTCCCTGGGTGAGTTACATTGACAAAGTGGGGTCAGTCAGCACTTCCCTGTGTGTGTTACATTGACAGAGTGGGGTCAGTCTGCTCCTGCCTGGGTGTGTTACATTGACAAGAGTGGGTTCAGTCTGCTCTTGCCTGGGTGGGTAACATTGACTGAGTGGGGTCAGTCTGCTCTTACCTGATTGTGTGACATTGACAGAGTGGGGTCAGTCTGCTCTTCCCTGGGTGGGTAACATTGACTGAGTGGGTGTCAGTCTGGTCATTCCTGGGTGGGTGACATTGGCAGATTGGGATCAGTCAGCTCTTCGCTGGTTGTATTACATTGACAGAGTGGCGTCAGTCTGCTCTTCCCTGAGTGTCTAACATTGACAGAGTGCGGACAGTCTGCTCTTCCCTGATTGTGTTACATTGACAGAATGGGTCAGTCTGCTCTTCCCTGGGTGTCTTACATTGACAGAGTGGGGTCAGTCTGCTCTTCCCTGGTTGTTTTACATTGACAGTGTGGGGTCAGTCTGCTCACTCATGGTTGAGTTACATTGCCAGTTTGGGGTCAGTCTACTCTTCCCTGCGTGTATCACATTGACAGAGTGGGGTCAGTCTGCTCTTCCCTGAATGTGTTACATTGACAGAGTGGAGTCAGTCTGCTCTCCCGTGGGAGTGTTACCTTGACAGAGGGGGGTCAGTGTGCTCTTCCCTTTGTGGGATACATTGACAGAGTGGGGTCCGTCTGCTCTTCCCTGGGTGTGTTACATTGACAGAGTGAGGCACGTCTGCTCTTCCCTGGGTGGGTTACATTGACAGAGTGGGGTTAGTCTGCTCTTCCATGGGTATGGTACATTGACAGAGTGGGGTTAGTCTGCTCTTCCCTGGGTGGGTTACATTGACAGAGTGGGGTCTGTCTGCACTTTCATGGCAGTGTTACATTACCAAAATGGAGTCAGTCTGCTCTTCCCTGGGTGAGTTACATTGAAAAGGTGGGGTCAGTCAACACTACCCTGGGTGTGTGACATTGTCAGAGTGGGGTCAGTCTGCTCCTGCCTGGGTGTGTTACATTGACAGAGTGGGTCAGTCTGCTCTTCCCTGGGTGGGTAACATTGACTGAGTGGGTGTCAGTCTGGTCATTCCTGGGTGGGTGACATTGGCAGAGTGGGATCAGTCTGCTCTTCCCTGGGTGGGTAACATTGACTGAGTGGCGTCAGTCTGCTCTTCCCTGAGTGTCTAACATTGACAGAGTGCGGACAGTCTGCTCTTCCCTGATTGTGTTACATTGACAGAATGGGTCAGTCTGCTCTTCCCTGGGTGTCTTTCATTGACAGAATGGGTCAGTCTGCTCTTCCCTGGGTGTCTTACATTGACAGAGTGGGGTCAGTCTGCTCTTCCCTGGTTGTTTTACATTGACAGTGTGGGGTCAGTCTGCTCTCTCATGGTTGAGTTACATTGTCAGTTTGGGGTCAGTCTACTCTTCCCTGCGTGTATCACATTGACAGAGTGGGGTCAGTCTGCTCTTCCCTGAATGTGTTACATTGACAGAGTGGAGTCAGTCTGCTCTCCCGTGGGAGTGTTACCTTGACAGAGGGGGGTCAGTGTGCTCTTCCCTTTGTGGGATACATTGACAGAGTGGGGTCCGTCTGCTCTTCCCTGGGTGTGTTACATTGACAGAGTGGAGTCAGTCTGCTCTCCCGTGGGAGTGTTACCTTGACAGAGGGGGGTCAGTGTGCTCTTCCCTTTGTGGGATACATTGACAGAGTGGGGTCCGTCTGCTCTTCCCTGGGTGTGTTACATTGACAGAGTGAGGCACGTCTGCTCTTCCCTGGGTGTGTTAGATTGACAGATTGGGGTCAGTCTGCTCTTTCCTGTGTGTGTTACATTGACAGAGTGGGGTCAGTCTGCTATTCCCTGGATGTGTTACATTGACAGAGTCGGGTCAGTCTGCTCTTCCCTGGGCGTGTTACATTGACAGAGTGGGGTCAGTCTGCTCTTCCCTGGGTGGATTACATTAACAGAGTGGTGTCTGTCTACCCATCCCTGGGTGTGTTACATTGACAGAGAGGTGAGTCTGCTCTTCCTTGGATGTGTTACATTGACAGAGTGGGGTCAGTCTGCTCTTCCCTGGCTTTGTTCCATTGACAGAGTTGGGTCAGTCTGCTCTTCCCTGGGTGTGTTACATTGACAGAGTTGGTGTCAGTCTGGTCATTCCTGGGTGGGTGTCATTGACAGAGTGGGTTCAGTCTGCTCTTCCCTGGGTGGGTTACATTGACAGAGTGGGGTCAGTCTGCTCTTCCCTGGGTGGGTTACATTGAAAGAGTGGGGTTAGTCTGCTCCTCCAATGGGTATGGTACATTGACAGAGTGGGGTTAGTCTGCTCTTCCCTGGGTGGGTTACATTGACAGAGTGGGGTCAGTCTGCACTTTCATGGCAGTGTTACATTGCCAAAATGGAGTCAGTCTGCTCTTCCCTGGGTGAGTTACATTGACAAAGTGGGGTCAGTCAACACTACCCTGGGTGGGTTACATTGACAGAGTGGGGTCAGTCTGCTCTTCTTGGGTGAGTAACATTGACTGAGTGGGGTCAGTCTGCTCTTACCAGATTGTGTGACAGTGACAGAGTGGGGACAGTCTGCTCTTCCCTGGCTTTGTTTCATTGACAGAGTGGAGTCAGTCTGCTCTCCCGTGGGAGTGTTACCTTGACAGAGGGGGGTCAGTGTGCTCTTCCCTTTGTGGGATACATTGACAGAGTGGGGTCCGTCTGCTCTTCCCTGGGTGTGTTACATTGAAAGAGTGGGGTTAGTCTGCTCTTCCATGGGTATGGTACATTGACAGAGTGGGGTTAGTCTGCTCTTCCCTGGGTGGGTTACATTGACAGAGTGGGGTCAGTCTGCACTTTCATGGCAGTGTTACATTGCCAAAATGGAGTCAGTCTGCTCTTCCCTGGGTGAGTTACATTGACAAAGTGGGGTCAGTCAACACTACCCTCGGTGTGTGACATTGACAGAGTGGGGTCAGTCTGCTCTTCCCTGGGTGTGTTACATTGACAGAGTGGTGTCAGTCTGCTCTTCCCTGGGTGTGTTACATTGACAAGAGTGGGGTCAGTCTGCTCTTCCCTGGGTGAGTAACATTGACTGAGTGGGGTCAGTCTGCTCTTACCAGATTGTGTGACATTGACAGAGTGGGGACAGTCTGCTCTTCCCTGCGTGTGTTACATTGTCAGAGTGTGGTCAGTCTGCTCCTGCCTGGGTGTGTTACATTGACAGAGTGTGTGTCAGTCTGGTCATTGCTGGGTGGGTGACATTGACAGATTGGGATCAGTCTGCTCCTCCCTGGGTGGGTTACATTGACAGAGTGGGGTCAGTCTGCTCTTCCATGGGTGTGTTACATTGACAGAGTGCGGTTAGTCTGCTCTTCCCTGGGTATATTACATTGACAGAGTGGGGTCCGTCTGATCTTCCCTGGGTGGGACATATTGACAGAGTGGGGACAGTCTGCTCTTCCCTGCGTGTGTTACATTGTCAGAGTGGGGTCAGTCTGCTCCTGCCTGGGTGTGTTACATTGACAGTGTGGGGTCAGTCTGCTCTTACCTGGCTTTGTTCCATTGACAGAGTTGGGTCAGTCTGCTCTTCCCTGGGTGTGTTACATTGACAGAGTTGGTGTCAGTCTGGTCATTCCTGGGTGGGTGACATTGACAGAGTGGGTTCAGTCTGCTCTTCCCTGGGTGGGTTACATTGACAGAGTGGGGTCAGTCTTCTCTTCCCTGGGTGGGTTACATTGACAGTGTGGGGTTAGTCTGCTCTTCCATGGGTATGGTACATTCACAGAGTGCGGACAGTCTGCTCTTCCCTGATTGTGTTACATTGACAGAGTGAGGTCAGTCTGCTCTTCCCTGGGTTTGTTACATTGACAGAATGGGTCAGTCTGCTCTTCCCTGTGTGTGTAACATTGACAGAGTGGGGTCAGTCTGCTCTTCCCTGGGTATCATACATTGACAGAGTGGGGTCAGTCTGCTCTTCCCTGGTTGTTTTACATTGACAGTGTGGGGTCAGTCTGCTCTATCATGGGTGTGTTACATTGTCAGATTGGCGTCAGTCTGCTCTTCCCTGGATGTGTTACATTAACAGAGTGGGGTCAGTCTACCCATCCCTGGGTGTGTTACATTGACAGAGTTGGTGTCAGTTTGGTCATTCCTGGGTGGGTGACATTGACAGAGTGGGTTCAGTCTGCTCTTCCCTGGGTGGGTTACATTGACAGAGTGGGGTCAGTCTTCTCTTCCCTGGGTGAGTTACATTGACAGAGTGGGGTCAGTCTGCTCTTCCCTGGATGTGTTACATTGACAAAGTGGGGTCAGTCAGCACTACCATGGGTGTGTTACATTGACAGAGTGGGGCCCGTCTGCTCTTCCCTGGGCGTGTTACATTGACAGAGTGGGGTCAGTCTGCTCTTCCCTGGGTGGATTACATTAACAGAGTGGGGTCAGTCTACCCATCCCTGGCTGTGTTACATTGACAGAGAGGTGAGTCTGCTCTTCCTTGGATGTGTTACATTGACAGAGTGGGGTCAGTCTGCTCTTCCCTGGCTTTGTTCCATTGACAGAGTTGGGTCAGTCTGCTCTTCCCTGGGTGTGTTACATTGACAGAGTTGGTGTCAGTCTGGTCATTCCTGGGTGGGTGTCATTGACAGAGTGGGTTCAGTCTGCTCTTCCCTGGGTGGGTTACATTGACAGAGTGGGGTCAGTCTGCTCTTCCCTGGGTGGGTTACATTGAAAGAGTGGGGTTAGTCTGCTCTTCCATGGGTATGGTACATTGACAGAGTGGGGTTAGTCTGCTCTTCCCTGGGTGGGTTACATTGACAGAGTGGGGTCAGTCTGCACATTCATGGCAGTGTTACATTGCCAAAATGGAGTCAGTCTGCTCTTCCCTGGGTGAGTTACATTGACAGAGACAGGTCAGTCAACACTACCCTCGGTGTGTGACATTGACAGAGTGGGGTCAGTCTGCTCTTCCCTGGGTGTGTTACATTGACAGAGTGGTGTCAGTCTGCTCTTCCCTGGGTGTGTTACATTGACAAGAGTGGGGTCAGTCTGCTCTTACCAGATTGTGCGACATTGACAGAGTGGGGACAGTCTGCTCTTCCCTGCGTGTGTTACATTGTCAGAGTGTGGTCAGTCTGCTCCTGCCTGGGTGTGTTACATTGACAGAGTGTGTGTCAGTCTGGTCATTCCTGGGTGGGTGACATTGACAGATTGGGATCAGTCTGCTCCTCCCTGGGTGGGTTACATTGACAGAGTGGGGTCAGTCTTCTCTTCCCTGGATGTGTTACATTGACAGAGTGGGGTCAGTCTGCTCTTCCCTGGGAGTATTAACTTGACAGAGTGGGGCCCGTCTGCTCTTCCCTGGGTGGAATACTTTGACAGTTTGGGGTCAGTCTATTCTTCCCTGGTCGTGTTACATAGTCGGAGTGGGATCAGTCTGCTCTTCCCTG
Source organism: Chiloscyllium punctatum (assembly GCF_047496795.1). NCBI lineage: Eukaryota > Metazoa > Chordata > Chondrichthyes > Orectolobiformes > Hemiscylliidae > Chiloscyllium > Chiloscyllium punctatum. The sequence goes on from NC_092771.1 coordinate 65,357,472, forward strand.
GGTGTGTTACATTGACAGAATGGGGTGTGTCTGCTCTTCCCTGCGTGTGTTACACTGACAGAGTGGGGACAGTCTGCTCTTCCAAGCGTGTGTTACATTGACAGAGTGGTGTCAGTCTGCTCCTGCCTGGGTGAGTTACATTGACAGAGACAGGTCAGTCTGCTCTTCCTTGGGTCTGTTACATTGACAGAGTGGGGTCAGTCTGCTCTTCCCTGGCTTTGTTCCATTGACTGAGTGGGGTCAGTCTGCTCTTTCCTGGGTGTGTTACATTGACAGAGTGGGGTCTGTCTGCTCTTCACTGGGTGTGTTACACTGACAGATTGGGATCAGTCTGCTCTTCCCTGGGTGGGTTACATTGACAGAGTGGGGTCAGTCTGCTCTTCCATGGCAGTGTTACATTGACAAAATGGAGTCAGTCTGCTCTTCCCTGTGTGAGTTACATTGACAAAGTGGGGTCAGTCAACACTACCCTGGGTGTGTTACATTGACAGAGTGGGGTCAGTCTGCTCCTGCCTGGGTTTGTTACATTGACAGAATGGGTCAGTCTGCTCTTCCCTGTGTGTGTAACATTGACAGAGTGGGGTCAGTCTGCTCTTCCCTGGGTATCTTACATTGACAGATTGGGGTCAGTCTGCTCTTCCCTGATTGTTTTACATTGACAGTGTGGGGTCAGTCTGCTCTATCATGGGTGTGTTACATTGTCAGTTTGGGGTCAGTCTGCTCTTCCCTGGATGTGTTACATTGACAGAGTGGGGTCAGTCTGCTCTTCCCTGGGAGTGTTAACTTGACAGAGTGGGGCCCGTCTGCTCTTCCCTGGGTGGAATACTTTGACAGTTTGGGGTCAGTCTGTTCTTCCCTGGTCGTGTTACATTGTCGGAGTGGGATCAGTCTGCTCTTCCCTGGGTGTGTTACATTGACAGAATGGGGTGTGTCTGCTCTTCCCTGCGTGTGTTACACTGACAGAGTGGGGACAGTCTGCTCTTCCAAGCGTGTGTTACATTGACAGAGTGGTGTCAGTCTGCTCCTGCCTGGGTGAGTTACATTGACAGAGACAGGTCAGTCTGCTCTTCCTTGGGTCTGTTACATTGACAGAGTGGGGTCAGTCTGCTCTTCCCTGGCTTTGTTCCATTGACTAAGTGGGGTCAGTCAGCTCTTTCCTGGGTGTGTTACATTGACAGAGTGGGGTCTGTCTGCTCTTCCCTGGGTGTGTTACACTGACAGATTGGGATCAGTCTGCTCTTCCCTGGGTGGGATACATTGACAGAGTGGGGTCAGTCTGCTCTTCCATGGCAGTGTTACATTGACAAAATGGAGTCAGTCTGCTCTTCCCTGGATGAGTTACATTGACAAAGTGGGGTCAGTCAGCACTACCATGGGTGTGTTACATTGACAGAGTGGGGTCAGTCTGCTCCTGCCTGGGTGTGTTACATTGACAAGAGTGGGTTCAGTCTGCTCTTCCCTGGGTGTGTAACATTGACTGAGTGGGGTCAGTCTGCTCTTACCTGATTGTGTGACATTGACAGAGTGGAGACAGTCTGCTCTTCCCTGCGTGTGTTACATTGTCAGAGTGGGGTCAGTCTTCTCCTGCCTGGGTTTGTTCCATTGACAGAGTTGGGTCAGTCTGCTCTTCCCTGGGTGTGTTACATTGACAGAGTTGGTGTCAGTCTGGTCATTCCTGGGTGGGTGTCATTGACAGAGTGGGTTCAGTCTGCTCTTCCCTGGGTGGGTTACATTGACAGAGTGGGGTCCGTCTGCTCTTCCCTGGGTGGGTTACATTGAAAGAGTGGGGTTAGTCTGCTCTTCCATGGGTATGGTACATTGACAGAGTGGGGTTAGTCTGCTCTTCCCTGGGTGGGTTACATTGACAGAGTGGGGTCAGTCTGCACTTTCATGGCAGTGTTACATTGCCAAAATGGAGTCAGTCTGCTCTTCCCTGGGTGAGTTACATTGACAAAGTGGGGTCAGTCAACACTACCCTGGGTGTGTGACATTGACAGAGTGGGGTCAGTCTGCTCTTCCCTGGGTGTGTTACATTGACAGAGTGGTGTCAGTCTGCTCTTCCCTGGGTGTGTTACATTGACAAGAGTGGGGTCAGTCTGCTCTTCCCTGGGTGAGTAACATTGACTGAGTGGGGTCAGTCTGCTCTTACCAGATTGTGTGACATTGACAGAGTGGGGACAGTCTGCTCTTCCCTGCGTGTGTTACATTGTCAGAGTGTGGTCAGTCTGCTCCTGCCTGGGTGTGTTACATTGACAGAGTGTGTGTCAGTCTGGTCATTCCTGGGTGGGTGACATTGACAGATTGGGATCAGTCTGCTCCTCCCTGGGTGGGTTACATTGACAGAGTGGGGTCAGTCTGCTCTTCCATGGGTGTGTTACATTGACAGAGTGCGGTTAGTCTGCTCTTCCCTGGGTATATTACATTGACAGAGTGGGGTCCGTCTGATCTTCCCTGGGTGGGACACATTGACAGAGTGGGGACAGTCTGCTCTTCCCTGCGTGTGTTACATTGTCAGAGTGGGGTCAGTCTGCTCTTCCCTGGGTATCATACATTGACAGAGTGGGGTCAGTCTGCTCTTCCCTGGTTGTTTTACATTGACAGTGTGGGGTCAGTCTGCTCTATCATGGGTGTGTTACATTGTCAGTTTGGGGTCAGTCTGCTCTTCCCTGGATGTGTTACATTGACAGAGTGGGGTCAGTCTGCTCTTCCCTGGGAGTGTTAACTTGACAGAGTGGGGCCCGTCTGCTCTTCCCTGGGTGGAATACTTTGACAGTTTGGGGTCAGTCTGTTCTTCCCTGGTCGTGTTACATTGTCGGAGTGGGATCAGTCTGCTCTTCCCTGGGTGTGTTACATTGACAGAATGGGGTGTGTCTGCTCTTCCCTGCGTGTGTTACACTGACAGAGTGGGGACAGTCTGCTCTTCCAAGCGTGTGTTACATTGACAGAGTGGTGTCAGTCTACTCCTGCCTGGGTGAGTTACATTGACAGAGACAGGTCAGTCTGCTCTTCCTTGGGTCTGTTACATTGACAGAGTGGGGTATGTCTGCTCTTCCCTGGCTTTGTTCCATTGACTGAGTGGGGTCAGTCAGCTCTTTCCTGGGTGTGTTACATTGACAGAGTGGGGTCTGTCTGCTCTTCCCTGGGTGTGTTACACTGACAGATTGGGATCAGTCTGCTCTTCCCTGGGTGGGTTACATTGACAGAGTGGGGTCAGTCTTCTCTTCCATGGCAGTGTTACATTGACAAAGTGGGGTCAGTCAGCACTACCATGGGTGTGTTACATTGACAGAGTGGGGTCAGTCTGCTCCTGCCTGGGTGTGTTACATTGACAAGAGTGGGTTCAGTCTGCTCTTCCCTGGGTGGGTAACATTGACTGAGTGGGGTCAGTCTGCTCTTACCTGATTGTGTGACATTGACAGAGTGGGGTCCGTCTGCTCTTCCCTGGGTGTGTTACATTGACAGAGTGAGGCACGTCTGCTCTTCCCTGGGTGTGTTAGATTGACAGATTGGGGTCAGTCTGCTCTTTCCTGTGTGTGTTACATTGACAGAGTGGGGTCAGTCTGCTATTCCCTGGATGTGTTACATTGACAGAGTCGGGTCAGTCTGCTCTTCCCTGGGAGTGTTAACTTGACAGAGTGGCGTCAGTCTGCTCTTCCCTGGGTGGATTACATTAACAGAGTGGGGTCAGTCTACCCATCCCTGGGTGTGTTACATTGACAGAGAGGTGAGTCTGCTCTTCCTTGAATGTGTTACATTGACAGAGTGGGGTCAGTCTGCTCTTCCCTGGCTTTGTTCCATTGACAGAGTTGGGTCAGTCTGCTCTTCCCTGGGTGTGTTACATTGACAGAGTTGGTGTCAGTCTGGTCATTCCTGGGTGGGTGACATTGACAGAGTGGGTTCAGTCTGCTCTTCCCTGGGTGGGTTACATTGACAGAGTGGGGTCAGTCTGCTCTTCCCTGGGTGGGTTACATTGACAGAGTGGGGTTAGTCTGCTCTTCCATGGGTATGGTACATTGACAGAGTGGGGTTAGTCTGCTCTTCCCTGGGTGTGTTATATTGACAGAGTGGGGTCAATCTGCACTTTCATGGCAGTGTTACATTGCCAAAATGGAGTCAGTCTGCTCTTCCCTGGGTGAGTTACATTGAAAAAGTGGGGTCAGTCAACACTACCCTGGGTGTGTGACATTGACAGAGTGGGGTCAGTCTGCTCTTCCCTGGGTGCGTTACATTGACAGAGTGGTGTCAGTCTGCTCTTCCCTGGGTGTGTTACATTGACAGAGTGGTGTCAGTCTGCTCTTCGCTGGGTGAGTAACATTGACTGAGTGGGGTCAGTCTGCTCTTACCAGATTGTGTGACATTGACAGAGTGGGGACAGTCTGCTCTTCCCTGCGTGTGTTACGTTGTCAGATTGGGGTCAGTCTGCTCCTGCCTGGGTGTGTTACATTGACAGAGTGTGTGTCAGTCGGGTCATTCCTGGGTGGGTGACATTGACAGATTGGGATCAGTCTGCTCCTCCCTGGGTGGGTTACATTGACGGAGTGGGGTCAGTCTGCTCTTCCATGGGTGTGTTACATTGACAGAGTGGTGTCAGTCTGCTCTTCCCTGGGTGTATCACCTTGACAGAGTGGGGTCAGTCTGCTCTTCCCTGGATGGGATACATTAACAGAGTGCGGTTAGTCTGCTCTTCCCTGGGTATATTACATTGACAGAGTGGGGTCCGTCTGCTCTTCCCTGGGTGGGACACGTTGACAGAGTGGGGACAGTCTGCTCTTCCCTGCGTGTGTTACATTGTCAGAGTGGGGTCAGTCTGCTCCTGCCTGGGTGTGTTACATTGACAGTGTGGGGTCAGTCTGCTCTTACCTGGCTTTGTTCCATTGACAGAGTTGGGTCAGTCTGCTCTTCCCTGGGTGTGTTACATTGACAGAGTTGGTGTCAGTCTGGTCATTCCTGGGTGGGTGACATTGACAGAGTGGGTTCAGTCTGCTCTTCCCTGGGTGGGTTACATTGACAGAGTGGGGTCAGTCTGCTCTTCCCTGTGTGGGTTACATTGACAGAGTGGGGTTAGTCTGCTCTTCCATGGGTATGGTACATTCACAGAGTGCGGACAGTCTGCTCTTCCCTGATTGTGTTACGTTGACAGAGTGAGGTCAGTCTGCTCTTCCCTGGGTTTGTTACATTGACAGAATGGGTCAGTCTGCTCTTCCCTGTGTGTGTAACATTGACAGAGTGGGGTCAGTCTGCTCTTCCCTGGGTATCTTACATTGACAGAGTGGGGTCAGTCTGCTCTTCCCTGGTTGTTTTACATTGACAGTGTGGGGTCAGTCTGCTCTATCATGGGTGTGTTACATTGTCAGTTTGGGGTCAGTCTGCTCTTCCCTGGATGTGTTACATTGACAGAGTGGGGTCAGTCTGCTCTTCCCTGGGAGTGTTAACTTGACAGAGTGGGGCCCGTCTGCTCTTCCCTGGGTGGAATACTTTGACAGTTTGGGGTCAGTCTGTTCTTCCCTGGTCGTGTTACATTGTCGGAGTGGGATCAGTCTGCTCTTCCATGGGTGTGTTACATTGACAGAGTGGGGTCTGTCTGCTCTTCCCTGCGTGTGTTACACTGACAGAGTGGGGACAGTCTGCTCTTCCAAGCGTGTGTTACATTGACAGAGTGGTGTCAGTCTGCTCCTGCCTGGGTGAGTTACATTGACAGAGACAGGTCAGTCTGCTCTTCCTTGGGTCTGTTACATTGACAGAGTGGGGTCAGTCTGCTCTTCCCTGGCTTGTTCCATTGACAGAGTGGGGTCAGTCAGCTCTTTCCTGGGTGTGTTACATTGACAGAGTGTGTGTCAGTCTGGTCATTCCTGGGTGGGTGACATTGACAGATTGGGATCAGTCTGCTCCTCCCTGGGTGGGTTACATTGACAGAGTGGGGTCAGTCTGCTCTTCCATGGGTGTGTTACATTGACAAAGTGGTGTCAGTCTGCTCTTCCCTGGGTGTATCAGCTTGACAGAGTGGGGTCAGTCTGCTCTTCCCTGGATGGGATACATTGACAGAGTGCGGTTAGTCTGCTCTTCCCTGGGTATATTACATTGACAGAGTGGGGTCCGTCTGCTCTTCCCTGGGTGAAACACATTGACAGAGTTGGGTCAGTATGCTCTTCCATGGGAGTGTTACATTGACAAAGTGGAGTCAGTCTGCTCTTCCCTGGGTGAGTTACATAGACAAAGTGGGTTCAGTCAGCACTACCTTGGGTGTGTTACATTTGACAGAGTGGGGTCAGTCTGCTCTTCCCTGGGTTGGATACACTCACTGAGTGGTGTCAGTCTGTTCTTCCCTGCGTGGGATACACTGACAGAGTGGGGTCCGTCTGTACTTCCCTGTGTGTGTTACATTTTCAGAGTGGGGTCAGTCTGCTCTTCCCTGGGTGTGTTACATTGACAGAGTGGGGTCAGTCTGCTCTTCCCTGGGTGTGTTACATTGACAGAGTGGGGTCAGTCTGCTCTTCCCTGGGGGTGTAACATTGACGGAGTGTGGTCAGTCTGCTCTTTCCTTGGTGTGTTACATTGACAAGAGTGGTGTCAGTCTGCTCTTCTCTGGGTGGGTAACAATGACAGAGTGGGGTCAGTCTATTCTTCCCTGGGTGGGATACACTGACAGAGTGGGGTCAGTCTGTTCTTCCCTGGATGTGTTACATTGACAGAATGGGGTCAATCTGCTCATCCCTGGGTGGGATACATTGACAGAGTGGGTTCATTCTGCTCTTCCCTGTGTGGGATACTCTGACAGAGTGGGGTCAGTCTGCTCTTCTCTGGGTTAGTTACATTGACAGAGTGGTTTCATTCTGCTCTTCCCTGGGTGGGATACACTGACAGAGTGGGGTCAGTCTGCTCTTGTCTGGGTGAGTTACATTGACAAGAGTGGGGTCAGTCTGCTCTTCCCTGGGTGGGATACATTGACAGTGAGAGTTCAGTCTGCTCTTTCCTGGGTGTGTTACATTGACAGAGTGGTGTCATTCTTCTCGTCCCTGGGTGTGTTACATTGACAGAGTGGGGTTAGTCTGCTCTTCCCTGGGTGTGTTACATTGACAGAGTTGGTTCATTCTGCTCTTCCCTGGGTGGGATACACTGACAGAGTGGGGTCAGTCTGCTCTTCTCTGGGTGGGTCACATTGACAGTGTGAGGTCAGTCTGCTCTTCCCTGGGTGTGTTACATTGACGGAGTGGGGTCAGTCTGCTCTTCCTGGGTGGGTTACATTGACTGGGTGGGGTCAGTCTGCTCTTCCCTGGGTGTGTTACATTGATAGAGTGGGTTCATTCTGCTCTTCCCTGGGTGTGTTACATTGACAGATTGGGGCCAGTCTGCTCTTCCCTGATTGTGTTACATTGACAGAGTGGTGTCAGTCTGCTCTTCCCTGGGTGGGTAACAATGACAGAGTGGGGTCAGTCTGTTCTTCCCTGGGTGGGATACACTGACAGAGTGGGGTCAGTCTGTTCTTCCCTGGATGTGTTACATTGACAGAATGGGGTCAATCTGCTCTTCCCTGTGTGGGATACTCTGACAGAGTGGGGTCAGTCTGCTCTTCTCTGGGTTAGTTACATTGACAGAGTGGGTTCATTCTGCTCTTCCCTGGGTGGGATACGCTGACAGAGTGGGGTCAGTCTGCTCTTCTCTGGGTGAGTTACATTGCCAAGAGTGGGGTCAGTCTGCTCTTCCCTGGGTGGGTGACATTGACAGAGTGGGTTCAGTCTGCTCTTCCCTGGGTGGGTTACATTGACTGAGTGGTGTCAGTCTACTCTTTCCTGGGTGAGTGACATTGACAGTTTGGGGTCAGTCTGCTCTTCTCTGCGTGTGTTACATTGACAGAGTGTGATCAGTCTGCTCTTCCCTGGGTGGGTTACTTTGACAGAGTGGGATCAGTCTGCTCTTTCCTGATTGTGTTACATTGACAGGGTGGTTCAGTCTGCTCTTCCCTGGGTGGGATGCACTGACAGAGTGGGGTCATTCTGTTCTTTCCTGGGTGGGTTACATTGACAGTGTGGGGTCAGTCTGCTCTTTTGTGTGCATGTTTCATTGTCAGGGTGGGGTCAGTCTGCTCTTTCCTGTGTGTGTTACATTGACAGAGTGACGTCAGTCAGTTCTTTTCTGTGTGAGTTACATTGACAGAGTGAGGTCAGTCTGCTCTTCCCTGGGTGTGTTACATTGACAGATTGGGTCAGTCTGCTCTTACCGGGATGGGTTACATTGACAGAGTGGGGTGAGTCTGCTATTCCCTGTGTGTGTTACATTGTCAAAGTGGGGTCAGTCTGCTCCTCCGTGGGTGTGTTTCATTGACAAGAGTGGGGTCAGTCTGCTCTTCCCTGGGTGTGTTACATTGACAGAGTCGGCTCAGTCTGCTCTTCCCTGGGTGTGTTACATTGGCAGAGTGGGGTCAGTCTGCTCTTCCCTGGGTGTGTTACATTGACAGAGTGGGGTCAGTCTGCTCTTCCCTGGGTTGGATACACTCACTGAGTGGGGTCAGTCTGTTCTTCCCTGCGTGGGATACACTGACAGAGTGGGGTCCGTCTGTACTTCCCTGTGTGTGTTACATTTTCAGAGTGGGGTCAGTCTGCTCTTCCCTGGGTGTGTTACATTGACAGAGTGGGGTCAGTCTGGTCTTCCCTGGGTGTGTTACATTGACAGAGTGGGGTCAGTCTGCTCTTCCCTGGGTGGGATACACTCACAGAGTGGGGTCAGCCTTCTATTCCCTGGGTGTGTTACCTTGACTGAGTGCGGTCAGTCTGCTCTTCCCTGGGTGTGTTACAATGACAGAGTGGGGTCAGTCTGCTGTTCCCTGGGTGTGTTACCTTGACTGAGTGCGGTCAGTCTGCTCTTCCCTGGGTGGGTTACATTGACAGAGTGGGGTCAGTCTGCTCTTCCCTGGGTGTGTTACATTGACAGAGTGGGGTCAGTCTGCTCTTCCCTGGGTGGGATACACTCACTGAGTGGGGTCAGTCTGTTCTTCCCTGCGTGGGATACACTGACAGAGTGGGGTCCGTCTGTACTTCCCTGTGTGTGTTACATTTTCAGAGTGAGGTCAGTCTGCTCTTCCCTGGGTGAGTTACATTGACAGAGTGGGGTCAGTCTGGTCTTCCCTGGGTGTGTTACATTGACAGAGTGGGGTCAGTCTGCTCTTCCCTGGGTGGGATACACTCACAGAGTGGGGTCAGCCTTCTATTCCCTGGGTGTGATACCTTGACTGAGTGCGGTCAGTCTGCTCTTCCCTGGGTGTGTTACAATGACAGAGTGGGGTCAGTCTGCTGTTCCCTGGGTGTGTTACCTTGACTGAGTGCGGTCAGTCTGCTCTTCCCTGGGTGGGATACCTTGACAGAGTGGGGTCAGTCTGCTCTTCCCTGGGTGGGATACACTCACAGAGTGGGGTCAGCATTCTCTTCCCTGGGTGTGTTACATTGACATAGTGGGGTCTGACCGCTCTTCCCTTGGTGTGTTACATTGAAAGAGTGGGGTCTGTCTGCTCTTTCCTGGGTGTGTTACACTGACAGAGTGGGGTCAGTCTGCTCTTCCCCGGGGAGGTATACATTGACAGAGTGGGGTCAGTCTACCCATTCCTGGGTGTGTTACATTGACAGAGAGAGGTCAGTCTGCTCTTGCCTGTGTCAGTCAGTTTGACAGAGTGGGGTCCGTCTGCTCATCCCTGGTGGGTTACATTGACAGAGTGGGTTCATTTTGCTCTTCCCTGGGTGTGTTACATTGACAGAGAGGGTTCAGTCTGATCTTCCCTGGGTGTGTTACATTGACAGAGTGAGGTCTGTCTTCGCTTCCCTGGGTGTGTTACATTGACAGATTGGGTCAGTCTGCTCTACCCGGGGTGGGTTACATTGACAGAGTGGGGTGAGTCTGCTCTTCCCTGTGTGTGTTACATTGTCAGAGTGCGGTCAGTCTGATCTTCACTGGGTGGGTTATATTGACAGATTTGGGTCAGTCTGCCCTTCCTTGGGTGGTTTACATTGACTGAGTGGTGTCAGTCTGCTCTTCCCTGGGTGTGTTACATTGACAGTGTTGGATCAGTCTGCTCTTCCCTGGGTGGGTTACAGTGACTGAGTAGGCTCAGTCTGCTCTTCCCTGGGTGGGTAACATTGAAAGGGTGAGGTCAGTCTGCTCTTCCCTGGGTGTGTTACACTGACAGCGTGGTGTCAGTCTGTTCTTCCCTGGGTGTGTTACATGGACAGGGTCGGGTCAGTCAACCCTTCCCTGGGTGTGTTACATTGAGACAGTGGGGTCCATCTTCTCTTCCCTGGGTGGGATACACTAACAGAGTGGATTCTACAGTGTTGGGTTGGGAGCAGCCAGGGAGGGGTAGATTGCAGTGTTGGGTAGGGATCAGTCAGGGAGGGGGAGATTGCACTGTTGGGTTGGGATCAGTCAGGGAGCGGGAGATTGCAAGGTTGTATAGTGATCAGTCAGGTAGGGGGAGATTGCAGTGTTGGGTTGGGATCAGTCAGGGAGGGGGAGTTTGCAGTGTTGGGTGGGGATTAGTCAGGGAGGTGGTGATTACAGTGTTGGGTAGGGATCAGTCAGGGAGGGGGTGAGTGCAGTGTTGGGTAGGGATCAGTCAGGGAGGGGGTGAGGGCAGTGTTGGGTAGGGATCAGTCAGGGAGGGGGGTGATGCAGTGTTGGGTAGGGATCAGTCAGGGAGGGGGAGATTGCAGTGTTGGGTAGGGATCAGTCAGGGAGGGGGAGATTGCAGTGTTGGGTAGGGATCAGTCAGGGAGGAGGACATTGCAGTGTTGGGTAGGGATCAGTCAGGGAGGCGAAGATTGCAGTGTTGGGTAGGGATCAGTCAGGGAGGTTGAGATTGCAGTGTTGGGTACGGATTAGTCATGGAGGGGGAGATTGCAGTGTTGGATAGGGATCAGTCAGGGAGGGGGAGATTGCAGTGTTGGGTAGGGATCAGTCAGAGGGGGGATATTGCAGTGTTGGGTAAGGATCAGTCAGGGAGGGGGTGAGTGCAGTGTTCGGTAGGGATCAGTCAGGGAGGGGGAGATTGCAGTGTTGGGTAGGGATCAGTCAGGGAGGAGGACATTGCAGTGTTGGGTAGGGATCAGTCAGGGAGGCGAAGATTGCAGTGTTGGGTAGGGATCAGTCAGGGAGGTTGAGATTGCAGTGTTGGGTACGGATTAGTCATGGAGGGGGAGATTGCAGTGTTGGGTAGGGATCAGTCAGGGAGGGGGAGATTGCAGTGTTGGGTAGGGATCAGTCAGAGGGGGGATATTGCAGTGTTGGGTAAGGATCAGTCAGGGAGGGGGTGAGTGCAGTGTTCGGTAGGGATCAGTCAGGGAGGGGGAGATTGCAGTGTTGGGTAGGGAAATCAGTAGGGCAAAAAGGGGACATGAATTTGCTTTGACAAATAGGGTTAAGGAGAATCCAAAGGAATTTTACAAATGCATAACGGCCAAAGGGTCACTGGGGAGCGAATTGGACCCCTCAAAGATCAAGACAGCCTGCATGTGGAGCTGCAATAGATGGGGGAGGAACTGAACAAGTATTTCCTGTAGAGAAGGACATGGAAGATATAGAATAGAATGATAGTTTGGGAAACAGCATTGGGAAATAGATGATGTCCATCTTGCAAATGTCCATATTACAGAGGAGGAGGTGCTGTATGTCTTGAAATGGTTAAAGGTGGATAAATCCCCAGGACCTTTTCAGGTATCCTCTCGATCTCTGTGGGAAGCTAGCGAAGTGATTGCTGGGCCTCTTGCTGAAATATTTGTATCATCGATAGACACAGATGAGATATCAGAAGACTGGAGGTTGGGCTAACGTGGTATCACTGTTTTGGAAGGGTGGTAAGGACAAGCCAGGGAACTACAGACTGGTTCGCCTGACATCAGTTATGGGCACGTAGAAAGATGGATACATGAGGGACAGGAGTTACATGTGTTTAGAAAGGCAATGTCTAATTGGGGATAGTCAGCATTGCTTTGTGCGTGGGAAATCATGGCTCAAGATATTGAGTTTTTTGAAGAAGTAACAAAAGGATTGATGAGGGCAGAGCGGTGGATGTTAGTGATATAGACTTCAGTAAGGTATTCGAAATGTTTCCACATGGGAGATTGGAGATCAAGGATAGATCTCATGGAATACAGGGAAAATCAGCCAGTTGGATACAGAACTGGCACGAAGGTAGAAGACAGAGGGTGGTTGTGGGTTTTTTTTTCAGCCTGGAGACCTGTGACCAGTGGAGTGCCACAAGGATCGGTGCTGCGTCCACTACTTTCCATTAATGATATAAATGATTTGAATGTGAACACAGCAGGTATAGTTAGTAAGTTTGCAGATGACACCAAAATTGGAGGTGTAGTGGACAGTGAAGAATGTTACTTCACATTACAACGGGATGGTGAACTGATGGGCCAATGGGCTGAGGAGTGGGAGATGGAGCTTCATTTAGATAAATGGGAGGTGCTGCATTTTGGAAAAGCAAAAGTCTTCGCAGGACTGATACACTTAATGTTAATGTCCCAGGGAGTGTTTCTGAACAAAGAGACCTTGGAGTGCAGGTTCATTGTTCCTTGAAAGGAGAATTGTGGGTCGATAGGATAGTGAAGAAGGTGTTTGGTATGCTTGTGTTTACTGATCAGTGCATTGAGTAGAGGAGTTAGGAGGTCATGTTGTGGCTGTACAGGACGTTGGATAAGTCACTTATGGAATATTGTGCACAATTCTTGTCTCCTCCCTATCGGAAGGATGTTGTATAAATCGAAAGGGTTCAGAAAAGATTTACAAAGACGCTGACAGGATTGGAGGATGTGAGCTACAGGGAGAGGTGAAATGGGCTGGGCCTGTTTTCCCTAGAATGTCTGAGGTTGAGGGGCACCCATATGGAGGTTTATAAAACCATGAGAGGAATCGATAGGTATAACAGACATGTTCTTTTCCCTGGGATGGGGTAGTCCAGAACTGGGGGGCCCAGGTTGAGGGTGAGAGGGGAAAGATATAAAAGGAACGTAAGGGACAACGTTTTGATGTGGAGGGTGTTGCGTGTATGGAATTAACTGCCAGATGAAGTGGTGGAGACTGGTACAATTACTGCATTTAAAAGGCATTTGGATGGGTATACGAACAGGAAGAGTTGAGAGGGATTTGGGCCAAAGGCTGGCAAATAAAACGAGATTATGATAGGATATGTTGGTGGCATGGATGATTTGTTTCTGTGCTGTACATCTCTATGACTGTTGATGCTTTCCACTGTCCATTACCAGCCATACACTTCACTGTTTCCCCTGTTTACCTTGGTCAGTTCTCCTCTCAAACACATGTCAATGGCTTTGGTTGTGATTGCAGTGTGTGCTTTATAGTCACTTTAACAATCCATCATCTCAGTGAATTCCACTACATTACAATTTCCCAGAGGATATCTCAGTGTGACAATACTCCTTCCCTCAGCGTCATCACCCAACGGTCAACCTGAGATAGTCACATCCCTGGCTATTTGCACAACGTCTTATTCAAAGAAACACTGACACAAACATTCAAAGAGGAGTTCGGAGAACATCACTTTTGCCGATGTGACTGTCCCAGATTATACAAAGACTGAAGTCTCCCAGAATTATCACTGTGCCTTTGTATTACACAGGAATTCATTGGAGTGTGTAACAGGGTTGAGCATTGAAATGCTGTTAGGCAGCCTTTAAACTGTTCTCCTGCTTGTGTTTTTGACACGTGTATCCCATTATCTGCATTCAGGCTGATTCAGCTTCATCATCTGAGGCCAAATGCTTTCTCTGTAATGCCTTTGTTACCCATTACTGTCAGGGTTACCCATCCTGCACTCCCTGACACCCCTAAAGGAGGTGTACAATCGAATATTCATGTTCCACCTTTTGTTCACCCTGTCACCACTAAATCTCACTTATCTCTGTGCCACGGTCCATCCACCTTATTGCAGAGACTTTATCCAGTCCAAAAAAAGAACATTACGATTGACACTTTCCACAATTTCTTGTCACAGTCCAATTCACTGATGTACAGTTTCAGTTAAACTCTGTCTCTTCCTGTTCCTTTCTGCTTGTCTTCAGCTACATTGCCATTTTCTCTTTGGATTTGGAAAGGTCCTTTCACCTGAACCCTGGCCCTGCATCCTCTCTGTCAGTTTAAAGTCCTGCCCATAAGCTTACCGACATGGTTGACCAGGACACTGCTCCCAACAGTGTTATGTTTCATTCACTCATGGGATGTTGCTGTCTCTGGCTGGCCAGCATCGCATGTCCACCCCGAGCTGCCCTTGAGCTGAGTGCCTTGCTGGATCATTTCAGGCGGCAGTTGAAAGTCAACCCCATTGCTCTGGGTCGGGATTCATATGTAGGCCAGACCTGCTGCCCATAACAGATTTCCTTCCTGAAAGGATATGAGGCAGTTAGATGGGTTATACTGCACTCTGGTATTAAGGTTTGGATGAACAGTCGGGTGAGAATAGCACGAGGCCACCACCTGTCCCACTCGTAGCTCACCTTTCTCTGAGTACTGATCCCCGTGCACCATGAATCCCAACCCTTTCATCATGACCATTGTGTGATCCTGATACATTCCTGCACTCTGCTGATATCACATAGTCTCTCTCCATGTGGTATCCCTCACTGTGTGGGTCTAAATGCTGCCTCTGTCAGTGTCTCTCACTCTTGCAGCTACTCCAGATCCTGAGCCAATGGAATTCCTCACTCCAGAGAGAAGCAACTGCACAGGCCAGGGATGGAGACTGGGATTTTCCAGGTCTCTGTGGGACTCAGGGCCATTCTCCATGTGTAACATTGACTGCATCAGTCTAATTTCCCATTCTGTCTGTTTCTCTGTCTCCTGTAGGTCATCAGGCTGTTCCTGTCTCAGCCGAATTCCTAACTCTTGTCTCGTCGATAACCACATCAAAGACGCTTGGTCAGCCAGAGAGAGATGGAGAGGGAGGTCTGGAGCCTTCAGTAAATCCTGCAGCCGCTAAGATCACTCACAGTAAACAGCACAGGGAGGGGTTAGTGACCTTCTGTATTCAGACCTGGAAGACAGGACATAGACACAGAGCTGGGTAAGGAACAGTGACATTCTAGGCTTCATTTACCTCTGCAGGACTGGTCCTCCCTGAGACATCTCTCTCTGACCTTCTGTCTCTTTTTCTCTATCCCCTCTCTCACCCACCCACTCTCATTCTCTCTCTCACCCCCTCTCACCCTCTCTCTCCAAATCTCTTCCCCTCACTCATTCTCTCTCTCTCACCCTCTCACTCACTCTTGCTCCAACCCCCTCACTCACTCTCCACCTCATCCCTGTCTCTCACGGAACTCTCTCTCTCTCCCTCGCGTGCCTCTCCCTCACATCCCTCTCTCTCTGGCTCACCCTGTATCTCTCCCTAGCTCGCTCTCCCCCTCTTTCGATCTTACTCTCTTTCTCTTTCTCTCTCTTGTCCCCTTATCATGCTCTCTCTCGATCTCTCAGTCTGTCTCTCATTTTCGTCCCCTCAATCACTCACACTTGCACCTCTCTCTCTCCCTCGCGTGCCTCTCCCTCATGTCCCTCTCTCACTGGCACGCCCTGTATCTCTCCCTATTTCGCTCTCCCCTCTTTCAATCTTACTCTCTTTCTCTTTCTCTCTCACATCCCCTTATCGTTCTCGCTCTCTCGATCTCCCAGACTCTCTCTCGCATTCTGTCCCCTCACTCACTCTCTCTCTTTCTCGCTCGCCCCATCTCTCGCCCGTCTCTCTTGCTCACACCTCGCTCTCTCCCTCTTTCTCCCTTTACTCTCTCTCCCTTCTCTATCACTTTCTCCCCTCTCTCTGCCCCTCTATCTCTCTCTCCGCCCTCTCTCCCCACTTTCTCCCCTCTCTCTCCCCGCCTTACCCCATTCTCTCACCCCTCTCTCTCACCCCTCTCTCACCCCTCTCTCACCCCCTCTCTCACCCTCTCTGTGACACCCTCTGTCACACCCTCTCTCGACCCCCTCTATCGACCTCCCTCTCTCGATCCCTTCTCTCGAACCCGTCTCTTTCCTCTCTCTCTTCCCACCTCACCCCTCTCTCTCCCCCATTTTCTCGATCCACTCTCTCGACCCCCTCACTTGACCCGTTCACTCGACCCACTCTCTCGACTCCCTCTCTCGACGCCGCTCTCTCAACCCTTCTCTCTCGACCCACCTTTCTCCATCCCCTCTCTCCCCACTCTCTCACCCCCCACTCCCCATCTCTCCCCCCTCAAACCCCTCACTCGACCCTCTCTCTCAACACCCTCTCTCTCGACTCCCTCTCGCTCTCCCAAACCCTCTATCCCCCCTCCACCCCCTTTCCCCCTCCTTCCTCTTCCCCCTCTCTCGACTCCCTCTCTCTCATCCCTCTCTCCCCATCCCTCCCCCTCCCCTTCTCTCAACCCCCTCACTCGACCCCCTCAGTCGATCCCCTCACTCCACTCCGTCTCTCGACTCCCCTTCTCTCGACTCCCTCTCTCACCCGTCTCTCCCCTTCTCTCTTCCCCCTCTCAGAACGCACTCTCTCTCCTCACTCACCACCTTTCAGTTCCCCTCTCTCCATACTCCCTCTCCCCTTCCTCCCCCTCCCCCTCTCACTAATCCTGTCTCTCCCTCTCTCACCCTCGTCGCTCTCCCCGTCTCTCTCCTCCCCTCTCTCCCCCTTTCTCTCCCCCTCCCTCTTCCCCTCTCTCTCCCTCTCAAATGACATCCCTCTCTCTCTTGACACCCCTCTCTCGACCTCCCCTCTTTCAAACCCACTCACTTTACACAATCTCTCGACACCCTCTCACGACCCGCCTCTTGCGACCCCACCTCACAATCCATTCACTCGAACCGCCTCACTTGAAACCCTTCTCTCTACCCCACCCTCCACCTCTCTCTCACTCGATCCCCTCTCTCCCCCCTCTCTTTCCCCCTCTCCTGATCCCCTCTCTCCCTCTCTTTTCCCCCTCTCTCAAACCCCCTCTCTTGACCCCCTCCCTCAGTTCCCTCACTTGGCACCCCTCACTTGACCCACTCTCTCAACATCCCATTGTCTATACCCTCTCTCTCCCGTGTCTCTCCCGCCTCTCTCCCCCACTCTCCCCCCTCTCCCATTCTCTCCCTCCTCTACCCTACTCTCTCCCCAATCTACCCTACTCTCCCCGTCTCTCTCCCCTCTCCTCTCCCCCTTTCTCCCCCTCTCTCCCCCTTCTCGCTCTCTCACTCCTCTCTCCCCCTCTCTCCCTGTCTCTCTCAACCTCTCTCTCCCCCTCTCTCCCCCTCTTTCTCCCAGTCTGTCTCCCCCTCTCTCTCACCTCCTCACTCTCCCCTTCTCTCTCACCCCCTCACTCTCCCCTTCCCTCTCAACCCCTCACTCTCCCCTGCTCTCTCACCTCCGCTCTCTCACACTCCTCACTCTCCCCCTCACTCTCCCCATTTCTCTTCCCCCTCTTTCTCGCCCGATCTCTGCCCGCCTCTCCCCCTCTCACTCTCTACTGCCTCTCTATCTCCCCATCTCTCTCTCTCCCCCCTCCCCTCTCCCCTCTCTCTCCCCCTCCCTTGTTCCCTCTCTGGCACCTGTCTCTCTCCCCCTCTCTCTTTGACTCTTTCTCCTCTCCCTTGCCCCTTCTCCCTTGCCTCATCTCCATCCAGTCTTTCACCCTCCCTCTCTCGCCCCTTTCTCTCTGCACCTCTCTCTGTCTTCTCTCTCTCCCCTCACTCTGTCACCTCACTCTGCCTCCCTCTCTCACTCCCTCCCTCTCTTCCTCCCTCTCTCTCTCTCACCCTGTCACTCACGATCCTCTATTTTCCCACTCACTCCCCTCTCTCTCCCCCTCACACTCACACTCCCCCTCTCCACTTCCTTCCCTCCACCCCCTCTCTTTCTCCCCCTCTCTCCCCCTCTCTCTTCACCCTCTCTCCTCTCTCCCACCTCTCCCCTCTCCCTATCTCTCTTCCCCAGTCTCTATCTCGCTCTACCGCCTCTCTCTTCCCCTCTCTCCACGACTCTCTCTCTCTCACTCCCCTACCTCTCTCCCCTCTCTCCCTACCGTCTGTCTCTCTCAACCCCTCTCTCTACACCTCTCTCTCTCACCCTCTCTCTACCTCACACTCTCTGTCTCCCCTCGCTCACACCCACACTCCCCCCTCTCTCCCCCTCTCTCCCCTTCTCTCTCCCCATCTCTCTTCCCCAGTATCTATCTCGGTCTACCTCCTCTCTCTTCCCCCGCTCTCCATGACTCGTTCTCGCTCCACCCTCTCTGCACACCCCTCTCTCGCCCTCTCTCTCACCATCTCTCCCCTCCTATCTCCCGATCTCTCTTGCCCCCCTCTATCCTCCTCTTTCTCCCTCTCTCTCTTCCCTCTCTCTTCACTAACTCCCTCCCCCACTCTGTCACCTAACTCGCTACCTCTTTCTCCCTCCCTCCCTAACACTCTCCCTCCCCACTCTCTCCCCCCACTCTCCCCCCACTCTCTCCCCACTCTGTCCCCCCACTCTATCGCCCCACTCTGTCCCCCCATTCTGTCTCCCCACTCTCCCCACACTCTCTCTCTCCCCCAGTCTCACCCCCACTTTTCCCCCCAATCTCTCTGCCCCCACTCTCTCTGCACTCACTCTCTCTCACCCTCTCTCTCTCCCCCTCTCCCCTCCTCTCTGTCCCCAAACTCTCTCTCCTTCTTTCTCTCCCCCTTTCTCACCCCTTCTGTCCCTTTTCTCTCCCCTCTCTAGCCTCCTCTATCTCGCCTCTCTCTCTCACCCCCTCTCTCCCCTCTCTCTGACACCCTCCCCTTCTCGACCGCCCTCTCTCCCCCCTATCCAACTCTCTCCCCCTCTCTCGACCTCTCTCTTGCCCTCTCTTGCCTCATCTCTGTTGCCCATCACTCTCATCCCCTCCCTATCTCTCGCCCCCTCTCCCTCACCCTCTCTCTCCATCCAACTCTCTCCACCCATCTCTCTCCACCCATCTCTCTCTCCACCATCACTCTCCATCCATCTCTCTCTCCCCTCACTCTCCCTCTCTCCCCCCTCTCTAACCCCCTCCCCTCTCTCTCCCCATCCCACGCCCACTAGCTTCCCCTCTGTCTCCGCCCATTCTCTACCCTCCTCTCGCCCCCTCTCCCCCTCCCCGTCTCTCTTCTGTCTCTCTCTCCCCACCTCTCTCTCCTTGCCTCTTTCTCCCCACCTCTCTTCCCGTCTCTCTCCCCGATTCTTTCCCCATTTCTCTCCCCATAATTTCTTCCCTCGCCCCCTTTCTATCTCCATACTCTCTCGCCACTCTCTCCCCACTCACTGTCCTCTATTTCTCTTCCTCTCTCTCCCAACTCCCTCTCCTCTCTCTCTCCCCGTCTCTCCCCCCTCTCTCCCCCTCTCTCCCCCCTCTCTCCCCCCTCTTTCCCCCTTCTCCCCCTTTCTTCCCCGCTCTCTCTCCCCTCTCTCTCCCCCTCTATATCCCCTCTCCCCCCTCTTCCCCCTCTCTCCCCACTCTCTCCCTCTCTTTTCCCGCTCTTTCTCCCCCCTCCCTGACCCCCATTCTGTCCTCCTCTGTCTCCCTCTCCCTCCCCCCTCTCTCCCCCTCTTCCCCCCACTCTCCTGTCTCTCTCCCCCCTCTCCTGTCTCTCTACCGTCTCTCTCTACGACTTCTCTCTCCCCCTCCCTCCCACCCTCTCTCTCCACTTCTATCTCCCCCCTCTCTCCACCCCACTCTCTCCACCCCATTGTCTCCACCCTCTCTCCCTCTCTCGCCCTCTCTCTCCCCAGACTCTCTATCCCCGCTCCCTCAACCCCGCTCCCTCACCCCCGCTCTCTCACCCCCCCGCTCTCTCACCCCCCGCTCTCTCACCCCCACTCCATCACCCCGCTTTATCAACCCCCTCTCTCCCTCTCTTTACCTCTCTCTCTCACCCCCTCACTCTCCCCCTCACTCTCCCCCTCACTCTCCCCCTCACTTTCCACCCTCTCTCTTCCCCCTTTTTATCCCTCCGCTCTCTGCCCCCTCTCTCTACTCCCTCTCTCTATTGCCTCTCTCTCTACCCTCTCTCTCCCCATGATTCTCTATCTATCTCCACCCACTCTCCCCACACCCCCTCTCTCCCCCTCCCTCTCTCTCTCCCCCCTTGCCTCCTCTCTCTCTCGCCTCTCTCTCTCTTCTTCTCTCCCCCTCTCCCTTGCCTCCTCTCCCTCCCCTCTTTTGCCCTCCCTCTCTAGCCCTTCACTCTCTACCCCTCACTCTGCCCTCTCTCTCTCTTTTCACTCTGTTACCTCCCTCTCCCTCCCTCTCTCACTCCCTCCCACTCTCCATCCTTCCGTCTCTCACCCTATAACTCACTGTAGTCTCTGTCCCCCACTCTCCCCCTCCTCTCCCCCCACTCTCCCCCCTCTCTCTACACCCCTCTCTCACCCCGCTCTCTACCCTCTCTCACTATCCCGCTCACCCCCTCTCTGTACCCCTCAATCTCTCTCCCCCCTCTCTGTTCACTAACTCTCTCCCCACTCTGTCACCTAAATCTCTCGTCTCCCTCTATCACTTCCACGCTCTCTCCCCCTCTCACTCTCTCCTCTCTCCAACACTGTCTTTTCCCACACTCTCCCAAATTCTCTTCCCCCACTCTCATCCACAGCTTTCTCCCCTCTCTCTCTTTCTCCTCTCTCTCCTCTCTCTCCTCCGTCTCTCACCCACTCACTCTCCCCTCTCTCCCTCCCACTCTCTCCCCACTCTATCCCCCAATTTCACTCACTATCTTTCTCTCCCCCTTTCTCTCCCCCCTTTTTCTGCCCCCCTCTCTCCCCCAACCCCCACTATTCCCCCGTCCGCTCTCTCTCACCCCCTCTCTCTCACCCCCTCTCTCTCACCCCCTCGCTCTCACCCCTCTCTCTCCCCTTCTCTCTCACCCCCTCTCTCTCACCCCTCTCCCTCGCCCCACTCTCGCGTGCTCTCTCTCTCAACCTCACTCTCTCCCCCTCTCTCACCCCCTCTCTTACACCCTCTCTCACACCCTCTGTCTCACCCATCTCCCTCCCCCCTCTCTCTCCCGTTACGCCAACCTCTCTCTCCCCCACCTTCCCAAACACTCTCTCCCCCTCTCTACCCCCTCTCTCCCCCTATCTCGCCTCCCTCTCTCACCCCCACTCTCTGCACCCTCTCTAGAGCCCCTCTCTCTCGCCCGCTCTCTCTTGTCCCCCTCTTTCACACCCTTTGTCTCGCCCCCTCTGTCCCCCGTCTCAACCTCTCTCTTGCCTTTTTCTCTCTCTCCCCTTTCCCTCCCCTCTCTTTCTCACCTCCTCTCTCTACCCCTTTC
The DNA here is from genome assembly GCF_047496795.1 of Chiloscyllium punctatum. Lineage (NCBI taxonomy): Eukaryota > Metazoa > Chordata > Chondrichthyes > Orectolobiformes > Hemiscylliidae > Chiloscyllium > Chiloscyllium punctatum. The sequence continues at coordinate 65,378,748 of NC_092771.1, forward strand.
TCTCCATCTCTCTCGCTTCTCTAGCTCCCTCCCCTTACTCTGTCACCTCACTCTCCCTCCGTCTCTCACTCCCTCCCTTTCTCCCTCCCCCCTCTCACTCTCCCCTCTCTCACCCCCACTCACTCCCCTGTCTCACCCCCACTCACTCCCCTCTCTCTCTCTCACTCACTCCCCTCTCTCTCTCCCCCTCTCCCCCCTCTCTCTCCCCCTCTCTCTCGAAACGCCTCCATCACTCTCTCTCTACCCTCCCTCTCCACCCCGCTCACTCCCTCTCTCTACACCTCAATCTCTTTCTCCCCTCTATCTCTTTACTAACTCTCTCCCCCACTCTGTCACCTAAATCTCTCCCCTCTCTTACCCTCCCTCTCTCACTCCCTCCCTCTCTCCCCCTCTTACTCTCCCCTCTCTCCCCGCTGTCTTTCCCCAATCTCTCCCCAATATCTTCCCCCACTCTCACCGCCATCTCACTCCCCTCTCTCCCTCTCCCTCTTTCTCTCTCCCCCTCTTTTTCCCCCATCTCCACCCTCTTTCTCCCCCTCCCTCTCTCACCCTCTCACTCTCCCTCTCTCTTAATTGCTCCCCACTCTCTCCCCCAATCTCACTCCCCCACTTTCTCTCCCCTATCTCTGCCACTTTCTGTCCCCTTTTCTCTGCTCCCATCTCTCTCCCCCACACCACACTTTTCCCTCCCTCTCTTTCCCCCACTATCTCTTTTCACCCCTCTCTGCCCCCTCTCGCTTGCCCCCCCTCGCTCTGTCCCCCTGCTCTCAGCTCCCCTCCTTTCTGTCCCCCTTCCTCTCTGTTCCCCCTTCCTCTCTGTTCCCCCCTCTATCTGCCCCGCTCTCTCTCCCCTTCTCTCTGTCCCCCTCTCTCTCTGTCTCCCTCCCTTGGCCCCACTCTTTCTGTTCCCCCAGTCTCCATCTCTCTGTTCTGCTCTCTCTGTCCCCTCTCTCTGTCCCCCACTGTCTCTGTCCTCAATTTTTGACTGTCCCTCTCTCTGTCACTCTCTCCCTGTCCCCCCGTCCCCCTCTCTCTTCTCCCCCTTCTGTCCCCCCTCTCTCTCTCCTGCCCCTCTCTCTGTCCCCCCCCCTCTCTGTCTCCCTCTCTTGGTCCCCCTCTTTCTGACCCCTCTGTCCCCCCAGTCTCCCTCTCTCTGTTCCGCTCTCTCTGTCCCCTCTCTCTGTCCCCACTCTCTCTGTCCCTCTCTCTCTGACCCCCCTCTCTTTGCTACCTCCCTCTTATTCCCCAACCCCCCGTCCCACTCTCTCTGTCCTCAATCTTTGATTGCCCCTCTCTCTGTCACTCTCTCCCTGTCCCCCCATCCCCCTCTCTTCTCCCCCTTCTGTCGCCCCTCTCACTCTCCTGCCCCTCTCTCTGTCCCCCCCTCTCTCTGTCCTCCCTCTCTCTCTCTGTCCCCACTCTCTCGGTACCCCCATCTCTGTCCCCCTTCTCTCTGCCCCCCCGTCTCCCTCTCTCTGTCCCCCACTCTCTGTCCCCCTCTCTCTGTTCCCCCTCTCTCTGCCCCTCTCTCTGTTACCCCTCTCTCTGTCCCGCCCCCTCTCTGTCTCCCTCTCTCTGTCCCCCCTCTCTCGGCCCCCCCGTCTCCCTCTCTCTGTCCCCCACTCTCTGTCCCCCTCTCTCTGTTCCCCCACTCTCTGCCCCTCTCTTTGTACCCCCTCTCTCTGTCCCGCCCCCCTCTCTGTCTCCCTCTCTCTGTCCCCCCTCTCTCTGCCCCCCTCTCTGCCCCTCTCTCTGTCCCACCCTCCCTGTCTCCTGTCTCTCAGTCTCCCCCTCGCTCTGTCACCTCCTCGCTCTGTCGCCCCCTCAGTCTGTCCCTCTGCTCTCTGGCCCCCTCCTCTCTGTCCCCCAATTCCTCTCTGTTCCCCCGTCTCTGTGTCCTCCCTCTTCCTGAACCCCTATGACCGCTCTCTGTCCCCATCTCTGTCCCCCTCTTTCTGACCTCCCTCGCTCTGTCCCCACTTTCTCTGTCCCCCACTCTCTGTCCCTGTTTCTCTGTTTCCCCCCTCTCTGTCCCCCTCTCTCTACCCCCCTCTGTCCCCCACACTCTGTCGCCCCCACTCTGTGCCCCGCTCTCTACCCCCCTCTGTCCCCCCTTTTTGTTCCCCTCTCTCTGTACCCCCTCTCTCTGTCCCGCCCCCCTCTCTGTCTCCCTCTCTCTGTCCCCCCTCTCTCTTACTCCCTCTCTGCCGCTCTCTCTGTCCCACCCTCCCTGTCCCCTGTCTCTCAGTCTCCCCCTCGCTCTGTCACCTCCTCGCTCTGTCGCCCCCTCAGTCTGTCCCTCTGCTCTCTGGCCCCCTCCTCTCTGTCCCCCAATTCCTCTCTGTTCCCCCCTCTCTGTGTCCTCCCTCTTCCTGAACCCCTATGACCGCTCTCTGTCCCCATCTCTGTCCCCTTCTTTCTGACCTCCCTCGCTCTGTCCCCACTTTCTCTGTCCCCCACTCTCTGTCCCTGTCTCTCTGTTACCCCCCTCTCTGTCCCCCTCTCTCTACACCCCTCTGTCCCCCACACTCTGTCGCCCCACTCTGTGCCCCGCTCTCTACCCCCCTCTGTCCCCCCTTTTTGTTCCCCTCTTTCTGCCCCCCACTCTGTCCGCACTCTCTCTCTCCGCCCTCTTTCTCCGCCCTCTCTCTCTGTCCCCATCTCTCTGTCCCCATCTCTCTGTCCCCATCTCTCTGTCTCCCTCTCTCTGTCCGCACTCTCTCTCTCCGCCCTCTTTCTCCGTGCTCTCTCTCTGTGTCCATCTCTCTGTCACCCTCTCTCTGTCCCGCCTGTCCCGCCTCTTTCTGTTCCTCTCTTTCTGCCCCCGTCTCTCTCTGCCCTCTCTCTGTCCGCGCTCTCTCTCTTCCCCCCTCTCACTGTCCTCCTCTCTCTGCCCGCCTCTCTCTTTCCCCCTCTTGGTGTCCCCCTCTCGGTGTCCCCCAACTCTGTGTCCCCCCTTGCTCTGTGCCCACCTCTCTGCACCCCTTGCCCACTTCTCTCTGTCCCCTTCTCTCTGTTCCCCCTCTCTCTGTCCTCCTCTCTCTGTCCCCCCTCACTCTCCCTCACTCTCTGCCCACTCTCTCTGCTCCCCATGACCCCCGTCTCTCTGTGTCCCGTCTCTCTGTCCCCTGTCTCTCTGTCCGCATCTCTGTCCCCACCCTCTCTGTCCCCCCTCTCTGTACTCACCCTATGTTCCACCCCTCTGTCCTCTGTCCCTCCTCTTTCTGTTCCCCTCTTTCTGTCGCCCCCCGACCCCCTCTCTCCTCCCTCTCTCTGTCCCCTCTCGCTGTCCCTCATTCTGTGCTCACTCTCTCTGCTCCCCGTGACCCCGTTTCTCTGTCCCCCATCTCTCTGCCCCCCTCTCTCTGTCCCACATCTCTCTGTCCACCTCTCTCTGTCCTCCTCTCTCTGTACCCCACTCTCTGTCACCCCTTGTCTCTCCCCCCTCTGTCCCCTTCTCTCTGCCCCCGTCCCCTCTTTCTGTCCCCCTCTCTCTGTACCCTCTCTCTCTGTCCCCTCTCTCTCTGACCCACCTCTCTCTGACCCCTCTCTCTCTGACCCCCTCTTTCTGTCCCCCCTCTCCCTGAACACCCCTCTCAGCCCCCTATGACCCCCTTCCTCTGTCAGCCGTCTCTCTCCCCCATCTCTGTCCCCCCTCTCTGTCCCCACTCTCTCCTTCCCCCACTCTCTGTCCCAGTCACTCTTGTCCCCCTTCAGTCCACCTTTCAATTTCCCCCCTCTCTCTGCCCCCTCTCTCTGCCCCCCCGCCCCCACTCTCTGTCCCCCTCTCTCTGTCCCCCCTCTCTTTGTCCCCCTCTCTCTGTACCCCCTCTCTTTCCCCCCCTCTCTGTCCCCCCCACGCACCCCCCCACTGTACCAACCCCTCTGTAACCCTATCTCTGTCCCTTCTATGTCTGTCCCCCCAGTTCCCCTCTCACTGTCGCCTCTCTCTCTGTCCCCCTCTCACTATTCCTGCTCTCTCTGTCCCCCCCTCTCTGTCCCCCGCTCTCTGTCCCCCCCACTCTGTCTCCCCTCTTTCAGTCGCCCCTCTCTTTGTCCCTCTCTCTATTCCTGCTCTCTCTCTCCTCCTCTCTCTCTCTCCCTTCTCGCTCTGTCCCGCTCCCTCTGTCCTCCTCTCTCTGTCCCCCGTTCTCTGTCCCCCTTCTCTGTCGGCCCTCTTTCTGTCGTCCCTCTCTTTGTCCCTCTCTCTATTCCTGCTCTCTCTCTCCTCCTCTCTCTGTCCCTTCTCTCTCTGTCCCTACTCTCTCTGTCCCCCTCTCTCTGTCCCCTCTCTCTGTTCCCCCCTCTCTGTCCCCCATCTTTCTGCCCCCCTCTCTATTTCCCCCTCTCTATTTCTCCCTACCTATTTCCCCCTCTCTCTGCCCCCTCTCTCTGCCCCTTCTCTCTGCTCTTCTCACTCTGTCCCCCTCTCTCTGCCCCCCTCACTGTCACCCTGCTATCTTTCCCCCGCTCTCTGTCCCTCGCTCTCTGTCCCCCGCTCTCTGTCCCCCCCTCTGTCACCTCCTCTCTGCCCCCTCCTCTGACCCCCCTCACTGTCCCCCTCTCTATTTACCCCTCTCTATTTCCCCCTCTCTCTGCCCCCCTCTCTCTAACCCCCTCACTCTGTCCCCCTCTATCTGTCCAGCTCCTCTCTCTCCCCCTCCTCTCTGTCCTTCGCTCTCTGTCCCCCGCTCTCTGTCCCCCTCTCTGTCTGCCCCCCTTTCTATATCCCCATCTCTATGTTCTCGCGCTCTATATCCACCCTCTCTCTGTCCCCCTCTCTGTCTCTCCTCTCTCTGTCAATCTCTCTCTGTCCCCCCTCTCTCTGCCCCCTCTCTGCACCCCTCTCTCTGTCCCCCGTCTCTCTATCCCCATCTCTCTGATCCCGCGCTCTCAGTCCCCCGTTTCTCTGTCCCCCTTTCTGTCTCTCCTCTCTATATCCCCCTCTCTCTACCCCTCTCTCTGCCCCCCTGTCTGCCCCACATCTCTGACCCACCTTTCTGTCCCCTCTTTCTGCCCCCTTTTTCTGCACCCTCTCTGTCCCCTCATTCTGTCCCCTCTCTCTGCCCCCCTCTCTCTGTCCGCACTCTCTCTGTCCCCTCCACTCTCTGTCCTCCCTCTCTCTGTCCCCATCTCTCTGTCCCCGTCTCTCTGACTCCCGTCTCTCTGTCTCCCCACTCTCTGTCCGCACTCTCTCTGTCCCTGCGCTCTCTATCCCCCATCTCTCTGTCTCCCTCTCTCTGTCCGCCCTCTCCCTGTCCCCCTCTGTCTCCCACTCTCTCTGTCCCCACCCCTATGTCTCCCCTCTCTGCCCCCCGTCCTCACGTCTCTCTGTCCCCCTAAGTCTGTCCCCTTCTCTCTGTCATCCCTCTCTCTGTCCCACCCGATCTCTGCCCCCTCGCTCTGTCCACCCTACCTGTCCCACTGTCTCACTGTTGCATCTTTCTATCCCCCTCTGTTCCCCTCTCACTGTCCCTCTCTCACTGTCCCTCTCTCTCTCTGCACCCCGCCACCTCTGTCCACCTCTCTCTGCACCCCCTCTCTGCCCCCTCTCTCTGCCCGACCTCTCTCTGCCCGCCCTCTCTCTGCCCCCCTCTCTCTGCCCCCCTGCCCCTCTCTCTCTGTCCCCCTCCATCTGTCCCCCTCTCTGTCCCCTTCTCTCTCTACCCCCTCTTTCTGTCCCCTCTCTCTCAGTCCCCCTCTCTCGGTCCCCAATCTCTCTGTCCATCTCTCACTGCCCCACTCTCTCTTTGGCCCTGTCCCTCTGTCCCCGTCTCTCTGTAACCTGTCTCTCTGTCCCCCCCTCTCTCTGCCCTCCGCCTCTCTCTGTCCCCCCTCTCTCTGCCCCACTCTCTCTGGCCACCTTTTTCTGTCCCACTAAGTCTGTCACCTTCTCTCTGTCACTCTCTCTCTGTTCATCCAACTTGCTCTGCCACCTCTCTCTGTTCACTCTCCCTGCCCCTCTCTCTCTATCCCTCTCTCACTGTCCCCCTCTCTCTCTGCCCCCGCCCCCTCTATCTGTCCCCCTCCCTGTCCCCCTGTCTCTCTCCTCCCCTCCCTGTCTCCTGACTCTCTATCACCCCCCTCTCTGCCCCCTCTCTCTAACCCCCTCTCTTCTCCCTTGCTCTGACCACCCTCCCTGTCTCCCTGTCTCCCTGTCCCCTCTCGCTCGCTCACCCCACGCCGTCCCCCCTCACTCTGTCCCCTCTCACTCTGTCCCCCCTCTCTGGATCCCCCTCACTCTGTCCCCACGGTACACTGTTCCCCTAGTTATGTCCCCCCTCTCTCTGCCTCTCTCTCTGTCCCACCGCTCTCTGTCCCCCTCTCTATTTCCCCCTCTGTCTGCCCTCCCTCTCTCTGTCCCCTTCTCTCTGTCCCCTGCTCTCTGTCCCCTGCTCTCTGTCCCCACTCTCTCTGTCCACCTCTCTGTCTGTCCACCTCACTCTCTGTCCACCTCTCTGTCCACACTCTCTCTGTCCCTACTCTCTCTTTCCAAACTCTCTCTGTCCTCCTCTCACTGTCCCCCTCTCTCTGTCCCTTCTCTCTCTGTCCACCTCTCTCTCTGTCCACCTGACTCTCTGTCCCCACTCCCTCTGTCCCACTCTCTCTGTCCCCACTCTCTTTGTCCCCCCTCTCTCTGTTCCCCTCTCTCTGTCCCCACTCTCTCTGTCCACCTCACTCTCTGTCCACCTCTCTCTCTGTCCCCCTCTCTCTGTCCCCCTCTCACTGTCCCCCTCTCTCTGTCCCTTCTCTCTCTGTCCACTTCTCTGTCCACCTCACTCTCTGTCCCCCACTCTCTCTGTCCCCCTCTCACTGTCCCTCTCTCTCTGTCCCTTCTCTCTCTGTTCCCACTCTCTCTGTCCCCCCTCTCTGTCCCCACTCTCTCTGTCCCAACTCTCTCTGTCCCCCTCTCCCTGTCCCCCTCTCTCTGTCCCTTCTCTCTCTGTCCCCACTCTCTCTGCCACCTCTCTCTGTCCCTGTCTAACTCTGTCCCGCCTCTCTCTGACCCCCGTCTCTCTGTCCACCTCTCTCTGCACCCCCTCTCTGCCCCCTCTCTCTGCCCGCCCGCCCTCTCTCTGCCCGATCTCTCTCTGCCCCCCTCTCTCTGCCACCCCTCTCTCTGCACCCCTGCCCCCCTCTCTCTGCCTCCCTCTCTTTGCCCCCCCTCTCTGCCCCCCTCTCTGTGCCCTCCCTCTCTCTGCCCCCTCTCTGTGTTCCCCTCTCTCTGCCCCTCTCTCTGTGACCCTCTCTCTGTGACCCTCTCTCTGCCCCTCCCTGAAATCCTCTCTCTGCCCCCCATGACCTCCTCTCTTTGGCACTCATCCCTCTATTCCCCCCCTCTGTTCCCCTCTCTCTGTCCCCCCTCTCTGTCCGCACTCTCTCTGTCCCTCCTCTCTCTGTCCCCCTCTCTCTGTCCCCCTCTTTCTGTCCCCCTCCCTCTGCCCCCCTCTCTCTGTCCCCCCTCTCTCTGTCCCTCTCTTTCTGTCCCCACTCTCTCTGTCCGCCTCCATCTGTCCCCCTCTCTGTCCCGCTTCTCTCTCTACCCGCTCTTTAAGTCCCCTCGCTCTCTGTCCATCTCTCTCTATCCCCATTCTCTCTGTCCATCTCTCACTGCCCCACTCTCACTTTGGCCCTATCCCTCTGTCCCCGTCTCTCTGTACCCTGTCTCTCTGTCCCGACTCTCTCTGCCCCACTCTTTCTGTCCCCCTCCCTCTGTCCCCCCTCTCTCTATCACCCCTCTCTCTGTCCCCCTCTTTCTGTCCCTCTCTCTCTGTCACCCCTCTCTCTATCCGCCCTCTCTCTGTCCCCATTCTATCTCTACCCCCCTCTCTGTCCCCACTCTCTCTGTCCCAACTCTCTCTGTCCCCCATCTCTCTGTCCTCACTCTCTCTGTCCCCCCTCTCTCTGTCCCCAGTCTCTCTGTCCCCCTCCATCTGTCCCGCTCACTGTCCCCCTTCTCTCTCTCTACCCCATCTTTCTGTCCCCTCTCTCTCTGTACCCTGTCTCTCTGCCCCCCTCTCTCTGCCCACCTTTTTCTGTCCCACTAAGTCTGTCCCCTGACTCTCTATCACCCCCCTCTCTGCCCCCTCTCTCTTTCCCCCCGACTCTGCTACCTTGCTCTGACCACCCTCCCTGTCCCCCTGTCTCTCTGTCCCCTCTCGCTCGCTCACCCTTCGCCGTCGCCCTTCACTCTGTCCCCCCGCACTCTGCCCCCCCTCTCTTGAATCCCCTCACTCTGTCCCTCACTCTCTGTCCCTGTCTCCCTCTGCCCCCTCTCTCCGTCCCCGTCTCTCTGTCCACTCACTCTCTGTCCACCTCTCTCTCTGCCCCTCTCTCTCTGTCCCTTCTCTCTGTCCCGACTCTCTCTGTCCCCTCTCTCTCTATCCCCCACTCTCTCTGTTCCCATCTCTCTGTCCCCTCTCTCTGTGTCCCCCACATCTCTCTGTCCCCATCTTTCTGTCCCCATCTCTCTGTCCCCATCTCTCTGTTCTGCTCTCTCTGTGCCCCCTCTCTCTGTCCCCTATCTATCTGTCCCCTATCTCTCTGTCCCCAATCTCTTTGCCCCCCCTCTTTTTCCACCCTCTCTGTCCCCGCCGTCCCCCCACACTGTCCCCCCTCTCTGTCCCCCCTCTCTCTGTTCCCCCCTCTCTGCCCCCCCCTCTCCCCCCTCTCCCTGCACCCCTGCCCCCTCTCTCTGCCTCCCTCTCTTTGCCCCTCCTCTCTGCCCCCCTATCTCTGCCCTCCCTCTCTCTGCCCCCTCTCTCTGCACCTCTCTCTGTGACCCTCTCACTGCCCCTCCCTGAAACCCTCTCTCTGCCCCCCATGACCTCCTCTCTTTGGCACTCATCTCTCTGTTCCCCCTCTCTGTTCCCCTCTCTCTGTCCCCCTCTTTATTTCCCCCTCTCTCTGTCCCCCTCTCTCTGTCCCCACTCTCTCTGTCGCTCTCTGTCCCTTTCTCTCTGTCATCCGCTCTATGTCCCCTTCTCTCTACCCCCTCTCTCTGACCACCTCACTCTGACCCCTCTCTCTGTCCCCCTATCTGTGCTCCTCCTCTCTCTCTGTCCCCCTTTCACTCTACCCCATCCCCCCTCTCGCTGTCCCACTCTCTTTCCCCCCCTCTCTCTGTCCCCCAGTTTCTGACCATTCCTCCCTCTGTCTGCCCGTCCACCCCCTCTCTGTCCATCCCTCACTCTGCCCTCCTCTCGCTGTCCCCCACTGGCTGTCCACCTCTCTCTGACCCCCTCTCTCTGACCCCCTCACTCTGACACCCCACTCTCTCTCTGTGTCCACCCCTCGCTCTGTCCCCCTCTCTATGTCCCGCTCTCTCTGCTCCTCCTCTATCTCTGTCCCCCTTTCACTACCCCCCTCTCTGTCCCCCCACTCGCTGTCCCCCCACCGTCCACCTCTTTCTTCCCCCCTCACTCTGCCCCATTCTCTTTGCTCCACTCTCACTGCCCCCCTCTCTCTGCCCCCCTCTCTCTGTCACCCCTCTCTCTGTCACCCTCCTCTCTGTCCCCTCCTCTCTGTCCCCCACTCTGTGCCCCCCCTCTCTGTCCCCATCTCTCTGCCCCCCTCTCTCTGTCCCCCAGTTTCTGACCATCCTCTCTCTGTCCGCCCGTCCACCCCCTCTCTGTCCACCCCTCGCTCTGTTCCTCCCTCTCTCTGTCTCCCTATCTCTGCTCCTCCTCTCTCTCTGTCCCCCTTTCAATATTCCCCTGTCTATGTTCCGCTGTCTCTGTCCCCCTCTTTCTGTACCCCTCTCTCGCCCCCCCTCTCTCTGCCCCCCTCTCTCTGTCCCCCACTCTCTGACCCCCTCTCTCTGACCCCTGTCTCTCTGACCCCCCTCTCTCTATCACCCTCTCTCTGTCCCCCCTCGTACTGACCGCCCTCGCACTGTCCCTCTATCTCTGCCCCTCCTTCATCTCTGCCCCCTTTCACTATTCCCCCCGTCCCCCCTCTCTGTCCCCCACTCTCTGTCGCCCCTCTCTTTGTCCCTCTCTCTATATTCCTGTTCTCTGTCCTCCTCTCTCTGTCCCCAGACTCTCTGTCTCCTGATCTTTGCCCCCCTCTCTCTGTCCCACTGTCTCTATCTTCCACTCTCTGTCACCCCTCTCTCTGTCCCACAATCTCTGCCCCCACTCTCTCTGTCCACCTCTCAGTGTCCCCTTCTCTCTCTGTCCCCCCTCTCTCTGTCCCCAATCTCTCTGTTCTCCTCTCTCTGTCCCCTTCTCTCTCTGTGCCTCCTCTCATTTTCCCCCGTCTCTCTGTCCCCCGTCTCTCTGTCTCCCATCTCTCTGTCCACCTCTCTCTCTGTCCCCCTCTCTCTGTCGTCTCTCTCTGACCCCACTCTCTCTGTCCCCACTCTCTCTCTACCCCTCTCACTGTCCCCTCTCTCTGTCCCTTCTCTCTCTGTCCCCACTCACTCTGCCCCCTCTCTCTGTCCCTGACTCACTCTGTCCCGTCTCTCTCTGACGCACCCCCCCGTCTTTGTCCACCTCTCTCTCTGTCCACCTCACTCTGCACACCCTCTCTGCCCCCTCTCCCTGCCCGCCCTCTCTCTGCCCGCCCTCTCTCTGCCCCATATCTCTGCCACCCTCTCTCTGCCCCCCTGCCCCCCTCTCTCTGCCCTCCCTCTCTCTGCCCCCTCTCTCTGCTCCCCTCTCTGTGTCCCCCCTCTCTCTGCGCCTCTCTCTGTGACCCTCTCTCTGCCCCTCCCTGAAACCCTCTCTCTGCCCCCCAATGACCTCCTCTCTTTGTCACTCATCTCTCTGTTCCCCTCCTCTCTGCCCCCTCTCTCTGTCCCCCTCTTCCTGTTCCCACCTCTCTGTCCCCACTCTCTCTGTCCCCCTCTCCCTGTCCCCCCTCTCCCTGTTCCCACTCTCTCTGTCCCACTCTCTCTGTCCCCCATCTCTATGTCCCCCATCTCCCTGTCCCCCATCTCAGTGCCCCTCTCCCTGTCCCCAGTCTCTCTGTCCCCCCCCCCCCCCCCCCCCCCTCCATCTGTCCCCCTCTCTGACCCCTTCTCTTTCTACCCCCTCTCTCGGTCCCCTTCCCTCTGTCCCCTTCTCTCAGTCCCCTTCTCTCTGTTCCCTTCTCTCTGTTCCCTGCTCGCTGTCCCCTGCTCGCTGTCCCCACTCTCTTTGTCCCCACTCTGTCCACCTCTCTCTCTGTCCACCTCACTCTCTGTCCACCTCTCTCTCTGTCCCTCTCTCTCTGTCCCCACTCTCTCTGTCGCCACTCTCTCTGTCCCTACTCTCTCTATCCCTTCTCTCTCTGTCCCCACTCTCTCTGTCCCCTCTCTCTGTCGCTTCTCTCTCTGTACCCTGTCTCTCTGTCCCCCCTCTCGCTGCCCCCCCCTCTCTCTGTCCCCCCCTCTCTCTGCCCCCCCCCCTCTCTCAGGCCACCTTTTTCCGTTCCACTAAGTGTGTCCCCTTCTCTCTGTCACCCTCTCTCTGTCCACCCAACTCGCTCTGCCACCTCTCTCTGTTCACTCTCCCTGCCCCTCTCTCTCTATTCCTCTCTCACTGTCCCCCTCTCTCTCTGCCCCCGCCCCCTCTATCTGTCCCCCCTCCCTGTCCCCCGTCTCTCTCCTCCCCTCCCTGTCTCCTGACTCTCTATCACCCCCCTCTCTGCCCCCTCTCTCTAACCCCCTCTCTTCTCCCTTGCTCTGACCACCCTCCCTGTCCCCCTGTCTCTCTGTCCCCTCTCGCTCGCTCACCCCTCGCCGTCCCCCCTCACTCTGTCCCCTCTCACTCTGTCCCCCCTCTCTCGATCCTCTTCACTCTGTCCCCACGGCACTCTGTTCCACTATGTCTGTCCCCCCTCTCTCTGCCTCTCTCTCTGTCCCACCGCTCTCTGTCCCCCTCTCTATTTCCCCCTCTCTCAGTCCCTCACTCTCTCTGTCCCCCCTCTCTCTGACACCGCTGCTCACTTTCCCTCTGCTCTCTGCCCCCTTCTCTCTGCCCCCCTCCTCTCTGCCCTCCCTCTCTCTGTCCCCTTCTCTCTGTCCCCTTCTCTCTTTTCCCTTCTCTCTGTTCCCTGCTCGCTGTCCCCTGCTCTCTGTCCCCACTCTCTCTGTCCCTCACTCTCTTTCCCTGTCTCCATCAGCCCCCTCTCTTTGTCCCCACTCTGTCCACCTCTCTCTCTGTCCACCTCACTCTCTGTCCACCTCTCTCTCTGTCCCTCTCTCTCTGTCCCCACTCTCTCTGTCGCCACTCTCTCTGTCCCCACTCTCTCTATCCCTTCTCTCTCTATCCCCAATCTCTCTGTCCCCTCTCTCTGTCGCTTCTCTCTCTGTCCCCACTCTCTCTGCCCCCTCTCTCTGTTCCCACTCTCTCTGTCCCCCTCTCTCTGTCCCTTCACTCTCTGTCCCCACTCTCTCTGTCCCCCACTCTCTGTCTCCACTCTCTCTGTCCACCTCTCTCTCTGTCCACCTCACTCTCTGTCCACCTCTCTCTCTGTCCCCACTCTCTCTGTCCCCACTCTCTCTGTCCCCACTCTCTCTATCCCTTCTCTCTCTGTCCCCACTCTCTCTGCCCCCTCTCTCTGTCCCTGTGTAACTCTGTCCCCCCTCTCTCTGACCCCCCTCTCTCTGTCCACCTCTCTCTTTGTCCACCTCTCTCTGCACCCCCTCTGTGCCCCCTCTGTCTGCCAGCTCTCTCTCTGACCGCCCTCTCTTTGTCCCCCTTTTCTCTGTCCCGCTCTCTCTGCCCCCACGTCCCTCTCTCTCTGTCCCTCCATCTCTCTATCCCGCCTCTCTCTGTCCCCCAACTCTCTGCACCCCCTCTCTCTGTTCCCTTCTCTGTGCCCCCTCTGTCTGTCCACCCTCTCTCTGTCCACCCTCTCCCTGTCCACCCTCTCTCTGACCCCACTCTCTCTGACCCTACACTCTCTGCCCCCCTCTCTCTGTCCCCCTCTCTCTGTCCCCTGTCTCGGACCCCACTCTCTCTGTCCCCCTCTCTCTGTCCCCTTCCCTCAGTCCCCCTTCTCTGTACCCCCTCTCTGTCCCCCGTCCCCCTCTTCTCTGACCCCCTCTGTCCTCTCCCTCTCTGTCCCCCCTCTCTCCGTCCCCCACTCTCTCTGTCCCCCCTCTCTCTCTGTCCCCCCTCTCTCTCTGTCCCCGTCTCTGTACCCCCCTCTCTGTCCCCCCTCTCTCTGTCCCCCCTCTCTCTGTCCCCACTCTCTCTGTCCTTCCACTCTCTCTGTCCCCCTCTCTCTCTCCCCCCCTCTCTCTGTCCCCCTCTCTGTGGCCCCCTCTCTGTCCCCTTCTCTCTGTCCCCCCTCTCTCTGTTCCCCCTCTCTGTACCCCCCTCTCTGTCACCCCCGTCCCCACCTCTCTCCCCCTTTCTGTACGCCCCTCTCTGTCCCCCTCTCTGTCCCCCTCTTCTCTGCCCCCCCTCTGTCCCCTCCCTCTCTGTATCCCCTCTCTGTCCCCCTTCTCTCTGTCACCCCGTCCCCGCTCTGTCTGTCCGCCCTCTGTTTGTTCCCGCGCTCTCTGCCCCCTCTCTCTGCCCCCCTCTCTCTAACCCCCTCTCTCTGACCCCACTCTCTCTGAGCCCCCTCTCTCTGACCCCACTCTCTTTGTTCCCCCTCTCTCTGTCCCCCTCTCTTTGTCCCCCTCTCTCGGACCCCACTCTCTCTGATCCCACTCTCTCCGACCCCACTCTCTCTTTCCCCCGCTCTCTGACCCCTGCTCTCTGACCCCCCTCTCTCTGACCCCTCCTCTTTGGCACCCACCTCTCTGTCGCCCCCTCTCTATTCCCTCCTCTCTGTTCCCCCCTCTTTCCCCCTCTTCTCTGTACCCCTCTGTCCCCCCTCTTTCTGTCCCCCCTCTCTCTATCCCCCTCTCTCTGTCCACCCTCTCTCTGTCCCCCTCTCTCTCTGACCTCCTCTCTCTGACCCCCCTCTGTCCACCCCCTCTCTGTCCACCCCACTATGTCCCCCCTCTCTCTGTCCCTTCGCTTTGTCCCCCACTCGTCCTGTCCCCCCCTCGCTCTGTACCCCCCTCGCTCTGTGCCCCCCTCGCTCTGTCCCCCCTCTCTCTGTCCCCACTGTCTTTGTCCATCTCTGACTGCCCCACTCTCTCTTTGGCCCTGTCCCTCTGTCCCCGTCTCTCTGTACCCTGTCTCTCTGTACCCATTCTCTCTGGCCCCCTCTTTCTGTCCCCCTCCCTCTGTCCCGACTCTCTCTATCACCCCTCTCTCTGTACCCCTCTCACTGCCCCCCTCTCTCTGTCCCTTCTCTCTCTGTCCCCACTCGCTCTGTCCTCCTCTCTCTGTCCCCACTCTCTCTGTACCCCTCTCTCTGTCCCCCTCTCTCTGTCCCTTCTCTCTCTGTCCCCACTCACTCTGACCCCTTTCTCTGTCCCTGACTCACTCTGTCCCGTCTCTCTCTGACGCCCCCCCCACCTCTCTGTCCACCTCTCTCTCTGTCCACCTCACTCTGCACCCACTCTCTGCCCCCCGCCCGCCTCTCTGCCCGCCCTCTCTCTGCCTCCTCTCTCTCCCCCCCTCTCTGATCCCCCTGCCCCGCTCTCTGTGTCCCCCTGTCTCTGCCCTCTCTCTGTGACACTCTCTCTGCCCACTCCCTGAAACCCTCTCTCTGCCCCCCCAATGACCTCCTCTCTTTGTCACTCATCTCTCTGTTCCCCCCTCTCTGTTCTGCTCTCTCTGTCCCCCTCTTTCTGTTCCCACCTCTCTGTCCCCACTCTCTCTGTCCCCCCTCTCCCTGTCCCCCCTCTCCGTGTCCCCACTCTCTCTGTCCCCCATCTCTCTGTCCCCCATCTCTCTGTCCCCCATCTCTCAGTCCCCCTCTCTCTGTCCCCAGACTCTCTGTAACCTCCATCTGTCCCCCTCTCTGACCCCTTCTCTCTCTACCCCTCTTTCTGTCCCCTCTCTCTGTGACCCCTCTCTCTGTCCAAACTCTCTCTGTCCATCTCTCACTGCCCCACTCTCTGTTTGGCCCTGTCCCTCTGTCCCCGTCTCTCTCTGTACCCTGTCTCTCTGTCCCCCCTCTCGCTGCCCCCCCCCCGCTCTCTGTCCCCCCTCTCTCTGCCCCCCCTCTCTCAGGTCACCTTTTTCTGTCCCACTAAGTGTGTCCCCTTCTCTCTGTCAACCTCTCTCTGTCCACCCAACTCGCTCTGCCACCTCTCTCTGTTCACTCTCCCTGCCCCTCTCTCTCTATCCCTCTCTCACTGTCCCCCCTCTCTCTCTGCCCCCGCCCCCTCTATCTGTCCCCCCTCCCTGTCCCCCTGTCTCTCTCCTCCCCTCCCTGTCTCCTGACTCTCTATCACCCCCCTCTCTGCCCCCTCTCTCTAACCCCCCTCTCTTCTCCCTTGCTCTGACCACCCTCCCTGTCCCCCTGTCTCTCTGTCCCCTCTCGCTCGCTCACCCCTCGCCGTCCCCCCTCACTCTGTCCCCTCTCACTCTGTCCCCCCTCTCTCGATCCTCTTCACTCTGTCCCCACGGCACTCTGTTCCACTATGTCTGTCCCCCCCTCTCTCTGCCCCTCTCTCTGTCCCACCGCTCTCTGTCCCCCTCTCTATTTCCCCCTCTCTCAGTCCCTCACACTCTCTGTCCCCCCTCTCTCTGACACCACTGCTCACTTCCCCTCTGCTCTCTGCCCCCTTCTCTCTGCCCCCCTCCTCTCTGCCCTCCCTCTCTCTGTCCCCTTCTCTCTGTCCCCTTCTCTCTGTCCCCTTCTCTCTTTTCCCTTCTCTCTGTTCCCTGCTCGCTGTCCCCTGCTCGCTGTCCCCACTCTCTCTGTCCCTCACTCTCTTTCCCTGTCTCCATCAGCCCCCTCTCTTTGTCCCCACTCTGTCCACCTCTCTCTCTGTCCACCTCACTCTCTGTCCACCTCTCTCTCTGTCCCTCTCTCTCTGTCCCCACTCTCTCTGTCGCCACTCTCTCTGTCCCTACTCTCTCTATCCCTTCTCTCTCTGTCCCCACTCTCTCTGTCCCCTCTCTCTGTCGCTTCTCTCTCTGTCCCCCTCTCTCTGTCCCTTCTCTCTCTGTCCCCACTCTCTCTGTCCCCCACTCTCTGTCTCCACTCTCTCTGTCCACCTCTCTCTCTGTCCAACTCACTCTCTGTCCACCTCTCTCTCTGTCCCCCTCTCTCTGTCCCCTTCTCTCTGTCCCCTTCTCTCTTTTCCCTTCTCTCTGTTCCCTGCTCGCTGTCCCCTGCTCTCTGTCCCCACTCTCTCTGTCCCTCACTCTCTTTCCCTGTTTCCATCAGCCCCCTCTCTTTGTCCCCACTCTGTCCACCTCTCTCTCTGTCCACCTCACTCTCTGTCCACCTCTCTCTCTGTCCCTCTCTCTCTGTCCCCACTCTCTCTGTCGCCACTCTCTCTGTCCCCACTCTCTCTATCCCTTCTCTCTCTGTCCCCACTCTCTCTGCCCCCTCTCTCTGTCCCCACTCTCTCTGTCCACCTCTCTCTCTGTCCACCTCACTCTCAGTCCACCTCTCTCTCTGTCCCCCTCTCTCTGTCACCACTCTCTCTGTCTCCACTCTCTCTGTCCACCTCTCTCTCTGTCCACCTCACTCTCAGTCCACCTCTCTCTCTGTCCCCCTCTCTCTGTCCCCACTCTTTCTGTCCCCACTCTCTCTGTCCCCACTCTCTCTATCCCTTCTCTCTCTGTCCCCACTCTCTCTGCCCCCTCTCTCTGTCCCTGTGTAACTCTGTCCCCCCTGTCTCTGACCACCCTCTCTCTGTCCACCTCTCTCTCTGTCCACCTCTCTCTGCACCCCCTCTCTGCCCCCTCTGTCTGCCAGCTCTCTCTCTGACCGCCCTCTCTTTGTCCCCTTTTTCTCTGTCCCGCTCTCTCTGCCCCCACGTCCCTCTCTCTCTGTCCCTCCATCTCTCTATCCCGCCTCTCTCTGTCCCCCAACTCTCTGCACCCCCTCTCTCTGTCCCCTTCCCTCAGTCCCCCTTCTCTGTACCCCCTCTCTGTCCCGCCGTCCCCCTCTTCTCTGACCCCCTCTGTCCTCTCCCTCTCTGTCCCCCTCTCTCCGTCCCCCACTCTCTCTGTCCCCCCACTCTCTCTGTCCCCCCTCTCTCTCTGTCCCCCTGTCTCTGTCCCCCTCTCTCTGTCCCCCGTCTCTGTACCCCCCTCTCTGTCCCCCCTCTCTCTGTCCCCCCTCTCTCTGTCCCCACTCTCTCTGTCCCCCCACTCTCTCTGTCCCCCCACTCTCTCTCCCCCCTCTCTCTGTACCCCTCTCTCTGTACCCCCTCTCTGTGCCCCCCTCTCTGTCCCCCTCTCTCTGTCCCCCCTCTCTCTGTTCCCCCTCTCTGTACCCCCTCTCTGTCACCCCCGTCCCACCCCTCTCCCCCTCTCTGTACGCCCCTCTCTGTCCCCCTCTCTGTCCCCCTCTTCTCTGCCCCCCTCTGTCCCCTCCCTCTCTGTCTCCCCTCTCTTTCCCCTTTCTCTCTGTCCCCCCCGTCCCCGCTCTGTCTGTCCGCCCTCTGTTTGTTCCCGCGCTCTCTGCCCCCTCTCTCTGCCCCCCTCTCTCTAACCCCCTCTCTCTGACCCCACTCTTTCTGCCCCCCCTTGCTCTGTCCCCCCTCTCTCTGTCCCCCCTCTCTCTATCCCCCCATGTCTCTGTCCCCTCTCTCTGTCCCCTGACACTGTCCCCCCTGTCTCTGCCCCCCTCGCTCTGTCCCACCTCTCTCTCTGCCCCGTCTCTCTCTGCCCCCTCTCTCTGTCCCCCCTCTCTGACCCCCTCGCTCTGTCCCCCTATCTCTGTCCCAACTCTCTGAGACCCTCTCTCTGTCCACCCCTCGCTCCATCTCCATCCCAAGCCCCCTGCTATCTGTCCCCCGTCTCTCTGTGCCCTGTCTCTCTGCCCCCCCACTCTCTGCCCCCTCTCTCTGTACCCCCCTCTCAGTCCCCCTTTCTCTGTCACCCCTCTCTCTGTCCCCCACTCTCTGTACCCCCTCTATGTTACCCTCTCTTTTTCCCCCCTCTGTCCCCCTCTGTCCCGCCTCTCACCGTCACCCCTCTCTATGTCCCTTTCTCTCTGTACTCCATCACTGCCCCCCCTCTTTTCCCCTCTCTGTTCCTGCCCTCTGTCCCCCTCTCAATGTCTCCCCTGTCTCTGTCCACAATTCTCTGTACCCCCACTCTCTGTGCACCTCTCTGTCCCGCCTATTTTATCCCCCCTCACTGTACCCTTTTCTCTGTCCCCTCCTCACTGTCCCCCTCTCTCCGCCCCCGTCCCCCTCTCTCTGTCCCCCTTTCTCTGTCCCCCTTCTCTCTGTTCCCCCTCTCTCTATCCCCTCTCTTTGTCCCCCTCTCTCTGACCCCTTCTCTCTTTTCCACTTCTCTCTATCCCCCCTCTCTCTGACCCGCTTTCTCTGCCCCCCCGTCCGTCTCTCTCTGACACCCCATCTCTCTGTCAGCCCTCTTTCTCTCTATCCCACCTCTCTCTGTTCCTCTCTCTCTGCGCCCCCGTCCCTCTCTCTCTGTCCCCCATCTCTCTTTCCCCCAACTCTCTGTCCCCCAACTCTCTGTCCCCCAACTCTGTACCCCCCCCCTCTCTGTCCCGCGCTGTCTGTCCCATAGAACATAGAACATAGAAGAATACAGCACAGTACAGGCCCTTTAGCCCCCGATGTTGCGCCGATCCAAGCCCACCTAAACTACACTAGCCCACTATCCTCCATATGCCTACCCAATGCCCGTTTAAATGCCCATAAAGAGGGAGAGTCCACCACTGCTACTGGCAGGGCATTCCATGAACTTATGACTCGCTGAGTAAAGAATCTACCCCTAACATCTGTCCTATACCTACCACATCTTAATTTAAAGCTATGCCCCCTCGTAAGAGCTGACTCCGTACGTGGAAAAAGGTTCTCATGGTCAACCCTATCTAAATCCCTAATCATCTTGTCCCCTTCTCTCTGCCCCCTCTCTCTGTCCACCCTCTCCCTGTCCACCCTCTCTCTGACCCCACTCTCTCTTTCCCCCACTCTCTGACCCCTGCTCTCTGACCCCCCTCTCTCTGACCCCTCTCTCTGTCCCTACCTCTTTGGCCCCCACCTCTCTGTCCCCCCCTCTCTATTCCCTCCTCTCTGTTCCCCCCCTGCCCCCCTCTTCTCTGTACCCCTCTGCCCCCCCTCTTTCTGTCCCCCCTCTCTCTATCCCCCTCTCTCGTTCCACCCTCTCTCTGTCCCCCTCTCTCTCTGACCCCCTCTCTCTGACCCCCCTCTCTGTCCACCCCCTCTCTGTCCCCCCCACTATGTCCCCCCTCTCCTTGTCCCCCTCGCTTTGTCCCCCACTCGTCCTGTCCCCTCTCGCTTTGTGCCCCCTCGCTCTGTGCCCCCCTCGCTCTGTCCCCCCTCGCTCTGTGCCCCCTTCACTATGTGTCCCCCTCGCTCTGTCCCCCCTCTCTCTGACCCCCCTCGCTCTGTACCCTCTCTCTGTCCCCCCTCTCTCTGTCCCCCTTCTCTCTGTCCCCCTTCTTTCTGTCTCCCTCCCTCTCTGTCCCCCCTCTCTGTCCCCCTTTTCTCTGTCCCCCTTCTTTCTGTCCCCCTCCCTCTCTGCCCCCTCTCTCTGTCCCTGCTCGCTCTGTACCCGCTCTCTGTCCCCCTCACTCGTTCTCCCCTCTCTCTTGCCCTTCCCTCTCTGGTCCTCCTCTCTCTCGCCCTCCTCCTCTCTCGCACTCCCCCCTCTTACACTCTCCCTCTCTCTCGCGCTCCCCTCCCTACTGCCCCTTTCTCGTCTTCCCCTCTCTCTACCTCTCTTCTCTCTCTCTCACCCCTCGCTCTCCACCTCCCTCGACCTCCACACCCTCCCTCTCACCTCTCTCGCACTCCACACCCTCTCTCACCTCTCTCGCACTCTCCCTCCCTCTCGCCCTCGCCTCCCTCTCCCCCTCTCTCGCCCTCTCCATCTCTTGCCTTCCCCCTCACTCCTGCTCCCTCACCTTTCTCAACCTCTCCTTTCCTCTCGCCCTCCCCTCCCTCCGTCCCCTCTCTCACCCTCTCCCTTCCTCTCACCCTCCCTTCCCACCTTCGCTCGCCCTCCCCTGCCTCCATTCCCCTCTTGCCCTCCACCCTCTCCATCCCCTCACTCGCCCTCGTCTCTCGCCCTCTCCCCTCCTCTCACCCTCGCTTCATTCCCCTCTCTCAGCCTCTCCCTCACTCTCGCCTCCCCTCCCTCTCCTCCTCTCTCGCCCTCCTCCTCTCTCGTCCTCCCCTCTCTCACTCTCACCCTTCTCTCGCCCTCCCCTCCCTCCCTACTCTCTCTCGCTCCCTCTCCTCTTCTCGCCCTCCCCTCCTTCCCTCATCTCTCACGCCCTCCCCGCTGTCTCGCCCTCCCCTCTCTCGCCCTCTCCTTCCCTCTCGCCCTCACGTCCTTCACTCCCCTGTCTCGCCATCCCCCCTCTCTCACACTCCCCCTCTCACCCTCACCCTTCTCTTGCCCTCCCCTCCCTCCCCTCTATCGCCCTCCCCTCTCTCGCCCTCTCCATCCCTCTCGCCTTCACCTCGCTCCCCCTCTCTTGCACACCCCTCTCCCACCATCCCCCCGCTCTTGCACCTACCTCTCTCACCCTCCCCCTTTCTTGCCCTCCCCCTTTCTCGCCCTCCTCCCTGTCTCGCCCTCCCCTCCCTTCCCTCCTCTCTCTTGGCCTCCCCTCTCTCGCCCTCCCCTCTCTCGCCCTCCTCTCTCTCTCACCCTCCCCTCCCTTCCCTCCCCTCTCTCGCCCTCCTCTCTCTCAGCCTCCTCCTCTATCATGCTCCCCTCTCCCGCCCTCCCCTCCTTCCCTCCCCTCGTCCTCTCCCTTCCACTCTCCCCTCTCTCGCCCTCCCCCTCTCTCCCATCCCCTCTCTCGCCCTCTCCCTCCCTCTTTCTCTCTCCCCTTCCTCCCTCCCCTCTCTCCCTTCCATTCTCTCGCCCTCTCCCTCCCTCTCTCTCCCTCCCCTCCCTCCCTCCTATCCCTCCCCCTCTCTCCCATCCCCTCTGTCACCCTCTCCCACCCTCTCTCTCTCCCTCCCCTCCCTCCCTCCCCTCTCTCGCCCTCCAGTATCTCACCCTATCTCTCCCTTGCCCGCTCTCTCTCCCCCCGCTCCTTCACTCTCGCTCCACCCTCTCACTCTTGACCCCCTCAATCAGTGTCTCTCTCTGTCCCCACCTCCCTCTGTTTGTCTCTGACTGAATCTCTCTCCTTCCCTCCCTCTCTCAGTCACAATCTGTTTTCCTGGTCCTTCCCTCTTCCTCTTACCCAGAGACTGGGGGTGGAGGGGTGATTGGTCGTGAGGCTGCCTGTGGTGGGGGGTGGGAGATGTGGGAGGTAGGAGAAGGAGATAATGGGGTATGGATGGAACTGCTGGAGGGAGCCAGAGACGGCAGGACAGAGAGAGTGAGGGTGAGGGGAAAGGGAAGAGTGGAGGCAGGTTGAGAAACCGGGGTTGGGTGTGTGTGTGAGAGAGAGAGGGGGAGAGAGGGAGTGTGAAGAGGAGGGGTGGTGAGAAAGAGGGAGAGATTTGAGTAGAAAGTGGGGGGAAGATGAAATGGGAAGGCCAGGCTGCAGTGTTGGGACAGAGGGAGTTAAACCCAGCTCCTGAGCTCAAGGTGCGCTGCCCTCCCTTCCCTGAGGACATGGACTTGGGGCTGAGTCCGTCTCACTCCAGCTCAGCTTCACCAACACAAAGACACACAACAACATCGGTCACTCTGCTGCTCGGCACGCTTTAATCAACATTTTTATTGGTTACAAATGGAAGTGATGGATACAGTCAGTGGGATGGTGCCTTTTCTCACTGGCCCCTGAGATGTGAGAAACATTGAAATGCTTCCCTGTAACCCCCCTGGGGGATAAGGATGGACAACCCAGCGCAACCCTCAGTCTGTTACCACAGCGATAGGCTGCTCCATCTCTGAAACACTGAACTGGAATGAGAAAATCCCGGATAGATTGATTAATGAGGGAATTTGATGAATGGATGGATTTGGGTGAAGGGATATTTCAGCACATTCTTCAGCTGCTGCCTGAACTTAGTCTGAGTCACGGCATAAATCGCGGTGTTTGTGCAGCAACTGAGGAGCTGCAGCATGAAGCCCAATTCCAGCACAAAGAAATGGATTTTCACAGACCGATACCCAATCCACCACATCCGGTACCATATAGAAAACAGCATTAACATTGACCATAACAGGATGAAATTGGCCGAGATCACAAACAGTAAAATGATGGATTTTTTTCGGTTTCTCATTTCAGTGTCAGACTGAGCGTCCCCATTGGTGTGAGCGCGGAGTCTCCTGCGGGCTCTGCTGGTCACTAAAATGTATCTGACGGTGAGAACATTGAGCAGCAGAATCAGGAGAAATGGGACACACGGGGTTAGAATGTGGTGGAGGGACTCGATTGTGACCCAGACACTGGAGGATAGAACAGCGCGTGTTATGAAACAAAACCGGGGGAAGTTCAGCAGCAAATACCGAGCCGTGAGCATAAAATACCAGAAAATGTTCTTTAAACAGCTCAGCACAGTCACTGCTCCCAGAACCACAGCCGCCATTTTCTCACTGCAATATTTACTTTTCAGCTTCTGGCAACAAATGGCCACAAACCGATCAAAGGTGAAAGTGACGGTGAACCAGACAGAGCAGTCAGTGGCTGCATAAAGCAGGACGGTGTGGATATTACACACGGGGACGGAGTCCCTCAGGAAATAAAACTGTTCCCGATAAACAATGGGAATGTGTCTCAGGATCAGGTCGAGGATAATGACCAGGAGATCCGCCGCTGCCATGGCCCCCAGGTAACGTCTGACACATGGAGACAATCCACAATCTTTATAAAGCAGGACGTAGATGGTCACGATGTTAACTGTGAGGAAGGAAAACAAATCCATTATCCATCAGCCTGGAGGCAATGGGACCCGTTTGATCGGGGACCCAGTGAGATTTTCAAATGTGTCCCTGTATTCAGGGATTTAATAAAATAATTGGAGCTGGAATAACAAATGGGAAGGTCGGAATTACTGACAAAAATGTGACATAAACCACCAGAAACCCTCCCTCCCCAAACACACAGAGACACATCCATAAGGACAGATGGTTTCTAGAACATTCCCACACAGTCGATCACTCGAGAGCAAACATAG
Organism: Chiloscyllium punctatum; assembly: GCF_047496795.1. Taxonomy (NCBI): domain Eukaryota; kingdom Metazoa; phylum Chordata; class Chondrichthyes; order Orectolobiformes; family Hemiscylliidae; genus Chiloscyllium; species Chiloscyllium punctatum. Next base: position 65,401,855 of record NC_092771.1, read on the forward strand.
GTCACTCCTTCCCAGTTCCTAATACGGAGGGTGGAAACGTTGCTGTCCTGAAAGATTCCCTCACAGTTTCCTGAAGACAAACAGAGTTTGGGAATTTCTGTATTTTGGTCTAAATTGTGGTAGATCCTGTGTCGTGGAGAAATGTAAACGCAGGGAAAACGTATTCATCCCTTTAACTGCCTGAGGGGCCTTCGGAACAGTGTCTCCTTCTCCCTGGAACGGGATCTCTTCCCTCGGGATCTTATCGTTTGTTCAATTCACTGACGTCCGGCCGTTCACAAACAATGTCAGGGACAGAACGTTCCGGGGAATGTCAGTTATAGAATGTCAGGGACAGATCGTTCCAGGGAATGGCAGTTATAGAATGTTAGGATTCAGAAAATTCCAGGAATGTCAGTTATAGAATTTCAGGGACAGAACATTCTGGGGAATGTCAGTTATAGAATGTCAGGGACAGAACATTCCGGGGAATGTCAGTTATAGAATGTTAGGGACAGAACGTTCCGGCGTATGTCAGTTATAGAATGTCGGGGACAGAACATTCCGGCGAATGTCATTTATAGAATGTTGGGGACAGAACGTTCTGAGGAATTCCTTGACTTGTCCATGACCTTTCCCCCCATCCACCCCACCAACATGGTGTACTGTGCAAAGGCGACATATCCATCCAGCGTGGGGAGCTGCACTGACCACATCATTGCATTATCTATAAACCGCAGATAGTCTGACCAACACAGCAGGATGTGCAGTGATCGCACGGGAATTAATCTGTAACCCAGGAGCAGTTACCCTCCCTCCATGTAGGACTGTGTACCCCACCCTAGTACATTGATCTGTAACCCAGGAGCAGTTACCCTCCCAGCATGTAGGACTGTGTTCACCACCCCAGTGCATTGATCTGTAACCCAGGAGCAGTTACCCTCCCAGCATGTAGGACTGTGTACCCCACCCCAGTGCATTGATCTGTAACCCAGGAGCAGTTACCCTCCCAGCATGTAGGACTGTGTACCCCACCCCAGTGCATTGATCTGTAACCCAGGAGCAGTTACCCTCCCAGCATGTAGAGCTCTGTACACCACCCCAGTGCATTGCTCAGTAACACTGTGTTAGATCCCTGCCCAGTGTGGGGAAACTTGCAGCCCGGGCTGGAAGTGACAGGATGTACAGTTCTCACCCATTTCCAGCTCCATGTCTCCATTGTTGCCATGACAAGGGGGTGCTGTGGGTGTGAACATCACTGCCACAGAGAGGTGGCGGGGGAATCAGTTTAAATATCATGACATGGGAGAGGTTTAGGAAATAGACAGAGAGGGGGAAACTGAGAGACAGTGTCATGGAAGGATGTGTTCCCAGGTTGCAGAAAGCTGAAATGTAGACACTTCGAGAGCATCCTGTAACATGAGCCAGTCTTCCCAGGAAAGATGGGAAAAAAGGATCTTGGTGTGAGGTCAGATGAAACAACAGCTGTTGTGTGGTTTTGAAATTACGTTTATGTAATTTTAATAAGTGTCTTTTTGAAACAGTACATTACTGTAGAGTTGGAGTAGGGTAATAAGCAGTTAAAGAAAGGGGGTCTCAGAGTTGTGAATAGTTGATGTAAAATGTTCAGTTTCAGAGTTAAAAAAATAAATTGATGTTTTTATTTAAACAGTGGAATTTGGGAGTCCGCTGTCACTCATATTTTAACAGTTTACAAGGCCAATTGAGCATTTCTTTATGTTTAGTTTATATTACCAAATGAGCTCAATGTTGTGTCCTAACAATTGCTGTGTGTATCTGTGTGTCTCTGTGTGGGGCAGGTCTGACAGTCTCTGTGGTGCTTAAAGTGATACAATGCCCCCCTCTGCTGGCCTCCACACGCCACTGCACAGGCATTGGCAGAGGGTGAAAACCAACAGGGATTCATTCAGAGAGGCGGAGGGAGAGGGCAGCTGCTCACAGCACCATCCAAACTGATGTCTTATCCATGGACTGATCTAAATGTCCTTTAAATGTTGTAACTGTCCCTGCTTTCACCACTTCCTCTGAAAGTTCATTCCACACACAAGCCAGACTCTGTCTAAAATATTTACCTCTCATGACTTTTGTAAATCTTTTTCCTCGAACCTTAAAATATCCCTCAGTTTTGAATCCCCAACTCTAGGGAAAAGACATCAGCCCTCCCTTCAGCTTCTCTGTACCCTCCATTATTTTATAAACCTCTGTAAAGTTACTGCTTAATCTCATATTCTTCAGTGAAAAAAAACCCCAGCCTAGCTCAATCCCTCCTTTCCCAGCAACATCTAGGTTAATCTCTTCTGAATCCTCTCCAGCTTAATAATATCAAGGTCAGTAATATCAAAGTGAACAGTCAAGGTATTTTCTTAGGGTACGGGGAGACCAAAACCAGCGGACATCAGCTTAAGGTGAGAGGGGAAACATTTAAAAGTGACCTAAGGGGCAGCTTTTTCACCCAGAGGGTGGTGTGCCTATGGAATGAGCGGGCAGGGTGACCAGACTGGACACAGTATTCCAGTAGAGGTCTCACCAAAACCTGTACATCCACAACATGACGTCCCAATTCCGATACTCAAAGGTCTGATCAATGAAGACAAGTGTGCTCAACATCTTCTTCACCACGCTATCTATATGAGATGCAAATTTTAAAGAATTAAATCTGACGGCCTAGGTTTCTGTTCTACAACATTGCCAAAGGCCCTGCTTTTAATTGTATAGATCCTGCTGTTCTTTGATTTACCAAATCCAATGCCTCGCATTAATCCAAACTAAACTCCATCTGCCACCCCTCAGCCCAGTGTGTGATATTACTGCCACCTCCCCCTCCTCCTTCAATTTTAAAATGCCCATTCCTCTCCAGGAGGCCTGCACACTCCAGCCTTGATTTTCACAAAGACCCTGAGCTTGGTTTGCCTTGTGTGGTTATGGGGAGGAGGGACAGATTGCAGATACAGTCAGTGGGGAGGAGAGACTGGGCAATTATTAGCGGCCTGGTGTCACTTCATGGTTTTAGGAAGAGGGCAGTCGCACGTTAGAGGTGGGTAAGAGTGATCGGTGTTTTGGGACCAGAAATTAAGCTCTTCCTTCGTCTCTGGTGTTCAGTAATAAATATCTATTTGAGACCCTTCATTGGGCAGAGTGTGGCTGCAGGATTTCTTTCCTAAATATTGCATACTTCAGATAACAGCAATTACAGATGGTCATAGTTAATTTCGATAGCATAGCATATAGACTCAATATCCTACAGTTGAGACAAATATCTTGCATTTTTTAAATAATACAAAGTGTTTTTTGTAATTCAGTAATGGCAACCTGATTATAATCATCCACACCGAACTGAAAATGGGCACTAAAATATGACCCAAAATCTGAGTATGGTAGATGAATTGGGTAGTGTCCCTGTCTCTGAGCCAGAGCTCTGGATTTGATTCCAATTCCTGAACTTGTGTGGTAGTGTTCCTAGCTCTGGACTAGAACGCCTGGATTCGTGTCCTGCCTGTTGCAGAGGTATGTCCCAGCATGTCAGGACAGTCTGATGAACAAACCCACAGGAGAATAATGTTACAGCTTTGTGGGTATTGTCGAGTGATGCTCGGGGGAGGTGGCAGTAATATCACACACTGGGCTGAGGGGTGGCAGATGGAGTTTAGTTTGAATTAATGCGAGGCATTGGATTTGGTAAATCAAACATAAAACAGGACCTAAACAATTAAAAGCTGGGCCTTTGGCAGTGCTGTAGTACAGAAAACCTAGGCCGTCAGGTTTAATTCTTTAAAATTTGCATCTCAAATAGATAGTGGGGTTAAGAAAGTGTTTAACACACTCTGCTCCACCAGGATAGGGGGTTCCAAAACAAGAGGGCATAGGTTGATGGTGAGGAGGATTGATTTAGAAGGTACCTGAAGATAGATGTTTCACGCAGAGAGTGGTGTGTGGACAGAAAGTGCTGTCAGAGGAAGTGCTGAAGGCGGTTACAATCGCACATTTAAAAAGTATCTGAGAGGAGGGATATTGACCAAATGCTGGCAAATGGGACTGGATCAGATTTGGTATCTGATCGGAGTGAACAGATTGGACTAATGGGTCTGTTTCCGTTCTGCATGACTCTCTGAGTCGAGAAGAGGGATGACAAAAATTTCTGAAAGGACCTTTCAAGTCATAATTCTCTTCGCTGGAAGTTTATCGTGCCTTGATGTTCATGTTGATTGAAAGCTTCGTTAGGTAAATATTTGACAGAGAAGTGAGTCACGGATAATGGGATGGAGCCAGGAAAGTGAGGCTGAGTCCACAACCTAATCAGCCACAATCTTAGTGCCTGGTGGAGAAGGCTCAACGCATCTAATGACTCACTCCTGCTCCTCAGTCCCATGTTCCTGTGTTCCATTCAGCCCGTCAAACCTACTAGACAGGAGCAGTTGGAGGCTACTTACTCCTATAACCTGGTGCACAGAAACAGAGGAGACCATTCGACCCTTCATGACTGTCCCACACGGTATGAGGTGATTTAGGAAATGTAATTGGGAAGCCCAGGCTCGGTATGAAAGAGGCCCCTCAACTCTCTGACCCAATTCTTCATCGCCCTCACCTCTCTGACAGGTCAATATCCATCTACCTCCTTTTCAAACACTTTCAGTCGTCTTGCTCCCTAACTTTCTTGAGAAGAGAAACCCTGACATTCAATACCATTTGTTTGAAGAAAACACGTGTTGTTCCTATACCATGGCCTGTTGTTATGAACAAAAGAGGTTGACTCAAGAGTTCAGATAAAAATGACTGGCCCCATTATCAAGGCAGGGGTTGACTTTTATTGACATAAAGGAGCTTAACAAAACTGGACTTAATCGGAATCAGAGTAACCTCTCCAGTGTTTGGGGTCAAACATGGCACAAAGGAAGATGTTCACCATCTCAGTCCTGGGTCACCTCCATGGGAGATCCTCAGGGTAGCTTCCTCTTCACAAACATCTTCAGCTGCTTCATCAATGTATCCCCGCCCCCACCCTCCCCACCATAAGATCAGAAGTGGGGATGGTCACTGAAGATTCCACAATGTTCAGAACATTTTATTCCCCGTCAGCTCCTGAACTGGTCTGTGTCCATGTGCAACAAGACCCAGACTCCATTGAGGCGTGTGATGTTAAAATGTCCACAACATTCATGTCACAGCACTTCCTGACACTGCACATTGCCACAGTAAAACAAGTGTTCATTCACCACCTCACGCTGTTTTCACAGGAATATGAGGAAGCCATTTAGTCCATTGAAACTTTTGGAGAAGAACAAGGACAGTCGATTCAGTGCCTCCAGCCTATCACTCAGGAAGAGGAGGAGTCTAGTGTGATGGGCCACACCAGAGCCCCTCGAAAATATTTGAAGGCGGTAGCCTAGACTCTAATGTTTTCTTATCTTAAAGGAAATATAAAGTGTCTGTCGCAGATGCAATGTGACTGGTCAAAATACTTGGTGTGAAGTAAACACCATTTATTTAAACACTGAAGATAAAATAAAACCAAAGAAAGAGGAATTTAGAAGAACTTAATTGGATTGGGCAACTAAACAGAATAATCGATCTAGGAGCTATTACTAATAAACTAGTCCAACATAAGAAATTCCCATAAACACAGCCCTTAGCAAAAAGGAAAATTCAGGAATTGAAAAGAGCATCAAGAGAAAATTCAGATAGAGTAGCAGCCAGGAGACATTCCCTGAGGCTTCCAACTCTTAGGAGACCACTATAGTTTTTGATGTTACTGAGAAACCAAAACCCAGAGATCCTAATCTGTGAGAGCTGGCCACACCCATTCAGGCTGCATTAAAATAAACCTAAGGCCTCCATAAATGTTTACTCAAGTGGTCTTAACTATCCAGCTTGGTAACGATCGTTCAATCTCTCTCTTAAAAGAAACCAGGATAAAAATAACCTCTTTAACCTGCAACATTGTCACACTTGTCAGCACATCTAGCTGTTAAACAGGAACCAGGGGTAACCCAGTCAGGGCCCTTGGCCCTATCCAATCGGACGTGGAAGAAGCCAGTCAGTCCCTTGAGTCACTTATACAGGAACAGTAGGAGGCCATTCCCACCTCAATGCACTTACACAGGGGCAGAATGAGGTAATTGATGCTGATTCCTGATCAATGTCTTATGGCCAAAACATCGATTCTAATGCTTCTCGGATGCTGCCTGACCAGCTGTGCTTTTCCAGCAATCAACGCTCTACTCTGATCTCCAGCATCGGCAGTCTTAAGGGTCTCCTAATTGATGCTCTAACGTGATGAACAAGTGGGGCAGAGGCTGCACACACAGATTGCTCCACGTTGTTCCTCTTGGCTCTGTTGCTTATGATACACATGTGGGACTTTAACATGGTTTTCTAGAGGTGGGCAGGGAAGCCGTATGTCTTGTGTGAAGTCTCAAGAAGGCATCTTCCATCTCCACAAAGACGGCCTGGTGTTCTTTATGCAGGGTGGAAGCTGGTGGGAATGGATACCTGTTTCCGATGGAAGGTATTGTGGCTGCTGTTGGGGATTGTGAATAACCTGATGTTCAGTACAGGGTTCACTCACCGACTGCACAATAACATGGGGAGAGTTAATTTAGGCATATAAACTATTAGGAAAGTCACGATAGACTGATGAATGGGCTCTCTAAGTTCAAATAATACTGATCTTGTTCATGTTGATCTTGTCTAGTGCATGTCCTGTGCAGTGTAACCGGTGTGCCTTACTCTGTCCAAGTCTATTTCCACCCTATGATCTGTCTGACCATGTTTACTGTGATCTATCTCCACTGCTCATAAATAAAGAGTTTCCCTGTACTGAGGTACACGTGACAATAAATCAAACCAATCAATCCTGGGTAAAGTATGGAATTTCTCTCCCTATCAATGTCTCTTTTGGAAATAAGTGATCGCTGCCACTCCTCGTGTTTCAACATCACCATTTCTTCATCTCTCACAGCTCTACAGATTAAACACTCAGCTTATTCACTCTATCCTCATGTTACCATCACCCGTGTCTGTGGTAAGGAGATCATTCCTTACAAAGGAGATCAAATCTGTACAGAGTGCCTCAAATGCTCTCTCAGCAAGGCTCTACAACAGCAGGAAGATGGCTTTACTTATGTACTCGAATCATCTTACAATGAAGGACAGCATACCATTGACTGCACCCATTACTTACACAGGGTTTGATTCGGAGCAGTCAGCATAGACTTGTGAGTGGGAGATCATGCTTCCCAAATTTCTTAGAGTGCTTTGATGAAGTGATCAAGAATGTTGATGAGGGCAGAGCGGTTAACGTAGTCTCTATGGATTTTAGTAAGGCCTTTGAGAAGGTTCCACATGGCAGGCTGCTCTGGAAGGTTCCATCACGGAGAATGCTGGGGGAACTGGCCAATTGGATACACAGTTGGGTTGTTGATAGGAAGCAGAGGGATGAATGGAAGGATACTTGTCAGACTGGAGGTTGGGTCCAGAGCTGTTTGTTATCTATGATTTGGTTGAGAATGTACAAGGTATGATTAGTAAGTTTGCAGATGACACTAAAATAAGTGGCAGCGTGATCAGTGAGGAAGTTTATCAGAAATTGCAGCAGGACTTTAATTAGGTGGGCAACTGGGCTGAGAAATGGCAAATGGAATTTAATATAGATGTGTGAGGTCTTGCAGTTTGGAATCTCAAATCAAGGCAGGAGTTTCATGGTGAATGGGCGGGCCTTAAGGGGTGTAATGGGCAGAGAGACCTTGGAATTCAGTTGCACGGTTCTCTGAGAGTGGAGTCACAGGTAGACATGGCAGTGAAGAAGGCTTATGGAACATTGTCCTTCATCAGGCAGGATATTGAGGATAGAAGTTGGAAATTTGGCACATTGGCCTTCATCAGGCAGGATATTGAAGATAGAAGTTGGGAATTTATGTTGCAGTTACACAGGACTTTGTAAGGCCGCACTTGGAGTATTGTGTTCAGCTTTGTCACCTTGTTATAGGGAGCATGTTATTTAATTAGAAAGAGTGCAAAAGAAATTTACAAGGACATTGCCAGGACCCAATGGTCTGAGTTATAGGGAGAGGTTGGACAAGCTAGGACCTTTTCTTTAGAGTGTAGGAGACTAAGGAAGTCCTTATAGAGCTATATAAAATCACGAGGGGTACGGATAGGGTTAATGCTCTCAGTCTTTTTCAAAGTTTAGAGAATCGAGGACGAGACGGGACCAGTTTAAGGTTAAAGGGGAAGGAATAAAAGGGAACCTGAGGGACCATTTATTTACATAAATGGCTGGTACGTGGATGAGCTGCCAGCAGATGTGGTTGAGGGGGGTACAATAACAACATTTCAAAAGCATTTGGATAAATATGTGGATAGGAAAGGACGAGAAGGATATGGGCCAACTTCAGGGAAATGGGGTTGGTGTGAATGGACATTTACAAGGTGGAGTCGAACTCCTTTGTTAATTAAAACCAAACACCCAGAAAAGCTCGCCTCACATCGTAATCTGTTAACATACGAGTGATACAGATCTCCTACATTCCACTATTTAAACAAAAAATAGCAAGTTAGTTTCTTAACTTTAATAGTGAACACTAAACAAAAACTATTCGCAAATACAAGCCCCTCTTTTCTTTGCTACTTACTATCTGACTCCAACTCTGTAAAAATATGCTGTTCCAACAACCCACATATTAAACGTTACAATCTCAAAACCACACAGTCTCTATCTTCGCCGCTGTGTTCACTCTTTCAGCTGCTGATCTCACGTGGTCATATTTTTTTAAAATGCAAGTACGTTTTACATGAACATGTATCTTTGATAGAGAGTGTTTGAGATGGTCAGTTAGCACTCCTGCTCTACAGCAGTTACTCTGCTGTTGGATGGCAGTGGCTCTCCCTCTTGTGTTCAAAATGCTGGATTTATATACGCCCCATGATATAATAATTCTCATAATTTGATTGATTTCCAGGTGTACGAACAATAATATTCAAATTCTATTGGCTTCAGATATTCTGAGCATTATTTAAAGTCTTTGATTGCTTTTGAACTGCTGTCAAAACAGCAACCAAAAACTCAGACTTCCATTTCCCAGCTAATTGTTACATTTGGAACAATCTGAACTTTAGCTGGCATCTGTGGCTGTACTTTCGATTCAGCAAAATGCGTCCTATCTTAAAGTGAACAGACATTGATTAGATTCCAGGCAGTAACACACCCCGGCTATCTGTTATTCTGTATACTAACATTCTTGACCCCTCGATTAGATTCCAGGCCGTAACTCATTCTGGGCTATCCGTTATTCTGTATATAACCCACCCTGAACCCCTCGATTAGATTGCAGGCTGGACCTCACTGTGGGCTCTCTGTTATTCTGTATATAACCCACCCTGAACCCCTCGATTACATTCCAGGCTCTAACTCAGGCCGGGGTATCTGTTATTCTGCAGATAAACCACCCTGAACCACTCAATTAGATTCCAGGCTGTAACACACCCCAGAATATCTGTTATTCTGGATATAAACCACCCTGAAACCCGCGATTAGATAGCAGGCTGTAAATCACACCGGGATGTCTGCTGTTCTGTATATAAACCACCCTGAAGCCCATGATTTGATTCCAGGCTGTAACTCACTTCAGGTTGTCTGTTATTCTGTATATAACCCACCCTGAACACCTCGAATCGATTCCAGGCTGTAACCCACTCCGGGCTATCTGTTATTCTGTATATAACCACCATGAACACCTCGATTCGATTCTATGCTGTACCGCACACCGGGCTATCTGTTATTCTGGTTATAAACCACCCTGAGCCCGGCGATTTGATTCCAGGCTGTAACTTCCTGTCAGGGTTGAAAGGGAAGGCTGTTAGTTATTGGGAATGCTGGCTGACTAAAGAAATTGAGGGTTTCGTTCAGAAAAAGAAGGAAGCATGTGTCAGGTATAGACAGGATAGATCGAGTGAATCATTAGAACAGTATAAAGGAAGTTGGAGTATACATAAGAGAGAAATCAGGAGGGCAAAACGTGGACATGAGATAGCTTTGGAAAATAGAATTAAGGAGACTCCAAAGTGTTTTTACAAATATATTAAGGACAAAGGGTAACTAGAGAGAGAATAGGGCCCCTCAAAGATCAGCAAGGCGGCCTTTGTGTGGAGCCACAGAAAATGGGGGAGATATTAAATGAATATTTTGCATCAGTATTTACTGTGGAAAAGGATATGGAAGATGTAGACTGTAGGGAAATCGATGGTGACATCTTGCAAAATGTTGCAGATATGCAGAGGAGGAAGTGCTGGATGTCTTGAAATGCTTAAAGGTGGATAAATCCCCAGGACCTGATTAGGTGTACCTGAGAACTCTGAGGGAAGCTACAGAACTGTTTGATTGGCCTCTTGCTGAGATATTTGTATCATCGATAGTCACAGGGGAGGTGCCAGAAGACTGGAGGTTGGCAAACGTGGTGCCACTGTTTAAGAAGGGAGGTAAAGTCAAGCCAGGGAACTATAGACCGGTCAGCCTGACCTCGGTGGTGGGCAAGTTGTTGGAGGGAATCCTCAGGGACAGGATGTACATGTATTTGGAAAGGCAAGGACTGAGTCGGGATAGTCAACATGGCTTTGTGCGTGGGAGATCATGTCTCACAAACTTGATAGAGTTTTTGAAGAAGTAACAAAGAAGATTGATGAGGGCAGAGCAGTAGATGTGATCTATATGAACTTCAGTAAGGCGTTCGACAAGGTTCCCCATGGGAGACTGATTAGCAGGTTAGATCTCTTGGAATACAGGGAGAAATAGCCAGTTAGATACAGAACTGGCTCAAAGGTAGAAGACAGAGGGTGGTGGTGGAGAGTTGTTTTTCAGTCTGGAGGCCTGTGACCAGTGGAGTTTCACAAGGATCAGAGTTGGGCCCTCTACTTTTTGTCATTTATATAAATGATTTGGATGCGAGCATAAGAGGTACAGTTAGTAAGTTTGCAGATGACACCAAAATTGCAGGTGTAGTGGACAGCGAAGAGGGTTTCCTCAGATTACAACAGGATCTGGACCAGATGGGCCAATAGGCTGAGAAGTGACAGCTGGAGTTTAATTCAGATAAATGCGAGGTGCTGGATTTTGGGAAAGCAAATCTTAGCAGGACTTCTACATTTAATGGTAAGGTCCTAGGGTGTGTTGCTGAACAAAGAGACCTTGGAGCACAGGTTCATAGTTCCTTGCCAGTGGAGTCGCGGGGAGATAGGATAGCGAAGAAGGCATTTCGTATCCTTTCCCTTATTGGTCAGAGTACCGATGACAGGAGTTGGGAGGTCATGTTGCGGTTATACAGGACATTGGTTAGGTCACTCTTGGAATATTGCATGCAATTGTGGTCTCCTTCCTATCGGAAAGATGTTGTGAAACTTGAAAGGGTTCAGAAAAGATTTACAAGGATGTTGCCAGGGTTGGAGGATTTGAGCTACAGGGAAAGGCTGAACAGTCTGGGGCTGTTTTCCCTGGAGTGTCAGAGGCTGAGGGGTGAACTTATCGAGGTTTACGCTGGTGTCAGGGAGTCCAGAACTAGAGGGCATAGGTTTAGTTTGAGAGGGGAAAGATACAAAAGAGACCTCTGGGACAACGTTTTCACGTGGAAAGTGGTACGTTTATGCAGTGATCTGCTAGAGCAAGTGGTGGAGGCTGGTACAATTGCAACATTTAAGAGGAATTTGGATGAGTATATGAATAAGAAGGGTTTGGAGGGACATTGGCCAGGTGCTGCCAGGTGGAACTAGATTAGGTTGGGATGTCCGGTCGGCATTGACAGGTTGGACCGAAGGGTCTGTTTCCATGCTGTACATCTCTATGATTCTATGACTCGATAACTCACTCCGGGCTGCCTGTTATTCTGCATATAAACCACCCTGAAACCATTCATTAGATTCCAGTCTGTAAATCACTCTGCGGTATCTGTTATTGTACACATAATCGTCCTGAATCCCCTTGATAAAATTCCAATCTGTAACTGACTTCCAATTTTAAGGGACTCTGTACATTAGCCACTTCAATCGTTTGATTAGATTCCAGTCTGTATCACACTCCTGGGTATCTGTTATTCTGTATATTAACCATTCAATCCAAAGCTGTTAAAAATGTGCACAGTGTTCAGGGATGTGTATGTGAGTTGCATTAGTCAGGGGTAAATGTGGGGAAATGGATCTGGATGGGTTATTCTTCTGTGGGTCATTGTGGTCTTGTTGGGCTGAAGGGCTTGTTTCCCCACTGTCGGGATTATATGAATCACCCGGAAACCTCTCGATTAGATTCCAACGTGTAACTCACTTCCATCTATGCGTGACTGGCATGTTTCAAAAACACCCCAAAACCTTCAATTCTATTCCACTTCGATAAACACGAGGGGCAGCATTTTGGGAAAACAAATTTGAGCAGGATTTATACACTTAATGGTCAGGTCCGTGGGAGAGTGGCTGAACAAAGAGATTTTGAAGTGCAGGTTCATAGCTCCGAGAGAGTAGAGTGGCAGGTGGATAAGATAATGAAGGCAGCGTTTGGTATGCTTTCCTTTATTGGTCAGAGTTTTGAGTATAGGCATTGAGAGGTCATGTTGTGGCTGGACTGGACATGGGTTAGGCCACTGTTGGAATATGGCGTGCAATTCTGGTCTCCCTCCTATCGGAAGGATGTTGTGAAATTTGAAAGGGTTCAGAAAAGATTTACAAGGAGGTTTCCAGGGTTAGAGGATTTGAGCCACAGGGAGAGGCTGAATAGGCTGGGGCTGTTTTCCCTGGAGCATCAGAGGCTGAGGGGTGACCTTATCAAGGTTTATAAAATCATGACGGGCATGGATAGAAGAAATAGACAAAGTCTTTTCCTCGGTGTAGGGGGGTCCAGAACTAGAGGGCAGAGGTTTAGTGTGAGAGGGGAAAGATATGAAAGAGACCTAAGGGGCAACTTGTTCACTCAGAAAGTGGTACATGAATGGAATGAACTGTCAGAAGAAGTGGTGGAGGGTCGTACAATTGCAACATTTAAAATGCACCTCGATGAGTATGTGAATGGGAAAGTTTTGGAGGGAGATGGTCCAAGTGCTTAAAAAAGAGTCTAGAGTAGGTTAGGATATCTGGTCGGCATGGACGGGTTGGACCAAAGGGTCTGTTTCCATGCAGTACATCTCTATGACTGTATGACTCCGTGATTTTGTGACTCACTACTTGTCATCTGTTATTCTGTATGTAAACCACCCTGAACCCCTCGATTAGATTCCAGTCTGTCCCTCACTCCTGGGTATCTCTTATGCTGTATGTAAACCCTAAACCCCTCAATTAGATTCCAGTCTGGAACTCACTCCTGGGGATCTGTTATTGGATCTGTGAAATGATCCTTGTTGGATGTTAGACTGAAAACAAGATAAACTAAATGGTCAAATGTTACATTGGAAGCAAGAACACACAAAGCTGTTGGTTCATTTCTGCTCTGTTATATATCTCAAAGTTTCACATTGGGCTGAATTTCTGTCACAATGGGGAAAGTATCCAAAGCTCTTTACTGCCCTGCATGAACGCATCATCATAACATGAATTCTCTTGCAAGATAGGAAATGGAGACAGCTTCTGGAAGGTGTCTGTATCCCTGTGTGTGTGATTCTGTGTGTCTGTGATTCTGTGTGCATGTTCAATGTTTTATATATTTTCAAACTGTATTGATGTTGCCAGTCTCTCTTGCTTTTCCTTATTTACACACTCAATGTCGTCGTTTTGCTGATATAAAATGGCTGCTGTGGACAAATCTAAAATGTCTGCCTGACTGATTTGTGTCAGGAATACTTTCAGCAAGGGAGAGGGGGCAATGTGTCAAAAGCAATTTCCATTCATTGATGCCAGCAGAGATAGGAAATGGAGACAGCTCTTTGAAGGTGGTTAAAATGTAAATCCCAGAACCTGTTTACAATGAATGTGGAGAGACAATGTGACATTCCAGTAAGGTCTGCCTTACTTTCCAAGCTCCTAATATATGAGAGAAACATAATATACAAAACCTGATAGAGCTCAGTCACTGACTTGTAGATTTGCAGCGTTGGATCAGAATAATGCCTGGCGAGGCGTTATCCCAAAGTGAAGGGTTTCTCAAATCCCACACTGACCTTCTGTGGGTTCAAATTGTGTGTTGTCTACAAATAAAAGAAAATAATGTACCTGCAATTGAACAAAACTCTTTCTGGAACTTTGTGCATCTGTTAGTTTAAGTATCTTTCAACAGGATTGAAGATAAATGAAAGAGTGAGAGATAGGTGGCACTGTAACCAGAATGGCAGTGCAGTATTAAAGGTATATTAATACTTTCAGTGAAAGGGGAAAACAGAGGAGGATAGTCTTCAAAGAAGGATACTTGGGAGTCAGTAAAGTTGTGTAGTTTGTGACTGCATTATGTTTGCGTGAGTCAAGATTTGAAACCAGTTGGCCAATAGTACACTTTGTGACTCACTCCCAGTTACAAGTTATTTCACATAAAAAGGTTAACATATCCCTCAATTAGATTCCAGGCTGTAACTCACTCCGAGCTATCTGTTATTCTGTATCTAAAACTCCCTGACCCCCTCGATTAGATTCCAGGCTGTAACTCACTCCAGGGTATCTGCTATTCTTTACATAAACCATCCTAATCCCTCGATTAGTTTCCAATCTGTAACACACTCTAGGCTATCTGTTATTCTGTATATAAACCACCCTGAACTCCTCGATTAGATTCCAGACTGTAACTCACTCCATGGCATCAGTTATTCTGTAAATAAACCATCCTAAACCCCTCGATTGGGTTCCAACCTGTAACACATTCCAGGCTATCTGTTATTCTGTAAATAAACCATCCTGAACTCCTCAATTAGATTCCAGGCTGTAACTCACTCTGGGCTATCTGTCATTCTGTATATAAACAGCCCTGAACCCCTTGATTAGATTCCAGTCTGTAACTCACTCCGGGCTATCTGTTATTTTGTATATTAACCACCCTGAACCCATTGATTTGATTTCACTTCGTGACACGTTGAGCTCATGTTCCCAACACAATCTAATCTCAATAATGATTAATGTATCACTGGTCCTCCTATCTGCTGTCACTACCATCATGTTAACTTTCTGATGTTTACGTACATGATTACCTGTAGCAGTGAGTCGCAGGTAGACAGAGTGGTGCTGAACACATTTGGTCCATTTGCCTTAATCAGTCAGAGCATTGAGTATAGGAGTTGTGGTGGTATGTTACATCTGTAAAGGATGTTGGTGAGTCCACTTTAAGAATACTGCGTGAAACTCTGTTTTCTGCAGAAATGACTTACCCGTATGTTCCAGGACTGGAGGTTTGAGCTATAGGGAGAGGTTGATTACGTTGAGGTGTTTCCCCCTGGAGTGTCAGAGGTTGAGAGGCAACATTATAGAGGTTTATAAAATCATCAGGGGCATGGATATTCTGAACAGCCATGTTCTGATCCCAGGATAGGGGAGTCCGGAACAAGACAGAATAGGTTGGAGGGGAGAGGGCGAATCATTTAGAAGGGAGCTGAAGATAGATATTTCATACAGAGAGTGGTGGGTGTACAGGAAGTGCAGTCAGAGGAAGTGGTCAAGGCGGGTACAATCGCAGGAGGAATATTGGCCAAATGCTGGCAAATGGGACGAAATCAGATTTGATATCTGATCGGAGAGAACAGATTGGACTAATGGATCTTTTTCCATTCTGCATGACTCTCTGATTCTATAAGATGGATGACGAATAATTCTGAAAGGACTTTTCAAGTCGGAATTCTTTTCAGTGGAAGGTTATCGTGTCTCTATGTTCACATTGATTGAAAGCTGCGTTAGTTAAATATTTGACAGAGAAGTGAGTCATGCATAATGGGATATAGACAGGGAAGTGGGGCTGAGACCACAACCTGATCGGCTACAATGTTAGTGCCTGGTGGAGAAGGCTCAAAGTATCTAATGACCGAATCCTGCTCCTCAGTCCCATGTTCCTGTGTTCCATTCAGCCCCTCAAACCTGATAGACTGGAGCAGTTAGAGGTTACTTACTCCTATAACCTGTTGCGCAGAAACACAGGAGACATTTCAGCCCCCTCTGTACTGTCCCACACGGTTTGAAGTGAATTGGGAATGTAATTGGAAAACCCAGGCTGGGTATGAAAGAGGCCCCTCATCTCTCTTCACAGAGATTCCCCTCTCTGCAACTTGTGCTTCATTTGTTGGTCATGTTGTACACTCAGATTCAGTGTGAATACAGCCACCATACCTCACTCAGGGATGGCTCATAAAATCCTCTGGTCTCCCTTTCGGCAACATTCAATAACAGAACATTCATGAAAATAACACCCACTAACTTTCCAATAACAGAATTAGAGAACATCAGAAACAGGGGAATGTTGTTCACCTCCCCAAGCCTGCCTTGCCCTTCTTTAAGATCATGACTGATCTGCTCTTCGCCTCAAATCCTCTTTCATATCCAATTCTTCACAGCCCTCAACTCTCTGACAGGTCAATTTCCATCTACCTCATCTTCAAATACGTTCAGTCATCTAGCTCCCCGAACACCCTTGAGGAGAGAAATCCTGACATTCAATCCCACCTGTTTGAAGAAAACACTTGCTGCTCCTATATCATGGCTTATTGATGTGAACAAAAGAAGTTGAGACAAGGGTTAAGATAAAAATGACTGGCCCCGATATCAAGGCAGTGGTTAACTTCTGTTGACATCAAGGAGCTTAACAAAACTGAAGTTAATGGGAATCAGAGTAACCTCTCCAGTGTTTGGGATCAAAGGAAGATGTTCATCATCTCAGTCCTGGGTCACGTCTGTGAGAGATCCTCAGGGTAGCTTCCTCTTCACAAACATCTTCAGCTGCTTCATCAATGTCTCCCCGCCCCCACCTTCCCCACCATAAGATCAGAAAGTGGGGATTTTCGCTGAAGATTCCACAATGTTCAGAATATTTTGTCCCTCGTCAGCTCCTGAACTGGTCTTTGTCTGTAACTAGCAGGATCCAGACTCCATTGAGACTTGTGCTGTTAAAGTGTCGGTAACATTCATGTAACAGCACTGCCTGGCACTGCACATTGCCACAGCAAAACAAGGGTTCATTCAGAACCTCACGCTGGTTTCACAGGAATATGAGGAAGCCATTCAGCCCATTGACACTGTTGGAGATGAACAGGGACAGCCCATTCAGTGCCTCCAGTCTATTACTCAGGAAGAGAAGGAGTCTAGTGTGATGGAGCTCACCAGAGCCCCTCGAAAATATTTGAAGGCGGTAGCCTAGATTGTAATGTTTTCTTATTTTAAAGGAAATGTAAAGTGTCTGTTCCAGATGCAATGTGACTGGTCAAACTACTCGGTGTGAAGCAAAACACCATCTACTTAAACACGAAAGAGAAAATGAAACCAAAGAAAGAGGAATTTAGAATAACGCAATTCTATTGGATATCTTAAGAGAATAATACATCTAGGAACTAGTACTGATGAACTGTTCCAATGTAGGAAAATCCCATAAACACAGCCCCTTGGCAAAAAGAAATATTCAGACACAGATTGTCACAAACATTTCTCCAATCCAAGAATTAAAAACAGTATCAAGAGGAATTTCAGACAGAGTAGCAGCCAGGAGACATTCACTGAAGCTTTCAACTCTGTAGAGAACCCAATAGTTTCTAATGTTACTGAGAAACCAAAACCCAGAGATCCTAATCTGTGAGAGCTGGCCGCACCCATTCAGGTTGCATTAAAATTAACCTAAGGCCTCCCTAGCTGTTACTCAAGTGGTCTTAAGTAGCCAGCTTGGCAACAATCGTTCAATCTCTCTCATAAAATAAACCAGGACAAAATAACCTCTTAAAGCTGCAACATTGTCACACTAGTCAGTACAATGAGCTGTCAAACAGGAACCAGGGTTAACCAGTCAGGCCCTTGGCCCTGTCCAATCGGACGAGGTTGAAGCCAATCTCTCCCTTGAGTCACTTACACAGGAACAGCAGGAGGCCATTCCCACCTCAATGCACTTACACGGGGGCAGAATGAGGTAATTTTTGCTGATTCCTGATGAATGTCTTATTCCTGAAATGTCGATTCTCCTGGTCCTCGGATGCTGCCTGACCCGCTGTGCTTTATCAGCAATTGATGCTCTTCTCTGATCTCCCGCATCGGCAGTCTTAAGTGTCTCCTAATTGATGCACGAAGATGATGAACAAGTGGGGCAGAGGCTGCACAGACAGACTGTTCCACGTTGCTTCTCTTGGCTCCGTTGTTTTTGATACACATGTGGGACATTAACATGGTTTTCTCGAGTTGGGCAGGGAAGCCATATGTCTTGTGTGAAATCTCAAGAAGGCATCTTCCATCTCCACAAACACAGCCTGGTGTTCTCTATGTAGGTCGGAAGCTGGTGGGAATGGCTACCTGTTTCATATTGAAGGTATTGTTGCTGCTGTTGGGGATTGTGAGCAACCTGACGTTCAGTACAGGGTTCACTCGCCGACTGCACTATAACATGGGGAGAGTTAATTAGGAAAGTCACGTTAGACTGATGAATGGACTCTCGAAGTTGAAATAATGCTGATCTTGTTCATGTTGACCTTGTCGAGTGCATGTCCTGTTCAGTGTAACCTGTGTGCCTTACTCTGTCCAAGTCTATTTCCACCCTATGATCTGTCTGGTCATGCTTACTATGATCTTCCTCCACTGCTCATTAGCAAAGTGATTCCCTGTATTGAGATACACGTGAAAATAAATCAAACCAATAAATCCTGAGTAAAGTATGGAATTTCTGTCTCTGTCAATTACTCTTTTGGAAATAAGTGATCGCTGCCACTCCTCGTGTTTCAGCATCACCATTTCTTCGTCTCTCACAGCTGTACAGATTAAACACTCAGCTTATTCACTCTATCCTCATGTTATCATCACCCGTGTCTTTGGTAAGGGAATCATTCCTTACAAAGGTGATCAAATCTGTTCCGAGTGCCGCAAATGCTCTCTCAGCAAGTCTCTACAACAGCAGGAAGATGGCTTTACTTATGCACTCGGATCATCTTACAAAAAGGACAGCGTACCATTGTCTGCACCCATTACTTACAGAGGGTTTGATTCGGAGCAGTCAGCATAGACTTGTGAGTGGGAGATCATGCTTCCCAAATTTCTTAGAGTCCTTTGATGAAGTTACCAGGACGTTTGATGAGGGCAGTGTGATAGACGTAGTCTCGATGGATTTCAGTAAGGCCTTTGATTAGGTTCCACATGGCAGGCTGCTCAGGAAGGTTACATCTCGTAGAATGCGGGGGGAACTGTCCAATTGGATACACAGTTGGCTTGATGGTAGGAAGCAAAGGGTTTAGTGGAAGGATGTTTGTGAGACTGGAGGCTTGGTCCATTGCTGTTTGTTATCTATGATTTGGTTGAGAATGTACAAGGTATGATTAGTAAGTTTGCAGATGACATTAAAGTAATTGGGAGCATAATCAGTGAGGAAGTTTATCAGAAATTGCATCAGGACCTCAATCAGGTGGGAAATGGGCCGAGAAATGGCAAATGGAATTTAATATAGAAGCGTGAGGTCTTGCATTTTGGAAACTCAAATCAAGGTAGGAATTTCATGGTGAATGGGAGGGTCTTAAGGGTGCAGTGGGTAGAGGGACTTTGGTGTTCAGGTGCACGGTTCTCTAAGAGTTGAGTCACAGGTAGACAGGGCAGTGAAGAAGACTTTTGCCACATTGGCCTTCATCAGGCAGGATATTGAGGATAGAAGTTGGGAATTTATGTTGCAGTTACACAGGACTTTAGTAAGGCTGCACTTGGAGTATTGTGTTCAGTTTTGTCACCTTGTTATGGGGAGGATGTTATTAAATTATAAAGAGTGCAGAAGAAATTTACAAGGATATTGCCAGGACCCAATGGTCTGAGTTACAGGGAGAGATTGGACAAGCTAGGACCTTTTCTTTAGCGTGTAAGAGACTGAGGGAGTCCTTATAGAGCTGTATAAAATCACGAGGGGTATGGATCGGGTTAATGCTCTCAGTCTTTTTCCAAGGTGTAGAGAATCGAGGATGAGAGGGGATCGGTTTAAGGTTAAAGGGGAAGGAATAAAAGGGAACCTGAGGGGCCACTTCTTTATACAGAGGGCTGGTACGTGGATGAGTTGCCAGCAGATATGGTTGAGGGGGGTACATTAACAACATTTCAAAAACATTTTGATAAAAATGTGGATAGGAAAGGACTGGAAGCATATGGGCCAACTGCAGGGAAATGGGGTTAGCGTGGATGGACATTTACAAGGTGGACTCGAACCCCTCTGTTAATTAAACCCAAACACCCAGAAAAGCTCGCCTCACCTTGTAATCTGTTAAAATAAGAGCGACACAGATCTCCTACATTCCACTATTTAAACAAAAATTATGAAGTTAGTTTCTTAACTTTAATAGTGAACACTAAACAACAAGTATTCGCAAATACAAGCTCCTCTTTTCATAGCCACTTACTATCTGACTCCAACTCTGTAAAAATATGCTTTTCCAACAACCCACATATGAAACATTAAAATCTCAAGACCCTACAGTCTCCCTCTTCCCCGCTGTGTTCACTCTTCCAGCTGCTAATCTCCCTAGGTCACGTTTTTTTCTATTGCAAGTAGGTTTATACTTCAATGCAAGGAGTATCAGAAATAAGGTGGGTGAACTTAAGGCGTGGATCGGTACCTGGGATGTTGTGGCCATCACGGAAACATGGATAGATGAGGGACAGGAATGGCTGTTGGAGGTTCCTGGTTACAGATGTTTCAGTATGATTAGCGAGGGTGGTAAAAAAGGAGGGGGGGTGGCATTGCTGATTAGAAATGGTATAACGGCTGCAGAAAGTAAGTTTGAGGGGGATCTGCCTCTGGAGGTAGTATGGGCTGAAGTCAGAAATAGGAAAGGTGCAGTCACCTTGTTGGGTGTTTATTATAGACCACCAAATGCCGCAGAGATGTGGAGAAACAGATTGGGAAACAGATTTTGGAAAGGTGCAGAAGCCACAGGGTCGTAGTCATGGGCGACTTCAACTTCCCAAATATGGATTGGAAGCTCTTTAGATCAAGTAGATTGGATGGGGCGGTGTTTGTGCAGTGTGTCCAGGAAGCTTTTCTAACGCAGTATGTAGATTGTCAAACCAGAGGGGAGGCCATATTAGATTTGGTACTCGGTAATGAACCGGGACAAGTGGTGGGCTTGTTAGTGGGTGAACATTTTGGTGATGGTGACCACAATTCTGTGACTTTCACCTTGGTTATGGAGAGAGATAGGTGCGCACAACAAGGAGGTTTTTACAATTGGGGGAAGGGAAATTACGATGCTGTAAGACAGGATTTGAAGAGCATACGTTGGGAGCATAGGCTGTCAGGGAAGGATGTGGTGGAAATGTGGAACTTTTACAAGGAGCAGATTCGACGTGTCCTTGATATGTATGTACCGATCAGGCAGGAAAGAAATGGTCGTGTGAGGGAGCCTTGGTTGACGAGGGAGGTTGAATGTCGAGTAAAGAGGAAGAAGGAGGCTTACATAAGGTTGAGGAAACAGGGTTCAGACAGAGCAGTGGAGGGATACAGGATAGCCAGAAGGGACCTGAAGAAAGGGATTAGGAGAGCTAAGAGAGGGCATGATTAATCCTTGGCGGATAGGATCAAGGATAACCCCAAGGCATTCTATGCGTATGTGAGAAACCTGAGAATGACGAGAACGAGGGTAGGTCCGATCAAGGACAGTGGTGGGAGACTGTGCATTGAGTCGGAAGAGATAGGAGAGGTCTTGAACAAGTACTTCTCTTCAGTATTTACGAACGAGAGGGACCGTATTGTTGAAGAGGAGAGTGTGAAACGGACTGATAAGCTAGAAGAGATACCTGTTAGGAAGGAAGATGTGTTGGACATTTTGAACAACTTGAGGATAGACAAGTCCCCCGGGCCTAACGGGATATATCCTAGGATTATGTGGGAAGCAAGAGAGGAAATTGCGGTACCGTTGGCAATGATCTTCTCGTCTTCACTGGCAACGGGGGTGGTACCAGGGGACTGGAGAGTAGCGAATGTTGTGCCCCTGTTCAAAAAAGGGAATAGGGATAACCCCTGGAATTACAGGCCAGTTAGTCTTACTTCTGTGGTAGGCAAAGTAATGGAAAGGGTACTGAGGGATAGGATTTACGAGTATCTGGAAAGACACTGCTTGATTAGGGACAGCCAGCACGGATTTGTGAAGGGTAGGTCTTGCCTTACAAGTCTTATTGAATTCTTCGAGGAGGTGACCAAGCATGTGGATGAGGATAGAGCAGTGGATGTAGTGTACATGGATTTTACTAAGGCATTTGATAAGGTTCCCCATGGTAGGCTTATGCGGAAAGTCAGAAGGCATGGGATAGAGGGAAATTTGGCCAATTGGATAGAAAACTGGCTAACCGGTCGAAGTCAGAGAGTGGTGGTAGATGGTAAATATTCAGCATGGAGTCCAGTTACAAGTGGAGTTCCGCAGGGATCAGTTCTGGGTCCTCTGCTGTTTGTAATTTTTATTAATGACTTAGATGAGGGAGTCGAAGGGTGGGTCAGTAAATTTGCAGATGATACAAAGATAGGTGGAGTTGTGGACAGTGAGGAGGGCTGTTGTCGGCTGCAAAGGGACTTAGATATGAAGCAGAGCTGGGCTGAGGAGTGGCAGATGGAGTTCAACCCTGCCAAGTGTGAGGTTGTCCATTTTGGAAGAACAAATAGGAATGCGGAATACAGGGTTAATGGTAGGGTTCTTGGTCAGGTGGAGGAACAGAGGGATCTTGGGGTCTATGTACATAGATCTGTGAAGGTTGCCACTCAGGTGGATAGAGTTTGTAAGAAGGCCTATGGAGTATTATCGTTCATTAGCAGAGGGATTGAATTCAAGAGTCGTGAAGTGATGTTGCAGCTGTACAGGACTTTGGTTATGCCACAGTTGGAGTACTGTGTGCAGTTCTGGTCGCCTCACTTTAGGAAAGATGTGGAAGCTTTGGAGAGGGTGCAGAGAAGATTTACCAGGATGTTGCCTGGAATGGAGAGTAGGTCGTACGAGGATAGGTTGAGAGTTCTCGGCCTTTTCTCATTGGAACGGCGAAGGATGAGGGGTGACTTGATAGAGGTTTATAAGATGATCTGAGGAATAGATAGAGTAGACAGTCAGAAACTTTTTCCCCGGGTACAACAGAGTGTTACAAGGGGACATAAATTTAAGGTGAAGGGTGGAAGGTATAGGGGAGATGTCAGGGGTGGGTTCTTTACCCAGAGAGTGGTGGGCTCATGGAATGCGCTGCCCGTGGGAGTGGTAGAGTCAGAATCATTGGCGACCTTTAAGCGGCATTTGGATTGGTACATGGATGGGTGCTTAATCTCGGATAGAAGTTCGGCACAACATCGTGGGCTAAAGGGCCTGTTCTGTGCTGTATTGTTCTATGTTCTATATTCTATGTTTACATGAACATGTATCTTTGATAGAGAGTGTTTGGGATGGTCAGTTAGCACTCCTGCTTTACAGCAGTTCCTCTGCTGTTGGATGGCAGCAGCTCTCCCTCCAGTGTTCAAAATGCTGGGTTTATGTTCTCCACATGATATAATAATTCTCATAATTTGATTTCTGTCCAGCTGTCCAAACAATAATATTCAAATTCTGTTGGTTTCTGGTATCCTAAGCATTATTAAACCTCTTTGGTTGTGTTTGGATGGCTGTCAAAACAGCAACCAAAACTCAGGTATCCATTTCTCTGCTAATGGTGACATGTGGAACAGTGTGACCTTTAGGTGGCATCTGTGGCTTTAGTTTCTATTCAACAAAACCCGATCTGTCTTAAAGTGCCCATACATGTTTTTGGCTTCATAACATCTTCCTGCTTCCG